>NC_139638.1:430000-532500 GCF_964638095.1 Poromitra crassiceps | reverse complement strand
TCAATGGTACTGCCCCCATGTATCTGGGCTCACAGATAACAATGGTCCATACCCAGCATCGTCACAACACCAGGACTAGTGTGCGCTCATGCAAGGTACCACCAGGGCCGTAGCCAGGGTTCCGAAATAGGGGAGGTGCGAAAAAAAATTGAGTTTTTTTCCCCCCCTTTTAAAGCCATATTTAGAGTAATATATCATTTTAAATCAACATTAGGATTATACTGTTGTGATGTCATTATTCAGTATATTCTCTTTCATGTCACCACCTGCTCAGCTCTCCTGTCAACATAATTGTAACTAACAAACACAAACTGTTTTAGCCAAATTCATATCAAAATGACACCTACAAACACAGGTACACAACCCAAGCCGTACACAACACACAAAGTCATCATCGATAATAAAAAAAACATACAGAGGGACATTTATTTATTCCTGATAGGAACGATTGAAAAATAAAATAAAATATATTATGTTGTTTTTAACTTTACACCACCTCTTTTTGTTACTTATTGGGTCATGAAACTGAAACCATGCATATAGCCACCTGCATACCTGACTTTGGGAGCTTGGCAATTGGCATCATGCATGATTAGCCAGTAGCATCCCAACGTGTCACACAGGTAACATTACTTAAGAGACAGACTAGACACTTACTTTCTTGGTTGTTGCTAAAAAATCTGTCAGTGTCACTCACTGTCGTTCACTTCGCTCACTGTTCACTCGCTCGCTCACCTTCAATTATCTCGCCAGGCAGACAGACAGTCATCAGGGCCGTAGCTAGCTATGAGGACGGGGAGGTCCGGACCTCCCCTAATATTTCAGAGAAAATGAAAAAAAAAAAAAAATTATAAAACAATCTGCATGGAAAAGCATGAAAAACACGGGATCGCTTTTATTTTGAAACGAAAGGCAGGTCAGGCAGGAAGTCATCTGACGCCGCGTCCGCGGTAACTTGATTCTGAGAGCGCAGCAGCATGGTGGTGAGTGATGACTGTCTGTCTGCCTGGCGAGATAATTGAAGGTGAGCGAGCTGCGAGACAGTGAGCGAAGTGAACGACAGACAGTGAGTGACACTGACAGATTTTTTAGCAACAACCAAGAAAGTAAGTGTCTAGTCTGTCTCTTAAGTAATGTTACCTGTGTGACACGTTGGGATGCTACTGGCTAATCATGCATGATGCCAATTGCCAAGCTCCCGAAGTCAGGTATGCAGGTGGCTATATGCATGGTTTCAGTTTCATGACCCAATAAGTAACAAAAAGAGGTGGTGTAAAGTTAAAAACAACATAATATATTTTATTTTATTTTTCAATTGTTCCTATCAGGAATAAATAAATGTCCCTCTGTATGTTTTTTTTATTATCGATGATGACTTTGTGTGTTGTGTACGGCTTGGGTTGTGTACCTGTGTTTGTAGGTGTCATTTTGATATGAATTTGGCTAAAACAGTTTGTGTTTGTTAGTTACAATTATGTTGACAGGAGAGCTGAGCAGGTGGTGACATGAAAGAGAATATACTGAATAATGACATCACAACAGTATAATCCTAATGTTGATTTAAAATGATATATTACTCTAAATATGGCTTAAAAAGGGGGAAAAAAATCAATTTTTTTCCGCCTCCCCTTGCTGGACCTCCCCTATTTCGGAACCCTGGCTACGGCCCTGACAGTCATCACTCACCACCATGCTGCTGCTCTCTCAGAATCAAGTTACCGCGGACGCGGCGTCAGATGACTTCCTGCCTGACCTGCCTTTCGTTTCAAAATAAAAGCGATCCCGTGTTTTTCATGCTTTTCCATGCAGATTGTTTTATAAAAAAAAAAAAAAAAAAAAAAAAATCCCCTCTGAAATATTAGGGGAGGTCCGGACCTCCCCGTCCTCATAGCTAGCTACGGCCCTGGGTACCACGAGTGAATAGTGTAGCAGCTCGAAGCTCCTTTTTTTATACTGGGTCCTTGCTGTGGAACAGCCTTCCCCTAGGTATCAAGCTGTCAGAGTCGAGAGGTGTCTTTAGAAGGCAGGCCCGGGAGCATCTTTGGAGTAAAGTGGCTAGCTAGAGGACAGGTTTTGCCGCCAGCAAAACAGTGTTTTTAATTCGTGATATTGTTGTTTTTGTTCTTGGATTTGGTTCTCTGAAATTGTTGCCGATTTTCATGTTTTTGTTTTGTTATTTGTTTTAATGATTTTAGGTGTCTGGTTACGGATAAGACATGGTATATTGATTAGAAATTGTATATTGATATGACTGACTTTTTACATGTTATGTGTTGTGCGTTCTGTCCTACAACAGCAGGGACCATGTTGGAAATAAGTGTTCTCACTTTAACATGTTATCCTTTGGAATTTTTCTTTTGTAAATTGTCTTCTCTATATCCATAAATAAAAATCAATCAATCAATCATGTCATCAGCGTGCTTCCACACACCTAAACATGAATGAACCAGGCAGCTAGCTTGGGCTTGGACAGATGAGGCCGTAAAAGCTGTAGTTTCTTGAATGACCACTTGAGGCTGGCTCCAAAAGGGAGTCGTTCCCCCATTCACCCCATAAATGCTCGACTTTACAACAGGATTAACACGTTAAGTGCCATAGCCGAGGTATCTCGTCTTACATAATCCAACGCTTGAGTGCCAGAGCCGAGATATCTCGTCTTACATAAACATTTTTTTTTTTTGACGGTGGGACATCAATCAACAACTTTTACATCTTCGAGATCACTATTGGAGCAAGAGAATGTGTATAATCTATTTTACCGACCCACTAAGTGTTGACAGTGCTCCCCCAGACGAGCGAAATCAAAGAAAAAACTGCCGCGGGAGCAAGCCGTTCAAGGAAATGGCGAGGCGATTTTACAGTAATCCATTCAAGACTTGTCTTGCCCGAGAGCGGCCGCGCACCGGCAGCAGCACACAGAGAGCGGAGAGCGATTTGCAAAATAGATTATAGGTGAAACACACTTTGAAACACCTCAGAAAGGCCAGAATCAACATCTGCCCATCGCCCACGCATTCCCCGGCCCATCTTGACTCGCACAAGGAGCGTCCGCACGCAGGCAAGCAGGCAGGCAGGCACGCAGGCAGGCAGGCAGGCAGCAGCAACGCGCTTCTGACACGCCCGCTGTAGAGCCAGGAGGAAGGAGGAGAAGACACACGGAGGGAGGAGTTTGAATGAGAGGGGTGTTACCTGTTGTTATGGAGGAAATTACTGTTCAAAACTATTGTTTAGAATGTCTGACGGTCTTACTGATGCCAAAAATGAATGGTTAAAGTGACTGTTCTATCGAATTCACAAAAAGCCATTTATCTCTGAATAAATTTCCAGACGCTGAAACCATGCTGTACTCAACGGCTAATATCTACATAACTACTAACTCTGCAAACTAACTCTTTTAGACAGAGAAAGCACACATTCTATTAGTTATTTTTAGATGATTGGTGTTCATGAATTCTTAACAGAAAATAATCCTCGGCTCTTGTAAAATGAGCCAGAATCCTCAAAAAAAAAACTGGCACAACTTACCTACAGGATGAAAAAATGGCTGGCACTCAATGTGTTAAGCATGTTTACAACCTGGTTAAAAAACACGGCTTTGGTCGAATTTATATATAGCTCTTTTCACCTTTCATAACTGGACGGGAGGTGAATTTATATATAGCTCTTTTCACCTTTCATAACTGTACAGGAGGTGAATTTATATATAGCTCTTTTCACCTTTCATAACTGGACGGGAGGTGAATTTTCGTCTGTACAGTGATCGCGCAGCTTGCTGATAATGGACCAAAAGCGGGCTGAGCTACAGCTAAACCCCTGGTCTCGTGCCGGTTGTGGACCAGCGATGTCATTTTGTGCATGAATGACATCACTGGTCCACAACTTAACTCAAATCAACTCTCAATAACTGTCAAACTAAATGAATGTCTGCAAAACTGCTTACAGTTTTCAGATCTGTGTGAGATCATGTGCAAAATAAATCAGCATTGTTTTTCAGTTCAGTTTCAGCTTCAATACACTGAAACTCACTTTCTGCCGGAAACACACACCCACAGACAGACAGACAGACAGACAGACAGACAGACAGACAGACAGGCAGACAGACAGACAGACAGACAGACAGAGAGACAGAGAGACAGACAGACAGACAGACAGACAGACAGACACACAGGCAGACAGAGAGACAGGCAGACAGACAGACAGACCCAGTAGTCAGTCGACCCAGTAGCCTAGATAGAAAATCTATTAGCTGGTGAATAAACTTAGTCCTGAACTGCTGAGCGGGCTATCTCAAGCCAGCAGTATCAGTATAAACTTAGACTTTAATAATATGGCATCAGCCGATCCAGTAGCTCAGATAAAAAATCAAATAGTTGGTAAATAAACTTAGTCCTGAACTGCTGAGCGGGCTATCTCAAGCCAGCAGTATCAGTATAAACTTAGACTTGACCTAATTTAATAATATGGCATCAGCCGATCCAGTAGCTCAGATATAAAATCAAATAGCTGGTGAAAAAACTTAGTCCTGAACTGCTGAGCGGGCTATCTCAAGCCAGCAGTATCAGTATAAACTTAGACTTGACCTAATTTAATAATATGGCATCAGCCGATCCAGTAGCTCGGATATAAAATCAAATAGCTGGTGAATAAACTTAGTCCTGAACTGCTGAGCGGGCTATCTCAAGCCAGCAGTATCAGTATAAACTTAGACTTGACCTAATTTAATAATATGGCATCAGCCGACCCAGTAGCTCAGATATAAAATCAAATAGCTGATGAATAAACTTAGTCCTGAACTGCTGAGCGGGCTATCACAAGCCAGCAGTATCAGTCTAAACTTAGACCTAGACTACCTAGACCTGAATTAGCAGTATAGTATTAGTCATCCTAAATAATCCTAATGAATTTTGATTTGACCTAATTTTATTGTTGTCTATAGAGTTAGTTCCACCTCTGCGCAGATTCCCCCGCTCTCTTCTCTCTCTCCCCCTCAGGTGTCCTTCATTGGCCTGACGTACACCCCGCCGCTGCAGCCCTAGGTCCGGCCGTCATCGCCCTAGCCACCTGTCGTCACTCTAGGCCATCTACCCACTACTCCTTCTACTGTCTGACACCCCGGGCTCATCACCATCTCCAACTCCTATCCTCCCCTCCTCTTAATCATCACCTCCGACTCCTATCCTCCCCTCCCCTCCTCTTAATCCATGTCACCAACGCAGACTCATGGATTCCTCAGATCATCCTCATGGAACTCCCAATCTTGTTACCCCTTTTTTCACCGAGCTAATTAACTAGTATTCTCTAAACCTACGAACACTTAAAGACTATATTTAGGGGTCCAAGCACGAAGTGCGTGGATCCCTATTGTATCTGTTCCGATTATTTATTTTTTTCTTCTTCTCCGGTAAAACTGTATGTACAGCAGAAACTGTAATGCTCAGCGTAGCCAGACTGGGCACATAGATTGTAAATGTGCCTCACTACTCAGAAACAAAAAATTACCCATATCGGCCAGATGGTGGCGCTATAACAGACCATTTCGCGTTATGGTCCATATCTTCTGAACCGTGTGTCCTATACTAAAAATTTCACTTCTCAGGGATTCCTTGGATCAATACGCATCTATCCATCTAGGCCCCGCCCATTTGCGTGTGCCTAGATTTTCCGCCATTTTGAATTTTATCAAAAACCTACTTTTGCGAACTCCTCCTAGACCGTTTGGCCAAATCACATAGGAATTATTCTGGGTCATCTATGGACTACCCCGACCCAAAGTTATTAAAGGATTTTGGATACGTGAAACCGTTTTGAAATTATAAATGTCTAAACTTTTGTGTATTTGCTTTTGTTCTTTTCCTGCCCTAAAAGTGTGTGGATGTCAGAAACCATACACCCCCCATCACCCAAACTTTCCACACAGGTTCACGACATCACCCACTACTCAGAGTAAAAAAATTACACCAATCCACCAGACGGTGGCGCTATAACAGCCAATTTCACGTTTGTCGGTCAATAACTTCTGAACCACGAGCCGTAGAATCAAAATTCCACATCTACCGGTTTCCCTGGAGCATCATGCATCTAACCTACTAGGCCACGCCCATTTCTGTCTGTTAGATTTTCCGCCATTTTGAATTTGATCAAAAACCTACTTTTGCGAGCTCCTCTTAGACCGTTTGGCCAAATCACACGAAACTTTTTCTGGGTCATCTATAGACTACCCCGACCTAAAGTTATTAAAGGATTTTGGATACGTGAAACCGTTTTGAAATGATAAATCTCGAAACTTTTAATGAAACACACGCCAACACTAAATTGCCCACAACTCATTAACCGGTCAATTACAACTACTGCTGCTACTACTGCTACCACTCCCACTACTACCAACACTACTACTACTACTATTACTACTTCTGCTACTATTATTACTACTACTACTACTACTACTACTACTACTACTACTACTACTGGAAGTTGGAATGTAGCATTTTGGGTGGGGTTAATGTGTTTTGGAGTTCTGCATCTGCTGTAGCATAATACATAGTTGGTTTAGATGTCACACAGTAATGCCCGATCCACAAAGACTTGACACCCACGTTTTAATAAAAACAAGTTTATGCCATAATAAGGTTACATCCGTGCCTTGTCATTGCTGTGGAAGGATGGTCTAGGGGTAAAGTAGCAGACACCAAAGCTGGAGGTCCTGGGTTCAAACCACAGCCAGGTAACTTTTTTATTTTTTGAAAATGTAGAATAAAGGTTAATCTGGATATAATTATGTATAAAGCTGCTGAATACACACTGTGTACATAGCAGAATAACTGAATATGCCTATTCATGGTAACGTCATATTTTGACGTCATCTTGACATTCCTGTGTAGATGTCTAAATGATCCCCAAATCGGCTGTGATTTGACCTAGTCCTGGACGTCACTGAAAGATGATATCAGAACATCATCATGATGTAATTGTGTTTGCTGGGAGCCTTCTTTCAGATATATGAGAGGAAAAACATTCCAATACATTACTGTGTCTTCAGATGGGAAAGGTCCAAAAAGAGAATTCAATCTGACTCATGTGCTCATTGTAACAGCACAACCCACACCAATTAGTTCAAACACCTCCATTCAGGGCAGACTTTTAATGGAAAGTGGTGCATTATGTGTGTAATACAAAAATGTCCTTAATGGTAAATGGACTGCATAACAAGCTGCCATGCTATAGTCACCAAAAGCAATTTCAGGGATAAAACCCATCAACCTTCTCTAGTGGACGCCACTACGCCCTATGGTTTGATGTGTGTGTGGGAAAGACACAATGACAACTGAAAATTCTGATTTCAGAACACAAAAGCTCCATCATGAGACAAGAACTAACCTCTCCTGTTGCAAAACACGTTCTTGAACGCAGCCATCTCGAGCTAACATTTCCAAGATATTGAAAAAGTTCATGAAACACCGCAAAATAAGGAGGCAACATGTGGGATTTTAATTACTGTTACTGACTTACCTGTCTGAAGTTGAAAGTTGTTCATCCCACGTGGGGTTTGAACTTTGAGCCGCAATGGTCTTTAGTTAGCATAAGTCATGAGTTTTACCAAGTGAGCTATCCAGACTGTTGTGTTTAACTTTGTAGACCATCTTATATGTATCTGCAGAGCCAGAGAAGTACTTGTCGTATTTACAGTATGTTCTACCCAAATACCACTTTCTGTCCAGATACTTAAAGGGAAATTGTACACAAAAACTGCTTTCTATCCAAGTACTACTTCAAGTCACAAGTACTTATGTGACCACAACACCCTGACTGACCCCATCACCCTTTACTGACCACTACATCCTTACTGACCTTGCTTGGACCCCGTCATCGCCGCTTGCGGCTATATTTTCTATTTCTTTTTGGACTCTACTTTTTAGATTTTCAACTCCCTTCCCTGATCTTAGGATAATTTAAAAACTACATTTTTATATCCCTTCTGTTGGACTCTTTTTTACATTTTCAATTTTCTGTTCTCTTTTAAATTTTATTTCCATAATAAACCATTCACAGAGTTTCATTATCGGAAACTCTGTGCATGGTTTAGCCCGGCATCTCTCGGCCTGTCTCGGAGGGGAGTCCCCGGATGGGGGTCCGTTGCTGTGGCCTGGGTGGGCCCGTCCCCCGCGTGGCCTGCTCTCACGCTCTCGGTCACTATGCTGGTGGCTGGGGGCTGGGGGGGCGGGTCGCGTGGGGGCTGGGTCCGCCCGGGCCGCAGCAATGGGCCCCTATAGCACAACGACCTCACAAGGTTCCTCCTCAGCCAAGTCACTGGGGCAATCCATGTGGCGATCCATGTGTGGATTGCCACCATATGGTGGAAAGGTTTTCTTGCGTTCACTGGGGGTGAGGGGGCGCCGCTGTGTCCCGGCCTGGCCTTCCCTCCCACGCCTTATGTGGGCGGGGGCCGGGGCGGGGGGCACCGGTGCTCTTCATCACTGGTCGAGGGCTGCCGTTTGGTTTAGAACAGCTTATAGGCGATAGATTAGCTACAGCCTAAGGCTGACCTGTTATAGTGTTCAGGCAAAGATCAGACTAGAGCAGAGTAGGATAGGCCAGATTAGGCTGTAGATTAGCTAGATACTATGTCCCAGTTAGCTCTGGTTAATGCTTAGAGTAGTCAGCTGTCTGATCTTCTCCCCCCCCCCCTCTCTCTTTCCCCCTTCCCCCGCTTCTTCCCTTCTTCCCCCTTCCTGTTCTCCTCTCTTTCCATGCCCTTTCCTCCCCCACATCCCACCGCCCCCCCCTCCATTCTCCTGCTCTCTCCTCCTTCTCCCCCCCTCTGCTCCTTTCTCCTCTTCTCCCCTATTTTCCTGAATCCCTGCCACTTCCTGCTCTCCCCTCTCTCACATTCCCCCTGCTCTCCTTCCCCTGCACCCTCCCACCTGCACCCTCATCTCTCCTCCTCTGTTCTCTCCTCCTCCACATTCCTTTTTTCTCCCCACCTCCCCCCTCTCCTCCCTCACATCCCCCCGCTCTCCCTCCCTCCTCCACTCTCCTGCTTTCTCCTCTTCCCGGTGTTCTTCCTCTTCCCCCTTTCTCCCACTACTCTAAAGCGTAGTAGACATTTTACTCCAAAGCATGGCACCCACTCTATCCCCTCCAATATTCCGCCACTATTTAAAGCATGGCATAGCATGGCAATATTCCGCCACTATTTAAAGCATGGCACCCATGCTCTTAGTATTTCGCCACTATTCAAAGCATGGCACCCACTCTTCCCTAAAGCAAGGCACTCATAAGCTCTATGTGAACATGTGCTTATTTGGCAAAAGGACTCACTACTAAAGGCTTGCAGCCATTTAAATTAGGCATAGTTTGGTTGCTTAGAAATTGACATGTCCGTTTGCAAGATGTACGTCTATATTTCTCATTCTCTCCCCACCTCCTCCCTCCCCCTGCTCCCCTCTCCCCCACACCCCTCCCCCTTCCCCTCTCCTGCTCTCTCCTCTTGCTCCTTCCCCACCTCCTATACCCTCCAACATCTCCCATTCCCTCCCCACTCTATCACTCTCTCACATTCCCCCTGCTCTTCCCCCATCCCCTGCTCTCTCCTCTGCTCTCTCTTCATTTCTATATTTTCTATATTATCAATTGTTCAAATGTTATCTTTATTCTGTATATTCTTGTTACTGTTGTGATAGCTAGAATCAGCTAGACATACTTTCTGTGAAGCCCTCTGAGACATGCTTGTGAATTAGGGCTATATAAATAAACTTGACTTGACTTGACAGACAGACAGACAGACAGACAGACACACAGGCAGACAGACAGACAGACAGACAGACAGACAGGCAGACAGACAGACACACAGGCAGACAGAGAGACAGGCAGACAGACAGACAGACAGACAGACAGACAGACACACAGACAGACAGACAGACAGACAGGCAGGCAGACAGACAGACAGACAGACAGACAGGCAGACAGACAGACAGACAGATAGACAGACAGACAGAGAGACAGACAGACAGACAGACAGACAGACAAACAGGCAGACAGGCAGACAGACAGACAGACAGACAGACAGACAGACAGAGAGAGAGGCAGACAGACAGACAGACTGTAAGACAGACAGACAGACAGACAGACAGGCAGACAGGCAGGTAGGCAGACAGACAGACAGACAGGCGGGTAGGCAGACAGGCAGACAGACAGACAGACAGACAGACAGACAGAGAGACAGACAGACAGACAGACATACAGCCAGACAGACAGACAGACAGACAGACAGACAGACAGACAGACAGACAGACATACAGACAGGCAGACAGACAGGCAGACAGACAGACAGACAGGCAGACAGACAGACAGACAGACAGACATACAGACAGGCAGACAGACAGACAGACAGACAGACAGACAGAGAGACAGACAGACTTTTAGTTTAAAGACTCTCTCCTAGGGGTGTCACGATACACTAATTTCACGATACGATACGATACACGATATTGGGTTCACGATAATGATACGATATTTTAACAATATTCTTTTTAACAAAAGTAAATAATTTTTATGTATTTATTTATAATTTATTTAACCATGTGAGTCCCGTTGAAATCGAAACCTCTTTTCAAGGGAGCCCTGGGAAAATACTGGAAAAATAGTCTTTCATTTGAAATACACAAAATACAAAACAAATGCTGTTTTTGATAATTGTTATTATAATAACTATAAAACAACATGGAAGATAATGCTTCTCTTGCAATAGAATGTGTCACACTGTCACAAACTAAATGTTTGTTGCATGGTGAAAGAAAAATAAAGTATACAATCTATTTCTTAAATAACTCATGCTCAATGGTCCCTAAACGTATGTAATCTTATGTACCCCTTGAGCTGTTTTGCCATGCCAGTAGTAGTCTACCCCCTCACTCATGCGTGTTGATTCTGCTAAATTTGTTCTATTATTATTCAGGAGCAAAAAAAAAAAAAAAAAATTGTATCGTCATTTTTTTCTGACGATACATATCGTGACGTTTTGATATCGCGATATATCGTGCGACGAAATATCGTGACACCCCTACTCTCTCCATATACAGTTATTGTTCTTCTGTTCTATTGAAGTCCAGCTGTTACTTCGAGTCATGATGCATTTCTGTTTTGTGAGACAAATGTTTCTTTCATTTTTATGGCTGAGCTCTATCAGTGCACATTTGCTTCAGCAATTCTGTTATATAACTGTCATATGCCAATAAAGAACTTTGAATTGAGAAATTGAATTGAGAAGGGGAGAGAGAGAGGAGAGGGGGCGAGAGAGACAGGGGAGAGAGAGACAGAGGGGGGGGGGGCAATGGGGGATAGAGAGAGGATGGAGAGATGGAGCTCTGCAGGCAAAACTGAATGTATTTTAGGCTCTCTCTCCCCCCTCTCTCTCCCTCTCTATAGAGTGAAAGTGAAAGTGCTTTTCTTCCTGTACCAGTGTGTGAAAAATATGAATGGTGGTGAACGGAGCGATACGCTACCTTTTTGATCCTGCATGTTTGACTTGTGCCACGGGAGTAACACACGTCATGTTTGTCAATGTAAGAGAACTCTGCAAGTTGAGAAAGTCACAGTTTGTGGTCAAACTGTGGCACTATAAGTTATAAATCAGAAAGACGACGCACAACCAGTCGCATAGGTGCGTCTCTCCCACCAGTCCATGTTGTTGATGGTCTGACGTATAATGTGCGAGACGAGATGTAGCTGATTGACAAAACTAAACCTTACGTTTCAGTTTCAGGACAAACTGCGACTTTCTTGACGTGCAGAGTTATCTATTGACAAAATGTAACAGGTGTAGCCTACCCCGTGCCACAATTCAAACGGGATCAAAAAAGTAACATATCTCTCCGTTCACCGCCATTCACATTTTTTCCACCTGCTGGTACAGGGAGAAGAGCAGGAAGTGACGTTCACTTTGGCCCTCTATCATTTCTTTCACTTAAATTATAAAATATACAGAATTATATTTTCACCATCACATGTAAACCCTCCAGTGTCTACAAGCATTAACTGTCACATTCTCTCTCTCTCTCTCTCTCCCTCTCTCTCTCTCTCTCTCTTCCTTGTCTGTGAGAGACACAGAGAGAAAGACAGAGACAGAGAGGGAGAGAGAGATAGACAGAGAGAGAGAGAGAGAGAGAGAGAGAGAGAGGGAGGGAGAGACAGATAGAGAGAGAGAGACAGAGAGAGAGAGAGACAGAGAGGGAGAGACAGATAGACAAAGAGAGAGAGGGAGACATATAGACAGAGAGAGAGAGAAGGAGCGAGATAGACAGAGAGAGAGAGAGACAGAGAGGGAGAGACAGATAGACAGATAGAGAGAGAGAGACAGAGAGGGAGAGACAGATAGACAAAGAGAGAGAGGGAGAGATATAGACAGAGAGAGAGAGAAGGAGCGAGATAGACAGAGAGAGAGAGAGAGGGAGAGATATAGACAGAGAGAGAGAGAGACAGAGAGGGAGAGAGAGGGAGAGACAGATAGAGAGAGAGAGACAGAGAGAGAGAGAGACAGAGAGGGAGAGACAGATAGACAGAGAGAGAGAGGGAGAGATATAGACAGAGAGAGAGAGAAGGAGCGAGATAGACAGAGAGAGAGAGAGACAGAGAGGGAGAGACAGATAGACAAAGAGAGAGAGACAGAGAGAGAGAGGGAGAGATATAGACAGAGAGATAGACAGAGAGAGAGAGAGACAGAGAGGTAGACAGAGAGAGAGAAGGAGCGAGATAGACAGAGAGAGAACCACCGTGGCCCAGCTGAGAGACAGCCTCTCCCTCATAGAGGTGGAACTGGTGGAGCTGAGGGAACAAGCACAGGCGAACATCACTGATGCAGACTCCAAGTCCCTGACAGAGCAACTCAGCCAGGTTAAAACCCAACTGGAACAGTCAGTGCAGGAGCTGAAGGGGCAGGTTACAAACCTACAACGGGAGAGAGACTCACTCAGAATGGAACTGGCCAAGGTGGAAAACATCATGAGAAAGGAACTGGCCAAGATGAAAGAGGAGACAACACAACAGCTACTGGTTTTCAGAGAAGAGCTGCATCACAGAGACATTGTGATAGAGACTCTTAGAGAGGCCACACAGTCTACATCCGACCCTCCAAACACCCCCACGACTACACCCTCCCAAGACATGCAGTCTACCTCCACCCCTCCAAACACCCCCACGACTGCACCCTCCCAGGACACCCCCACTCCCCCGCAGCCCTCCAGCATGCACACTCTGCTTGTGCCTGCCACACAGTCAGACCAGCCTGCACAGCCTTCAGTGACCCCCTGCATGCAGCATGAAGAACCTCAGGCAACCAAAACACACAAAGGTCCCAAACTGAACAAAAACACTGAGGTTGCCATCCTGATCGACTCAAATGGGAAATTCTTAGAAGAAGGAAAACTTTTCCCAGGCAAGATAACCACAAAAATATGGTGCCCAAAAACACAAAACGTGCTCCCAATACTGTGTGACCCTGAGTTTGGTAAACCCAGCCATATTATCATCCACACTGGCACCAATGACCTGAGACAGGAGCAAGAAAGAGTGGGAGGACTGGTGTGTAGAGTGGCACAGAGAGCTACTGAGGCTTTCCCCAATGCAAAGATCACCATATCTACTCTTCTGCCACGCAAGGACTTCCACCCTGCCACCATCCACAGAGTCAACTCAGACATCTCAAGAGCATGTGCACTCCTGCCTAACGTGCACCTGGCCTACCACTCCACCATCACACCACAGCACCTGTACGACCATGTGCACCTGAGCAAACATACAGTCAATATATTTGCTAGGACACTGAAAGACGTGGCACTGGGAAGACACCTTGAAACACCAAGCCTAACGGCCGGTTCACACACACGCCTACGCCTACGCCTACGCCTATGCCTACACCTATGCCTAGGCATATAGGCATTGCTTCATGCACGCCTGGCGCCTATTTTCGTTCACACAGGACGCCACGCTCTGCGCTACGCTGAACACATGAGCAGCGGTTTTTTTACACTTTTCAGATCTGATTTATAGCATGGGTGAGTCCTATTTTTTATTGTAATGTGCAAGTGAGGATGTCTGTCTATTTCTTGGCCCGCTGTAATTGTTATTTTCCCTCGGGTAATCATGTGACTATGAGTCATCAACACCATGAGTGATATATGCATTGAGACAGGGGGGGTATATATACATCTGACAGAAAAGACGTTAATAGAGGAACACATGAAGGACAGCTCTCTTACTATGCACTCATTAATTCGCGCTCCACCCTCCCTTTTGGGCAAACTCGGTAGAAAATATGGCCCAAGTCCACCAGAAACAACAGCCAGCTTGACAGTTCAGCGCGCCTAGAGCTGAAAAATAGAACAGACGCCTAAACGATAAATGCAGCGCAGCGTAGGCACAGCGCGAGCGTGGCTTCAGCACAGCGTGGCAGCGGTATGTGTGAACGCTCTCGTCTGTTAACAAGGACGCCTAAATTTTAGGCGTTGCTTAGGCGTTGCTTTAAGCGTTGCTCTAGGCGTGTGTGTGAACCGGCGTAACTCCAAGACCTCACCACCACTATGGCCACACAGCCAACAGGAGCCCAGCTGCCCACAGACCCCTCCTCCCTCTACCAGGGCTTCCCCCAAGACCACATGAACATGCTGGACCAGTTCAGCTTCAGCACAGCCAGCAACCCAGACCAGCCAACTGGCCCCGCCCCTTGCCCCCCTCCACCTGGACCCGCTCCCCGCCCCCATGCACCTGGACCCGCCCCCCACCCCCATCCACCTGGACCCGCCCCCCGCCCCCATGCACCTGGAGCCGCCCCCCGCCCCCATCCACCTGGACCCGCTCCCCGCCCCCATCCACCTGGACCCGCTCCCCGCCCCCATCCACCGGGACCCGCCTGTTGGCCGCAGCAAGCCAGCGCAACCACAGCAGTCCAGCTGCCCCAGGCCCCCAGTGTACAGGGCCCCAGACTCAGCTACGCAGACACCCTCAGAGGACCACAGAACTTTATGGGTACTGGGATGGGTGAGATCAAAGAGCTACTGCAATACATCTGTACCAAACTCATATGATATGAATAACAAAACATGTCGGATTTCGGTACATATATGGTGCTTAGTTATATACTTATTTCCCATTTTCTTTTATTCCCCCCCCCCCTTGTCATTATTATTACATATATATATATACATTTCACTAACCCTTCGCTTACCAAATAAGCTAATGACAATTGTCTGTTTCCAAGGTTTATCTCTTTTTAATAACAAAACAGTATAAAAAATGAGTATCTCTATAAGTACATGGAATATTCAAGGCCTGAAATCATCAGCCTTTGGAGTGAAAAGCTTGAATAGAGATTTCCTAGACTGCATCACATACACAGACATAATCATACTGCAGGAGACATGGTGGAGGGAGGATGTTGCCACTCACTGCCCCTCAGGATACAGAGAGATCATTGTACCCTCCCAAAAACTCAGCGCCACACATCAGGGCAGGAACTCAGGAGGACAAATAATCTGGTACAAAACTGAACTACATGACTCTATACACATTTAAAAAATTGGCAAATCCCACGGGTGGATAAAGATTTGTGAAAATCAGTTCTCAACACAGAAGGACCTATTCCTCTGTGCTATATATGTCCCCCCTAAAGAATCCCCTTACTACAACGAAGACACATTCTCCGAACTAGAAAAAGAGACGAGCCATTTCCAGGCCCAGGGAAATGTGCTCATCTGTGGAGATCTGAATGCTAGGACAGGAACACAGCCAGATTTCACTGATGAAAAAGGAACTGACTACATCACTAATAAGTTGTCATGTATTCACAATCTGACCTATTCCCACAGAAACAACCACGACCATGCAGTCAACAAAAACGGAAAGGACCTGCTGCAGCTCTGTCGAAACCTGGGTCTGTACATCGTCAACTGTCGGGTACGAGGGGACTCACTCGGAAGATACACATTTTGCTCACCTCTTGGGAATAGCACAGTAGATTATATGATAACAGACATAGAACCTTTTTCTCTCAGAGCATTCACTGTTAAACCACTAACCCCTCTGTCTGATCAGTCAAATCACTGTGTACATCAAAAAGACAGATAACACTACACACACACAGCCCAGTAAGCTGTTCCATATCAAGAAATCATACAGATGGGCCCAAAACAGCACTGAAGATTTCCAGAAAGCAATTTGCAGCCATGAAATTCAAACACTCTTAGATACCTTTCTGGATACCACATATGCTCACAGTAAAGAGGGAGTCAATCTGGCAGTACAAAATGTAAATACCATGTTTATAAGAGCAGCACAGAAATCACAATTGAAACAGAACAAACCCAAACGCAAACTCAAAAAAGAAGATGATTGGTTCGACCAAGACTGCAAAAACATCAGAAAAGAACTTAGAGCATTATCCAATCAGAAACATAGAGATCCAAATAATACAAACATTTGTCTTCTTTACTGTGAAACATTAAAACAATACAAACATACACTCAGAGCCAAGAAAGCATCTACAAGCAACTGACACTAATAGAGGA
Source organism: Poromitra crassiceps (assembly GCF_964638095.1). Taxonomy (NCBI): domain Eukaryota; kingdom Metazoa; phylum Chordata; class Actinopteri; order Beryciformes; family Melamphaidae; genus Poromitra; species Poromitra crassiceps. The sequence continues at coordinate 515,947 of NC_139638.1, read as the reverse complement.
GTCGATCAATACAAATCAGTTCTGGAATAATTGGAACAAACTGAAAAAATCCAAACAAGAAGAATTGGCAATACAAGATGGAGAAATATGGACCCAACATTCCCAACTACTCTTTAAAGAAGTTAAATCAAATACAAACCCTAACCAGGAACATATAAACAAAAAACTTGAAGAATTGGCTATTAAAGATAACCAGAACCCCCTAGACTCCCCTATTACTGAACAGGAACTCAAGGACAAAATCAAAAAAGTAAAAACTAAGAAAGCAGCTGGCCCTGACAGCATCCTAAACAAGATGCTAAAATGCCTGAGCTCTAAATTCCAATTGACAATCTGAAAGTTATTTAACTTGGTTCTGAGTGTAGGTTACTTCCCTGACATCTGGACTCTTGGACTAATAACCCCAATCTTTAAAAATGGGGATAAATTTGACCCTGATAATTACAGAGGCATTTGTGTGAACAGTAATCTGGGGAAGATTTTCTGTAAAATTATAAATTCTAGACTGCTAGACTTCCTTACGAAACACAATGTCTTGAGTAGAAGCCAAATTGTTTTTTTTACCAAAATTCCGCACATCTGATCATATTTACACCCTACACACCCTAATTGATAAACATGTAGTACAAAATAAAAACAAATTTTTGCATGCTTTATTGACTTCAGAAAAGCTTTTGATTCTATTTGGCACCAAGGATTATTTTATAAAGTTATTGAAAGTGGTGTAGGCGGTAAAACATATGATATCATTAAATCAATGTATACGGAAAATAAATGTGGCATAAAAATTGGTGATAAAAGAACACATTTCCTCTCTCAGGAACGTGGGGTGAGGCAGGGATGCTGCTTGAGTCCAACCTTGTTCAACATCTATATCAATGAATTGGCAAAAATCCTAGAACAATCAGCAGCACCCGGCCTCACTCTACACGACTCAGAGATTAAATTCCTGCTCTACGCAGACGATCTGGTTCTGCTGTCTCCTACTGAACAGGGATTACAGCAGAGCCTGGACCTGCTGGAGCAGTACTGCCAGACCTGGGCCCTGGCGGTAAACATGAAAAAGACCAAAATTATGATATTTCAAAAAAGGCCCAGATCTCAGGGAAAAACATTTACATTTACACTAGGAGGAAACCACATTGAACATTGCCAGAACTACAATTCTACCTTAAGAGACTACACATAACACCAACCAAGCTTTAACAATATTTATTGAATGTAAGATTTAACAAGATTTATTGAATGTAAGATTGTCTTTGGCGGAGAGCTCCTTGGCCAAAAGGGGGATCAGCCACGTGACCGGGAATCGGTCACGTGACGGATGATCAGCCACGTGACGGCGGACCTGCCATGGATTGGCAGGGGCGTCGGAACCCTCCCCCTTTAGGAAAGGAGCCTTCACCTGGTGGTACTGGGGTGGAAGCCGGGGAGGTGGTGGGTTGATGCTGCAATGCATAGGAGACAAGAGCAATAGACAGGTAGGAGGGGCACTCCTTTTAACCAGACCGCTTGGACGAATGGCAGGCTGTTATTGGATAATTGAATGTGATGACGTAACTAGTTCCGTCTCTTGGTAGAACTTCCGTAAACTCCCATTTCTACCTTAAGAGACTACACATAACACCAACCAAGCTTTAACAATATTTATTGAATGTAAGATTTAACAAGATTTATTGAATGTAAGATTGTCTTTGGCGGAGAGCTCCTTGGCCAAAAGGGGGATCAGCCACGTGACCGGGAATCGGTCACGTGACGGATGATCAGCCACGTGACGGCGGACCTGCCATGGATTGGCAGGGGCGTCGGAACCCTCCCCAAAAATGTAATTTGACGAGACTTAAAGAATTGTAATTATGGACTTACCAGGGCAGTGCTGAAGTGAGCCTGATAGTTAAGTGGACACAGGCTACTTTAGTAGACAGAAATGAGAGTGAGATTAAGGTACAATGCATGGAGTGAACAGGCCACCCCAGACCACCAGTAATTGCAAATGAAGTTTAACGATGGATTTTACCTTTTAAAAAGCCATGGATTAGATCGGCAGTAATTGCAAGTCGAATTATGATTATGAATTTTACCTTTTTAAAGAGTCATGGATTTCTGGGCCTTGAGGCCGGAGGTAGGATCGGGCCTCACGTGAGAGGCATGAGTGCCAGAGGACCGCCTTCCCAGGAGTTTGGGGATCCCGGTACCCCTGCATGATGGATATGGTTGCTGCTCCTATTCTTAGGGAGTAAGAAGAGTAACAGTGGGGAGGAAGCCCACAGTGTTTCAGCAGGGAGGGCAAGTGAGAGAACCAGGTGTTTGAGGAAGACCTGGGAAAAGGGGTACATGGTTAGAGGAAACGAGACAGAGAGGAGCAGGATCTCCAAGGTGATGGAGGAGTAGGTGCGCCTTGAACCTTTGAGAAGTAGGCAAACCGAAGGGTTAGAGCATTGCCTAGGGAAAGAGGGGTCAAAACAGCGGGTGAAGCTAGGCCTAGGATGCCGGGGGTTGCAGTTTGCTAGATTCAACAGACACACACTATGACGACAGAGACAGACAAGGGGAGCACTGGCAACAGAAAATGTGATGAGTGATAAGGAACTGGAAAACTGGATTCGCCCTGGAAAGCTCTGAATTGAGGCAGGAACTATGGCGACTCTCGTGTACTGTTTGGATGAGGCAAGGTGATGCTCTGCTGAAGCCACTGGCTGTGACCGGGGATATGCTTTGCTGAAGCCACTGTGCTGTGACCGGGGAGGAGTGCTGGAGCCACTGTGCTGTGACCGGGGATAAGTTTTGCTGAAGCCACTGTGCTGTGACCGGGGATAAGCTTTGCTGAAGCCACTGTGCTGTGACCGGGGAAGCTTTGCTGAAGCCACTGTGCTGTGACCGGGGATATGCTTTGCTGAAGCCGCTGTGCTGTGACCGGGGATGTGCTCTGCTGAATCTACTGCACTGTGACCGGGGAATGAGCTCTGCTGACCTGACCAGTTATGCCTGACAGAAACCCGTGTGATACTGCACTGCACCTTAAAGCCACGGTGGACTGGGAGGAGCACCTTTTGTTTATGATCGAGACTGTAGTTTCGTATACATTTGCAATACCAGAGTGAATCTTGTAGAGGAAGATCGATTCCCTACTGGGAGGAAGTGGGGAACTCGTGGTGCCACTTTTCTGCAGCCATTCACCTCTAAAATACCCCCCAAAAACCACTGATGGAGCCACATCAGTGATCTCTTCTTTTGAAGAGAGCGTTCACCCAGATTGCTGATTCGGCCTGCTTGCTGAAAAGGAAAGAACACCATTTAAGTAAAGAATAAACCATACAACAATTTGATGTGGCATATGAGGATTACATGCCTGAATGCCAGCTGCTGAAGCTGGTTTATTAATGAATTGAGTGAAAGAACCTCTACAATGATGCACATCGTGAAGCCATTAGCATGTGAGCTTCTCAATGTGAACTAATGCCAGCTGCTAAAGCTGGCTGCAGACAAGAATATGAAGGCAAGATATGACACTCTTTATGCTTTAAACAACTGCCCTGGTGCCATTTTGGCTTGAACCAAAGGGGGACCACTAGGATGATCATAGCGACATGGCATCCACTCAGAGGTGGTCTTCTATGAACCAAAATGGCAGATTGCTGAAGTTGCAATTGAATGACACTTCTTACAGATTTCTGGCAGGACAGCATTCTGCCTCGCTTGAAACAAAGGCAGAGCAGCTTCTCCTCTTTGACTGTTCAGACCTGATTCCGTCCGGAGCATGTTATAAATATAGTCACGTTATAGACAACTAACCAATGCTGGTGGCCCTCATGGGAACAATGATATTCGAAATGGTTAAAAGTTATACAATTTGGTCATTCAGTGGCATTTTACCGCCATGAAAAGTAATGTTAGCTGCTGCATTAGCCACAATAGCTGACTACCCCTGCTGCATTACATTATCCAAACACCCGAACGGCTCACGTTGCTTTTTAATGCATAAAACGAAGCCGATATACGATTCACATTGAAGAACACCACGTGTAAAACCACCGTAACGTAACGATGTACCAAAGTCCATTTAATTAAGGCCCCGCAAAAGCAGGTTTGAACCCATAGAGGGCACCTTGTGAAATTGATGAAGATTGTAGAATATCTAGCAGTTTGGTCTCAGATGTGAAATTCTGGCCAGATTCTAAACAAAACCCCCCCCGAACCCATATATATATATATATTGGTTAAAGCTGGAAAAAGTTTTGGGTTAGTTAGAAACATTGATGACATTATAAACTGCTGAGGCAAGATAACGCACAATTTTAGAATGCAAATTTAGAAAATGAACTTGCAAATGTGATGTGATTCACTGAGAATGTAGCCTATGAGCTGCTTGCTGTAAGGAAATATAATACAATACCTGCAAGGATAATTGTTATCACATTAATGACAGATAAACAGCAAAATCTGAAACGTGATGCCCGTGTTACGGTGCAATGCAAAGGAACAATGATCCACATCATACTGCATTTAACATGTGCCTTGTGAATGCTGAAGTAAAGCAATGAACTACATTTCCCAGCATGCTTGGTGCTGCTCTGGTCTCTGGGTAATCACGTCACCCGGAAATGCAAGCTGCGGTGTTTTGAAAGAAATCCGTGTTAAAAGTTGGAATACCTCGCTTCTGCGTGAGGGAACTTTGCATCTGGCAGCCCTGGATTAGCCAAAGCAAGGAGTTTGGAGGACTGCTACTCTGGCACTAGGCCTAATGGATCTAAATTTATTACTTTTGCCTGAAAGCATGCAGCGGAAGACCGACCGAATGTGTCGCATCTTGCTTTGCTATACACTCTTTGGCAACACTAAACCAGCCCCGCGCATGCGCAGTATAGCATGGAGCCGGTGGCTAGCTGAGTAGCTTGCGCGCTACTTAGCATAGGCCAGAAAGTTTACAAGGATTATACTTTATCTAAATGACTAGATTTGAACCAATAGATTGGATGCATAGGAGAGGAAACATGTTATGAAAAAGAAAAGTTGGCTGGAAACTAAGACTACAGAGGCATGTTGTTAAACTCGATTGGAACCGGGAGAGGAACGCAGCCGCAGCAACATGGACAGAGTTGCTTGTTGGCTGAAAACGTTAAATGCGCCGCAGCAACATCGACAGTTGCTTGTTGGCTGGAAACTGATACTACAGCCGCCGCAAAATGGATTTGCTTGTTGGCTAGAACTGCCGCAGCAACATGGACAGAGTTGCTTGTTGGCTGAACGTTAAATGCGCCGCAGCAACATCGACAGTTGCTTGTTGGCTGGAAACTGATACTACAGCCGCCGCAAAATGGATTTGCTTGTTGGCTAGAACTGCCGCAGCAACATGGACAGAGTTGCTTGTTGGCTGAAAACGTTAAATGCGCCGCAGCAACATCGACAGTTGCTTGTTGGCTGGAAACTGATACTACAGCCGCCGCAAAATGGATTTGCTTGTTGGCTAGAACTGCCGCAGCAACATGGACAGAGTTGCTTGTTGGCTGAAAACGTTAAATGCGCCGCAGCAACATGTACAGAGTTGCTTGTTGGCTGAACCAGGGACAAATGTTTGTTTGATACTACGTGCATGTTTTGATGATCCCCGATTGCACACGGGAGGGAAGCGGCCACTGTTAGCCGGAACAGATTGCTCTGGGATTGCACATTAAATGCAGCCGCAGCAAATGGATTTGCTTGTTGGCTTGAACCTGGGACTACAGAGACATGTTGGATAAATGTTTGTTCGATACTACATGCATGTTTGATGATCCCCGATAGGACTCGGGACCCGATTAGACACGGGCAAATTTGATTATCCTGATTGGACTTTCGTGACTTATTCTTTTAACTGATTAACTATAAACCACAATATGAATTTAAGATGCAAAACCAACATGAATCAGTGCTGCAATGCAATACGATGGTTCCTCCAATTGAATTTTAAACAATTTACCCAATAAATTACCACAATATGAATTTAATGATGCAAAACCAACATGAATCAGTGCTGCAATGCAATACGATGGTTCCTCCAATTGAATTTTAAACAATTTACCCAATAAATTAATCAGCATTTCGTCCGACATTTAAGCAGCAACAGGAATGTAAACCAAAATGTAACCCATAATGACCGACCATTGGAGTCTCTAGAATGAAACTGAGTAGAGGTTTTTGGTGCTTCTGCCTTTTGTGCTTCTGGTTGCCTGACTGACTGACTGAGTGAGTCAGCTGGTGAGTGAGTGGCTTGTTCCAGGTGCACTCAATCTCGTGGTAATGAGCGGCCATTTTGCTGCTGCATGTTTGGGAAGTGTAGTCTGCTGGTGCAGTGTTGAATGTGAGTTTAACTCGAACAGACTGCTCTAAGATTACAAACCCAACATGAATGAGCGCTTCTCTGCAGCGCGATGAAAACATTAGCGTTTAGCGATAGCTACCCATGATTTGGGCTCGCTACAATTGTGAATGAGGAAAACAGCGACTGAATGCTTGAGGGGAATCAAGCTCAAGACTGACTCACGTATGCCCAGACCGATCAGAGCTGGTCTGACTTGGAAGACAGACCAAGTGGAGAAGTCGACAGGAGAGGAGAGCCTTGAGCTGCGGCGGAGCGACGTCGGTGGGTCATCCGACCTGGAGCTGGTGAGTCTGACATGCTTTGATGCTGCAATGCATAGGAGACAAGAGCAATAGACAGGTAGGAGGGGCACTCCTTTTAACCAGACCGCTTGGACGAATGGCAGGCTGTTATTGGATAATTGAATGTGATGACGTAACTAGTTCCGTCTCTTGGTAGAACTTCCGTAAACTCCCATTTATCTAGGCCTAACACAGCAACGCAGGAAATTTTAACCTTGCAGTGAATGAACTGAGAGAAAAAGCACGCAGGGCTTTCTATGCCATAAAATGACAAATTTTTGTAGACATTCCAATTAGAATCTGGCTAAAAATATTCCAATCAGTAATTGAACCAATTGCCCTCTATGGCAGTGAAGTGTGGGGTCCTGTCACAAATCAAGACTTTAGCAACTGGGACAAACATCCAATTGAGACCCTGCATGCAGAGCTCTGTAAGAACCTCTTACACGTCCAGAGGAAAACAACAAACAATGCATGCAGGCAGGCCCGTATCTAGCCTGCCACACTAGGGTGGGCTGGTAGGGGGCAACTTTGGCGGTAGGTTGCCAGAGGTTGTGGGTTCGGGGATGGGGATTAAATTGCATTATATTCAGTGGCGCTGGAAGTACTTTTAGGTAGGAATGGACTCTCGGTGCTGCCTGCAAGGGCAGCGCCGAATAAAATTTTACGTTTTTTGGACTTTCATCCAAGAATATTTAATTTTAAATTAACATTAGGATTATACTGTTGTGATGTCATTATTCAGTATCTTCTCCTTTTCTCACTCACTTTCATGTAACCACCTGCTCTCCCTTTAGTCGTTTTACACTACAACAGACAGCAACACAGGCATAAACACTGAACCAAATTGTTCCAGTAGGAGTCACCATTCTGTTTTGGGTCACCAAACTGTAAGTAGGAACTTTCACTCAGGTGACAGGCCAGTGTTTACATTATTATTGTCAAAACTATTAGCAAACTATGTACAAACTAACTATTTACAAAACTATTGCTATATTTCCAAGACGTTTAGTCTTATTCTAATTCAAACTGAAAAGTGACAAAGAAAACTACTTTGAAAGCAGATTGACTTACCCTAAAAATAAATAAAAATACTTCATCCAGTTTAAAATAATCAACGCCATAACATTTCTTTTCATTGGATGATCTTATTTATCAAATCAAATTAAAGACTAGTGCAGTGAGACTTAACCATAGCTAAAAACTATTTGCCATTTAGCCTTCAAACCTATATTTACAAGACTTTTAGTCTTATTCAAACTCAAACTGAAATTAAAACTTTGAAAGCAGATTGACTTTGTTACCTAATAAATAACAATCCTTCATCCATAGTTTAAAATAATCAACTCCATAATATTCTTTGCATTGGATGAGCTTATTTCTCAAATCAAATTAAAGCTATAACTACTGTTAGGTGCCCTAAACTAACTAACCCAGTGGTCTCCAACCTTCGGGTCGCGACCCTAAGCACGGTCGCCTGGAATTGGGAAAAGGGAGATACAAAAAAAAAAAAAAAATTGGGTGGGCAAGATTAATTTTTGGGTGGGCATAGCCCACCCCTGCCCCCCCCTAGAATCGGCCCTGCATGCAGGGCAGAATTAGGCCAATATCCTTTACTGATCAAAATACAAAAAAGGACAATCAAATTCTGGCAACATTTGAAAAACAGTGACCCCCACTCATACCATTACAAAGCCCTGCAATACCAAGACTTGAGCAAAAGCAGTCCCCTCACTCAGCTGGTCCTGACGCTCAGTTCACTAACACACACTAACCCTCCACAGCCTCAGGACCAGTACATCAAAATACACCAAATTATAACTCAACAGAAACAAAATGATATTACTCATTGGGAAACACAAACCAAAACCCAAAACAAAATGCAATGCTATCTGGCCCTAAAAAGACAGTACACTGTGGCAGAATACCTGCACACAGTGACTGATACCAAACTGAGAACCACCTTGACGAAGTACAGACTCAGTGAGCACGGCCTGGCCATTTAAAAAGGCAGACACAGGCAAACATGGCTGCCGGCAGAAGAGAGACTGTGCTCACACTGCGACATGCGAGTGGTGGAAACAGAGCTGCACTTCCTCACCACCTGTCCCAAATATAACACTATCAGAAATGAATATTACCCCAAAATGGAACAGACCCACCCAGGCTTCAGAAGCCTCCCTAACATCGACAAACTACCCGTCCTGCTGGGAGAAGAGAGGACAAGCTGCAACACAGCAGCTAAATACATACAGACTTGTCACTGTCTGAGGGACAGTGAGTGAGCACCTTGTCCACACACACACACACACACACACACACACACACACACACACACACACACACAAACACACACACACACACACACACACACACAAACACACACGCCTCTCCAGAAAAAACACATCACCCCCCCCACACACACACTCACACACAGGGCCCTATTCTCCCGCAGGCCTTCGGCGCTTCTCTGTCTCTCTCTGAAACCAGGCCTATTCAGTGCGCCAGTGCTCTTCTGCCTCTTCTCTGTCACCCTTCTCTCTCTCTCTCTGACTCCCTCGCTTAGACCGGCACAACACACTTCCCATATAGGAAAAATAAGTTGTAAGTTGCCTGGCATGTCCCAGCATGCATTGTGCTTCTCCATTTCGCTACTAAATAGCAACCAAATGAGGCGAAATAGATATAAAAGGTCGATCTAAATTAATGTGTAATGGTAACACAACCTGCAATTGTACACATTTCAATATTGGACCAAATGAAACATCGAAATGAATACACCACCCTATGTGAAACATATATGTCCTCCTGGGCCTATATATATCTCTTGTGGATTTAACGTGATTTAGATAAGTGACAGCGGAACGCGCTGCGGAACGCGCTTCTACTGTCATGTGCTATACGCTCCAATAACTTGGCCCTACTTCACATTTAGTTTTACAATAAAAACACATTTATGCAATGACTTTACATAATGTAGGGTATATTTATGTACTGTACATCATTCTACCTGCAGCAGGGGAGAGAAAACGATATCTTTCTGGACAAACTTTCACCAATATAAAATTAATCTCATCATATAGGGATAGGCTATATTTTTCTAGCTGATGCCTTTAGAACATTCTTTTCACTTTGATCTTGCTATAGTGTAGCGTATTTACATGCTTGCAGTATTTAAACTGCAGTTAGATTGGTTTGAGAAGCATAATAATATGGAATAATAGCCTATATGGAGACAGACAGACTGGATGAAGGGAGGGGGGGGGCAGAGCGCTTGGCTTTTGTCTGGTTTTGCTGGATCACTGGAATTGGAGCTTAAAAGGCAAGCGTGCGATTCGTTTATTGCACTTATCCAATGAGCATGACGGTGCATAATTTTACGCTTAAAAGGCGTGGTTGTAATGCGTTAAGGTTCCTACACACCGCCGACGAGTCTAAGCGAGAAACTCGCATGCACTCGCACTCGCCCTGCAGCGTGGTTGGCTGCCTTGCTGTATTTCCGTCTTCAATTGGTCGATTTCGAAATGCCCCTCCTTCCCCCACGCCATCTTGTCGCTCACCAGCTTGCAAAGCATGCTGGGAGACCTGGCGAGTGGACATCGCAGACGACAAGACGAGAGGAGGGGCCAAAACCGAAATAGACCAATTGAAGACGGGAATACAGCAAGGCAGCCAACCAAGCTGCAGGGCGAGTTAACTCTCTCGTAACGGACAAGCCCGTCTTTTATTGTCACACGAACACCACAATACATGCATGCGGCCACAACACACTCATGCTGACGGTGGCCGGTGAAAAGTGTCCTCTGCATTTAACCCATCCAGGCATGTCCTTTCCTCCGAGGGGCAGGCCAGGAGCAGTGGTCGCTTTCTCGTACAGCGCCCGGGGACCAACTTCGGATGTTGTCGTCACTGGTCGGATGACGATGACGATCTGATCTTCTGCATGTTTTTAGTGGGGGGGTTATATACGGAGGAACCCCCTGGGGGGTACGGGGAGAACATGCAAACTCCACACAGAGAGAAAGGCCCTTACGACCGAGTTGCGAGTACATGTGAGTGCCTGCGAGTTTATCGCTTAGACTCGTCGGCGGTGTGTAGGAACCTTTAGGCTGAGTGGAGCGCCAGCACCAAGATATCAAGTGCGCTGGTCCACGCCCACTGATCAGCGCTGCGCCAGGCGCTCGGCCTAGAAACTACGCCGATGCAACGATAGGGGCCACACACACACACACACACACACACACACACACACACACTGCCCCTTCCCTCTCTCTATTTCAAGCACAATCAATATGTAAATATCTGTATATATTTCAATACAAAATATTGTTGACACGGTTGTTGTTCGAACTACCTGTATTTTGTTACAAGTAACTGTTTCCGTTCTGTATGTTACAAACTCTTTCTGTTTTTTTTCTTCCCATGTCTGTACTACCATGTACAATGTGCTTTGGCAATACTGTAACTCACTACGGTCATGCTAATAAAGCCTCTTTGAAATGAATTGAATTGAGAGAGAGAGAGGGAACGAGATAGACAGAGAGAGAGAGAGACAGAGAGATAGACAGAGAGAGAGAGAAGGAGCGAGATAGACAGAGAGAGAGAGAGAGGGAGCGAGATAGACAGAGAGAGAGAGAGACAGAGAGATAGACAGAGAGAGAGAGAAGGAGCGAGATAGACAGAGAGAGAGAGAGAGAGGGAGCGAGATAAAAAACTCTCGTAACGGGACAAGCCCCGTCTTTTATTATCACACGAACACCACAACACATGCATGCGCCCACAACACACTCATGCTGACGGTGGCCGGTGAAAAGTGTCCTCTGCATTTAACCCATCCAGGCATGTCCTTTCCTCCGAGGGGCAGGCCAGGAGCAAGTGGTCGCTTTCTCGTACAGCGCCCGGGGACCAACTTCGGATGTTGTCGTCACTGGTCGGATGACGATGACGATCTGATCTTCTGCATGTTTTTAGTGGGGGGGTTATATACGGAGAAACCCCCTGATAGACAGAGAGAGAGGGACAGAGAGATAGACAGAGAGAGAGAGAGAGAGAGAGAGGGAGCGAGATAGACAGAGAGAGTGAGGGAGAGAGATAGACAGAGAGAGAGAGGGAGGGAGAGAGAGAGAGCGAGAGAGGGAGAGAGATAGACAGAGAGAGAGAGAGAGAGAGAGGGAGAGAGAGAGAGAGAGGGAGCGAGATAGACAGAGAGAGAGGGAGAGAGAGAGGGAGCGAGATAGACAGAGAGAGAGAGAGAGGGAGTGAGATAGACAGAGAGAGAGGGAGAGAGATAGACAGAGAGGGAGAGAGATAGACAGAGAGAGAGAGATAGACGGAGAGAGAGAGAGAGAGAGAGGGAGCGAGATAGACAGAGAGAGAGAGGGAGAGAGATAGACAGAGAGGGAGAGAGATAGACAGAGAGAGAGCGATAGACGGAGAGAGAGAGAGAGAGAGAGGGAGCGAGATAGACAGAGAGAGAGAGGGAGAGAGATAGACAGAGAGGGAGCGAGATAGACAGAGAGAGAGAGAGAGAGAGATAGACAGAGAGAGAGTGAGGGAGAGAGATAGACAGAGAGAGAGAGAGAGAGAGACAGAGAGAGAGTGAGGGAGAGAGATAGACAGAGAGAGAGAGGGAGGGAGAGAGAGGGAGGGAGAGAGAGCCACTAACCTAAACTTGTACCACTTCCTTCAGAAGTTGTAGTTGTCATAGACTGTGCTCCATAGTAGATTGCTCTATTGCTGACAAAAATGTGTTATTGTAAGTCGCTTTGGATAAAAGCATCTGCCAAATGACGTAATGTAATGTAATGTAATGAGAGAGAGAGTTAGACAGAGAGAGAGAGTGACGGAGAGAGATAGACAGAGAGAGAGAGGGAGGGAGAGGGAGAGAGAGAGGGAGAGAGAGAGATAGACAGAGAGGAGAGGAGTGCTGGGTGAGAGACACACGAGATAACGAGTGAATCTATTAGAGAAGCAGAGAATGGTGTAACACACACACACACACACACACACACAGACACAGACACACACACACACACACACACACACACACACACACACACACACACACACAGAGAGAGTAAGCAAAGAGAGTGAGATGGAGTGAGACAGAAGAGACTTAACGAGGTCGAACCAATCAGGGTAAAGCCTATCTAACTCCACTCGTTAACCCTGGGACTCCTCCCCGTCGTTAACAATCAACTCTACATCCTGTCATTACCATTCAATCCCCCTCGTTAGCCGCCTACTCTTCGTTAAAGGTCCATCTCTGCCTCGTTAACATCGCCTCCTCGTTAAGGTCTATCTGCTTCAGAACAGAAAGCATCCAGCTGCTGCTCTGTTAGCATCTGACAAGATCAATCTGAATTTACATGAAGATGACCTGAATCTAATCTGAATTAAAAAAAATATCAATCTAAGTGAAGGCTGACGGCCGGTTCAGAGCCGCCTACTAACCGCCTACTAAGTATGAGCATGTAGTGCATTCCAACTGCACAGTAGCCTATGTGAATTTTGTGTACGTGAGAAATGCCCGGATGTATACTAGATAAGATAGAGCTCACTGGACATACGACTGCCCCAAAATGCATTGTGTCTCTCCAAGGTATGAGGCAGACGCTCCTGGACAGCTAGTGAGAGAGCACGTACAAATATGAGTCAACAAACATGAATTGTGTGAAGCAATACCTCGTTACTGGCCTGCAAGCTCATTAGCCTACATGGTAACATAGAGGTTAGCAAGTTGGCTAATAACACGTACATTAACATTAGTTACAACTAAGCTGTTACGGTAACGTTACTCAGCATGTCCCTAAGTAAGTAACGTAATCTTAAGAAGGCTGCGGAACCCCCGAAGGGGGTCAGAGTCTACTGTGCGTAATTTACGCAGAAGTTGAGCTCACCTGATCCAGCGTCTTTTATCCATTACAGCCCTGGAGTCGCACGCTACAAGCCGACAATATGAACTTGTATATTGCTGTAAAGCTCATTATTAACACTGTGTCAGAATACATTCGCCTCGGTAACGTTGCAATAAGACAGTATCATGTGTGTTTTGGAACGTATCGGTACCAGCGGCCAATAATGATGCCACAATGACAACTCATGTTGTAAACCAGAATCTACTGGACTATCTAGTGGAGAACACAAAACAAAAATGAGGTGAGCATTGCTTCTTGGTGAAGAAGGAATTGAAAACTTGATTCTACTTTGCTATCTCAAATTGGCCATACCGGCGATAATTGTAATAATTTTGAGCTTAATATCAGAATCAGAATCAGAATCAGAATTATTTTATTTGCCAAGGTATGTTTTCACATACTAGGAATTTGTCTTGGTGTGGTTGGTGCTCATTAACATTGATAAAACAATACAAGACACATAAACAAATAAAATATAAAGTGTCTAAAGAGATTATACAATATTACAATATATACAATATTGCGAGCTGGCCCTGCAGCTCAGCTTGGCCGCTGCGCGGCCTCGCCCTGTCTGCTCCTTGATGATATACTCCAGGGATGCTGGATCACATGTCCTGGAGCTGGCAAAATACAGCTGTCCATGGCTGAAGATGGGGGTCTTAAGCCAGACTCCCACTTCTTTCAGTGTCTGCATGCCCCTGGGACTTGATTATGCTCTTATGACATCACTGATGATGTTGGCAAAGCTGAACTTTGGATGAACTTTTGCTCCACCACCTGCGAGGGGGCAAGGCCGACTGGAGGAGAGGAGACTCCTATTTAATCAAAATGCTATTCACCAAAGTTTTTCTATATATCCTGTGTGCACTGAAGTCACAATGTTATAACCGTCACGTGAAACATGGATTGTATTATATCGTTGAAATGCATTGTGTTGACTGAGGGATGTGAACACGCGTCTATGGACTTCCAAGTGGAAAATGTAATCTCAATATGAATGGATTTTAATTGTATGCTGAAATAGTCTGTGTTACATGCACAAAGTTTGAAATGACAATTGTATTAATGCATTGTTGTGTGCTGAAGTAAGCCTGTTACATAACATGTTTTCAGATGAGAGTGGCAAGAGAGTGTCATTGAGTTCAAGACCATAGGAGGTGTCCCAGTTGATGGATGTTTTTAGATAAGGATGGTTTAGAGTATCAGTGAGTTCAAGACACCTAAGGGAGGTGGCCGAGTTGATGGGCAGGGCCACCATTAGGAGAGGGATCATGTAGCATCCAATCAGAATTGAAGTCATTGAGTCAGCAAAAACATAGACACACCTTCGATGACAATGACAGATAAAAGGAACGGAACTCAGAGCCTTTTGGCTCCCCTGCACAGGCAGGGAGTCAGACGGGAGACCGTCACTTAGATGCACTCGAATCCACCAGGGATAGAGCATAGATGCTGTAGGCAGGTCTCATTAGATTAAGAGAAGTTCTGGAATTAGGGAAAAAGATGTACTGTCCGAGTGCCCGTGCAGGAAATCCCCCGTGAGAACACGGTTGGAGCACGAAGACTAGAGATAGACTCCACAAGGGAGAGAGAGGTGTTAGGCAGGCCATTAGATTAAGAAATAAGTTCGGAATTAGGGAAAAAGATGCACTGTCCGAGTGCCCGTGCAGAAAATCCCCCGTGAGAACACGGTTGGAGCACGAAGACTAGATATAGACTCCACAAGGGAGAGAGAGGTGTTAGGCAGGCCATTAGAGTAAGAAATAAGTTCGGAATTAGGGAAAAAGATGTACTGTCCGAGTGCCCGTGCAGGAAATCCCCCGTGAGAACACGGTTGGAGCACGAAGACTAGATATAGACTCCACAAGGGAGAGAGAGGTGTTAGGCAGGCCATTAGAGTAAGAAATAAGTTCGGAATTAGGGAAAAAGATGTACTGTCCGAGTGCCCGTGCAGGAAATCCCCCGTGAGAACACGGTTGGAGCACGAAGACCAGATATAGACTCCACAAGGGAGAGAGAGGTGTTAGGCAGGCCATTAGATTAAGAAATAAGTTCGGAATTAGGGAAAAAGATGCACTGTCCGAGTGGCCGTGCAGGAAATCCCCCGTGAGAACACGGTTGGAGCACGAAGACTAGATATAGACTCCACAAGGGAGAGAGAGGAGACCACCAGAGCCACATTAGATGGGAACAAGATACATATCAAAGATACACCAGGTTTCATTTAGACAGGTTGGCCATCTCAGATAAGAAATTGTTAAAAGCCAAGAGTGATACTTAAATAGGGAGAGTATAATGAACTCCATGTTGAAAATTAAGGTAATGTACATTGGATAATGATGTCATCTATATTGGACAGAATGTAATGGACAATAATAGTATGCTTTGTAAGGAGAAGTGTTAACTTATATATAAAACCTATAAAAACCAAGGATTTTATTTATTTATTTTTCTTCTTCAAAACATCATTGAGAAGGGTCCACACATCCAATAAGGTAAGAGGCATGATTTTGGGTTCAGATAATTAGCCTCCTCCATGCATGTAGAAATGACAGAATGATCTCGGGCTTCAGCCCGTTTCCCACCAGAGAAATATGTACTGGGTGATTCTACTATATAGGTTAGTAAAATTATTTCACCCTGGAGGGAAAAAGTGCCGTCAGGCCACTTGTATCGGTAGACTGCCCACCCGATGTTCGGGGAGGAGGGGGTAGAGGTCCTAGATTAAGACCCGGAGGTGGACAAAGGATTAACGTGTTGTTACTCATCGGGGAACTTACATGTCTGCCTTTTTACTCTGGGTATTTATAGTCGTATGGGATAGCCTCTATTAGGAAGAGATCCGCTGGTTATCACGGTCTCTCGCCTCCGTGATTTGGGAGTGCTCCGATGACGCTATTCTAGCTCTCAGGGGAGGGGTCATAGGTCAGAGGTCGCTCGCAAATCATTTCATGGCGCCCAGAACGCGGGGCACGGGGAAGGCAAGAAGCCTTTCCGTGTTAAAATTCAAGAATCCATATATTTATATTGTTGTGCTTTCATGCCGCGTCAGACTAAACTTGACCTTGGGTGAGGGAAAACCGGCTAAACTCATCTAAAATAGTGCAAGTCTATCTGATAAACTCAGAAAGAAGCCGCAAATATCGCACCGAGAACTCTCCCGGGGGAGACGGTGGATAATTTGTGGGCTTCTGCCTCAAACCTGAGGAGGATGGAAGTGCAGCAAATCACACGGTATATAGGTAGGAATCCGTACCTAATACAGGGGAAAAGTCCAGGCCAATAGAACGGCCGACTTCGCACTTAGAGTACTCTCGTATTGTATCCGGTAAGAGTAGCTTCGAGATGTACTGTATTTTATTCACAGGGGCTATATAGCTAATAGCATTCAAACCCGCTGATTTAATACAGGTGTGATAAAATTCTCACTAAATCCTACTGAAATCCTCTCAAGTCACCACCACCACGAGTCAAAAGGTCAGAAGCCTAACGGCTGGTCGTAAAGACGAGGGGCGGACGACAGAGACTTGGGGATCAGGGATCCCCCGCCGTATGCGTTAGACACAGTACCCCTCTTAGCATCAGTGAGGAGGGGGGAGATGAAATGGCAGAGCCAGACCTTAGCTCAAGAAAGGACGATGTTGAGCGATGCAGAAAGAGAGCTGCAAAAGTATTTGTGAATGTGAAATATGGACATTTATTATCAGCCAGCGCTACCGTTGATACAAGCGCTGTGCTGTAAATTAACCCTATTAGAGAGGGAAATGCAGCCCTTCAAAGGCACTTAGATGTGATAAGGAATGGGGACGGAGCTGCACTAAAACCTTGAAAGAGGAATGAGAGATAAGGGGGCGAGTGGGAGTAACATTCCAACTCCGAAAGCAACTTTGAAAATAACAAAGAAATTACGCTGACAAACAGCCTACAGCGGATCTCGCTGACATACAAAAAAGACAAAAAGGAAAAGAGAATGCATATGATCTGATATGATTTCCAGATAGGAAAATGCACATAGTCTATTGTGATTTTTGATTTAAGGAAAATCATTGTCAGGAGGCCATGTCAGAATGTCTTCCTCCAAACACGCACCTGCTTAGCCCGCTAGGAAAACAACTAATTGGCACAGTGCCCGGGAGTCGGGGGCGCCGAGTAGCTGCTAGAGACCAACGGTGGGAGGGGAGGACGAGATAAGACAGTGACTCTGACACCCAAGACAGATGGGGCCAGCAAATATGCCTGGCAAGGCGCCAGCTCAAAAAGATGAATATGCCTTCGCACCAGATAGCAACGTGACAAACTACAAATTGAGTATAGAGAAACTTATTGACACAACAGTTCCTCCACTAAGTTAAGGGAAGAGCTGTGAGCCACAGCAGTGGTCAATAGCAGAAAGCTAAAAAACCCAAGAAGGTGAAACTAAATAAAATAATAATAACAAAAGGAAAATTAGTAAAATAAGCTAAGAGTGGTGAGCCACACCGACACACGCGACTACGTGGCACGAGGATAATCGTGGAGTCGAAGCGTCAGCATAAAGAGACGCGGCAGGTATGGTGGTGCGAGACTGAGGGGTATCACGCTACGTGTCCAAAGAGTTGGACTAGCGTGGATGGTGTGACACGCGTACCGGGGAACAGAGGTAGCCCAGGTCGCGACGAACATTCATCATGCTTTAGGCCACGCGGGGGGAGCTCGAGTGAAACAGTTGTGTGAATCGAGTATAGGTCCCTCAGGTCTAGTAAAAGGCTGCACAAAGGAGTGCAAAATGTACAAATACAGGGAGGCTGACTGTCAGAAGCATGACAGCTAGTTTTTATGTGTGTGACATGATTCATTCTTACTTTCTACCGAAAGCTGGAGGAGGCAACCCAAATTACCTCTATTGTATATAGATAAGAGCAACAGGCGTACTAGACAATGCGAAAAAGAAGTAGCCTGTTTGGAAATAAATGGTAGGGAAAAGACAAGGTGGTGTAGTAGACCACAATAGGGGCCCGCGAGACTGCTGCTACTTTTTCTGTCCTGCTGCTAAACACTCTGCTATGTGTGGATGGACAGAAAGGGCTAAGAGACTTGGGGCTTATAGCCAGCAGGGCTATGGGTTATGTACTATAAATGTAGACTGCACTGAAGTGCCTGGCTCAAAGGGAAGAGTCAGTAAAAAGGGGAGGGCTATTGATGCCTTGCTCATCTTGTAGGGAAGACATTTCATATAATGAGATGGTTTATTGCTGGCAGCATAGGAGGGAGATTATAATTTATGGGCCACCGGGGCAGCAGGTCAGAGACTCTGGCAGAACGCCCAGGAGATCTTATCAGAGGAATGATTGATAGAGAAGAGGTCTGCAGCAGAAAGAGATCTACTGTAAAAGACAGATCAAAAAATGCCAAGTGCAAGCCAATCTATATAATATAGTGATCATCTCATTAGTCTATTGATCATCTGCACATAGTATATATAGTATATGAATAAGAAGGAATAAATAGGAATTTACCGTTAAAGCGGTGCACAATGTAATGAGCAAAATAATAGAGTCAAAGTTTACAGTAGTTGGAACAGCTGTGACCCCTTCAAGAAGAGGAGGGGCAGGGGTGAAAGAGATAAGGGGAGCTTCATGAGCAGGACGGTGTGGGAAAGCCATTTGTTCTGAACTAAAGAGCTTGCAGACAGTCACCGACTGTTATTCTGATTTATCGGGCAGTGTTAGGATAATCAACACTTACCCTACCAATCCTGAAATGTCTAATAGACCACAGAACCCTTAGAGAGGGAGGGAGAGGGAAACACAGGCTCACCCATAGAGGTAAGATACTTCTTACCAAGTAATCCAAATTAATTTGAATTTATACACAACAGTAAATAAGTAAGTAAAGCAACGCACCTTCCATAAGAAACAGATGGGAGGGAAAACAAGCTAATAGAAAATACTGTGAAGTCTGTTATGAAATCCCCATGTAGCAACATGGGACTATAGGGCTCCAGTTATCGGGAGGCGTTAGGCCCCCTGCTCACATCTCTACCTCGGTTGCTCCCCACAGAAGCCAAAGGAGACAGGAGGGAAGCGAAGGTGGAGGGCAGCATTCCAAATGGAAGGCGAGAAGTATACAGAGGAATACCCCCTGTCCGAATCCCTACCCAACAGCACCGAGACGGTCAGTGAGACTGGACAGCCAGATGGGGGACCTGTTGGGGAACCACTTTTCCAGAAAATGGATGCTGTCCTAGCTGAGTTAGAGGGGGTGGATTTGTCAGCTACTCAAGATGGTGACGTGTTAGAGGTAACGAGTGCTGACTATGATCTTGATTTTGGGTTAAAAGAGATAGACTTGGGCCAGGATAATTCGATCAAAATAAATGAACAAGGTGGAAAAATGGAGGGAATGAACTATGGAGGAGAAGAAGATATGAGAAATAATGATGAGAGAAATAAGGAGCACAGAATAGAGCCTAGCTCTACTACACACCATGGAGCGATTATACGAGTTGAGGTGAAAGGTAAAATGAAAACCCCTGTAAGGACGATCAAGGGGGAACCAATAGCTGTACAGAAGAGGGGAAGTGGGGGGCCAGATGATAGGTCCATCGTTCTGGAGCAAGGTGGAAATATGAGAGTGGTTATAAAGCAGGGGAAAAGGGAAATAATCGAACAGGAGAAAAGAATGGAGCTTTACGACTATAGGGGAAGAAGGTTTACAGACTACCAATTGGAAAATCCATTTAATTGGCTGAAAATAGTGTCAGGCCGGTGGGGAAGAATACCTAAGGAACCCCCTTATTGGGAAGTGGGAGAAGAGCTTCTAGCCAAATGGTGGAATGAATCAAAACTGGGGTGGGGGCCGGTAGGGAAATGGAAATGTGGTCCTATTGGCCTATTCCCAAACGTCCAGATGCCAGGCAGAATGCCATATCCCACTGCGGTTCCTCAGAGAGTCACCCTGCTGGAAAGCCCCTTTGGGCCATGGTGTGAAATCCGAGAGCTGGGAGGAGCAGTGATGGGTCACCTGGTCCCATGGATGCACAACACAGCGGGGGCTCGCACCATGCCACTGGAGCCACGTTACCGGGTTCCGGATCGCCAGTTCCCCTTAAGCGGTGGGGGAAAGGGGGGTGGAACTCCGGGAGCCCCTCGACCCACAACATCTCGAGGCCACGCCCCAGGCCACGCCCCAGGCCATGCCCCCTGGCAAAAGTCCAAGAGGGGGTGTTGGCAAAGCTGAACTTTGGATGAACTTTTGCTCCACCACCTGCGAGGGGGCAAAGCCGACTGGAGGAGAGGAGACTCCTATTTAATCAAAATGCTATTCACCAAAGTTTTTCTATATATCCTGTGTGCACTGAAGTCACAATGTTATAACCATATGTCACGTGAAACATGGATTGTATTATATCGTTGAAATGCATTGTGTTGACTGAGGGATGTGAACACGCGTCTATGGACTTCCAAGTGGAAAATGTAATCTCAATATGAATGGATTTTAATTGTATGCTGAAATAGTCTGTGTTACATGCACAAAGTTTGAAATGACAATTGTATTAATGCATTGTTGTGTGCTGAAGTAAGCCTGTTACATAACATGTTTTCAGATGAGAGTGGCAAGAGAGTGTCATTGAGTTCAAGACCATAGGAGGTGTCCCAGTTGATGGATGTTTTTAGATAAGGATGGTTTAGAGTATCAGTGAGTTCAAGACACCTAAGGGAGGTGGCCGAGTTGATGGGCAGGGCCACCATTAGGAGAGGGATCATGTAGCATCCAATCAGAATTGAAGTCATTGAGTCAGCAAAAACATAGACACACCTTCGATGACAATGACAGATAAAAGGAACGGAACTCAGAGCCTTTTGGCTCCCCTGCACAGGCAGGGAGTCAGACGGGAGACCGTCACTTAGATGCACTCGAATCCACCAGGGATAGAGCATAGATGCTGTAGGCAGGTCTCATTAGATTAAGAGAAGTTCTGGAATTAGGGAAAAAGATGTGCTGTCCGAGTGCCCGTGCAGGAAATCCCCCGTGAGAACACGGTTGGAGCACGAAGACTAGAGATAGACTCCACAAGGGAGAGAGAGGTGTTAGGCAGGCCATTAGATTAAGAAATAAGTTCGGAATTAGGGAAAAAGATGCACTGTCCGAGTGCCCGTGCAGAAAATCCCCCGTGAGAACACGGTTGGAGCACGAAGACTAGATATAGACTCCACAAGGGAGAGAGAGGTGTTAGGCAGGCCATTAGAGTAAGAAATAAGTTCGGAATTAGGGAAAAAGATGTACTGTCCGAGTGCCCGTGCAGGAAATCCCCCGTGAGAACACGGTTGCAGCACGAAGACTAGATATAGACTCCACAAGGGAGAGAGAGGTGTTAGGCAGGCCATTAGAGTAAGAAATAAGTTCGGAATTAGGGAAAAAGATGTACTGTCCGAGTGCCCGTGCAGGAAATCCCCCGTGAGAACACGGTTGGAGCACGAAGACCAGATATAGACTCCACAAGGGAGAGAGAGGTGTTAGGCAGGCCATTAGATTAAGAAATAAGTTCGGAATTAGGGAAAAAGATGCACTGTCCGAGTGCCCGTGCAGGAAATCCCCCGTGAGAACACGGTTGGAGCACGAAGACTAGATATAGACTCCACAAGGGAGAGAGAGGAGACCACCAGAGCCACATTAGATGGGAACAAGATACATATCAAAGATACACCAGGTTTCATTTAGACAGGTTGGCCATCTCAGATAAGAAATCGTTAAAAGCCAAGAGTGATACTTAAATAGGGAGAGTATAATGAACTCCATGTTGAAAATTAAGGTAATGTACATTGGATAATGATGTCATCTATATTGGACAGAATGTAATGGACAATAATAGTATGCTTTGTAAGGAGAAGTGTTAACTTATATATAAAACCTATAAAAACCAAGGATTTTATTTATTTATTTTTCTTCTTCAAAACATCATTGAGAAGGGTCCACACATCCAATAAGGTAAGAGGCATGATTTTGGGTTCAGATAATTAGCCTCCTCCATGCATGTAGAAATGACAGAATGATCTCGGGCTTCAGCCCGTTTCCCACCAGAGAAATATGTACTGGGTGATTCTACTATATAGGTTAGTAAAATTCTTTCACCCTGGAGGGAAAAAGTGCCGTCAGGCCACCTGTATCGGTAGACTGCCCACCCGATGTTCGGGGAGGAGGGGGTAGAGGTCCTAGATTAAGACCCGGAGGTGGACAAAGGATTAACGTGTTGTTACTCATCGGGGAACTTACATGTCTGCCTTTTTACTCTGGGTATTTATAGTCGTATGAGATAGCCTCTATTAGGAAGAGATCCGCTGGTTATCACGGTCTCTCGCCTCCGTGATTTGGGAGTGCTCCGATGACGCTATTCTAGCTCTCAGGGGAGGGGTCATAGGTCAGAGGTCGCTCGCAAATCATTTCAATGACATCATCAGTGGGACTCTCATGACATCACTGATGATGTCACAACTGCTTGTATGACATCCCTGATGACATCACAACCTCTTATGACATCACCAATGATGTCACAATGCCTCTGACATCACTGATGACTCATCAGTGGTTGTGTGTGCATGTGTGTGTGCATGTGTGTGTCTGTCTTGTGTGTGTTTGTGTGTGCATGTGTGTGCCTGTCTGTCTGTAGGCTTTACCCTGATTGGTTCGACCTCGTTAAGTCTCTTCTGTCTCACTCCATCTCACTCTCTTTGCTTACTCTCTCTGTGTGTGTGTGTGTGTGTGTGTGTGTGTGTGTGTGCGCAGTGAGACAGAGCGTGGCAGAGAGAGAGGATGACAGACAGACAGACAGAGAGAGAGTGAGACAGAGAGCGTGACATACAGAGTGAGACAGAGAGAGAGGCAGACAGACAGATAGAGAGAGTGAGACAGAGAGAGACAGAGCGTGTGACAGACAGAGAGAGACAGAGAGTACCAGACAGAGAGAGACAGAGTGTGACAGACAGAGTGAGACAGAGAGTGACAGACAGACAGAGAGGCAGACAGAGAGAGAGAGTGACAGAGAGAGGCAGGCAGACAGAGAGAGTGATACAGAGAGAGTGACAGAGAGAGGCAGACAGAGAGAGTGAGACAGTGAGACAGACAGCATGACAGAGAGAGTGAGACAGACAGACAGAGAGAGGCAGACAGGCACAGAGTGAGACAGAGAGCGTGACAGAGAGAGTTTTAATTGGACATGTTGACTTAAACATTTAAATGACATCAGTATTCAGCTCCATGCAGCTGTGCTCACTGTGAATGGATCTGAGGACTCTGATGTGTAACACGTTGCTGCCATCTGCTGGCCATCTGGAGTTTAGTCACAGCTCAATAATCAATGACTGTGTTTACATGCACAGAATATTCAGTTTTTTGCCCTTATTTAAAAAAAGTCAATATTCCTACCAACCTGCTTACATGGCTAATGAAAATAAATATTCCACTAATAGTGCTGTTTACCAACCCACTCAATCATGTTTACCAACCCACTCAATACTGTTTACCAACCCACTCACTCCTGTTTACCAACCCACTCAATCCTGTTTACCAACCCACTCACTCCTGTTTACCAACCCACTCAATCCTGTTTACCAACACACTCACTCCTGTTTACCAACCCACTCAATCCTGTTTACCAACCCACTCACTCCTGTTTACCAACCCACTCAATCCTGTTTACCAACCCACTCACTCCTGTTTACCAACCCACTCACTCCTGTTTACCAACCCACTCACTCCTGTTTTCCAACCCACTCAATCCTGTTTACCAACCCACTCACTCCTGTTTACCAACCCACTCAATCCTGTTTACCAACCCACTCAATCCTGTTTACCAACCCACTCAATCATGTTTACCAACCCACTCAATACTGTTTACCAACCCACTCAATCCTGTTTACCAACCTACTCAATACTGTTTACCAACCCACTCAATCCTGTTTACCAACCAACTCAATCATGTTTACCAACCCACTCAATACTGTTTACCAACCCACTCCATCCTGTTTACCAACCCACTCAATCATGTTTACCAACCCACTCAATCATGTTTACCAACCCACTCAATACTGTTTACCAACCCACTCAATCATGTTTACCAACCCACTCAATCATGTTTACCAACCCACTCAATACTGTTTACCAACCCACTCAATCATGTTTACCAACCCATTCAATACTGTTTACCAACCCACACCATCCTGTTTACCAACCCACTCAATCATGTTTACCAACCCACTCAATCATGTTTACCAACCCACTCAATACTGTTTACCAACCCACTCAATACTGTTTACCAACCTACTCAATCCTGTTTACCAACCCACTCACTCCTGTTTACCAACCCACTCACTCCTGTTTACCAGCCCACTCAATACTGTTTACCAACCTACTCAATCCTGTTTACCAACCCACTCAATACTGTTTACCAACCCACTCAATACTGTTTACCAACCCACTCAATCCTGTTTACCAACCCACTCAATACTGTTTACCAACCCACTCAATCCTGTTTACCAACCCACTCAATACTGTTTACCAACCTACTCAATCCTGTTTACCAACCCACTCAATACTGTTTACCAACCCACTCAATACTGTTTACCAACCCACTCAATCCTGTTTACCAACCCACTCAATCCTGTTTACCAACCCACTCAAAGGCTTGATTTAAGGCTCAGTGCAGGGGAGATGCAGGGCTCTGGTTTGGAGCTCAGTGCAGAGGACATGCAGGGCTCTGGTTTGGAGCTCAGTGCAGAGGACATGCAGGGCTCTGGTTTGGAGCTCAGTGCAGGGGAGATGCGGGCTCTGGTTTGGAGCTCGGTGCAGGGGAGATGCGGGGCTCTGGTTTGGAGCTCGGTGCAGGGGACATGCAGGGCTCTGGTTTGGAGCTCGGTGCAGGGGACATGCAGGGCTCTGGTTTGGAGCTCGGTGCAGGGGACATGCAGGGCTCTGGTTTGGAGCTCGGTGCAGAGGACATGCAGGGCTCTGGTTTGGAGCTCAGTGCAGGGGACATGCAGGGCTCTGGTTTGGAGCTCAGTGCGGAGGACATGCAGGGCTCTGGTTTGGAGCTCGGTGCAGGGGATATGCAGGGCTCTGGTTTGGAGCTTGGTGCATGGGACATAAATGGGCTCTGGTTTGGAGCTCGGTGCAGGGGACATGCAGGGCTCTGGTTTGGAGCTCGGTGCAGGGGACATGCAGGGCTCTGGTTTGGAGCTCGGTGCAGGGGACATGCAGGGCTCTGGTTTGGAGCTCAGTGTAGAGGACATGCAGGGCTCTGGTTTGGAGCTTGGTGCAGGGGAGATGCAGGGCTCTGGTTTGGAGCTCGGTGCAGGGGACATGCAGGGCTCTGGTTTGGAGCTCGGTGCAGGGGACATGCAGGGCTCTGGTTTGGAGCTCGTGCAGGGGACATGCAGGGCTCTGGTTTGGAGCTCGATGCAGGGGACATGCAGGCCTCTGGTTTGGAGCTCGGTGCAGGGGACATGCAGGGCTCTGGTTTGGAGCTTGGTGCAGGGGAGATGCAGGGCTCTGGGTTGGAGCTCGGTGCAGGGGACATGCAGGGCTCTGGTTTGGAGCTCGGTGCAGGGGACATGCAGGGCTCTGGTTTGGAGCTCGGTGCAGGGGACATGCAGGGCTCTGGTTTGGAGCTCAGTGCAGGGGACATGCAGGGCTCTGGTTTGGAGCTCGGTGCAGGGGACATGCAGGGCTCTGGTTTGGAGCTCGGTGCAGGGGACATGCAGGGCTCTGGTTTGGAGCTCGGTGCAGGGGACATGCAGGGCTCTGGTTTGGAGCTCAGTGCAGGGGAGATGCAGGGCTCTCGTTTGGAGCTCGGTGCAGGGGACATGCAGGGCTCTGGTTTGGAGCTCAGTGCAGGGGACATGCAGGGCTCTGGTTTGGAGCTTGGTGCAGGGGACATGCAGGGCTCTGGTTTGGAGCTTGGTGCAGGGGACATGCAGGGCTCTGGTTTGGAGCTTGGGGCAGGGGACATGCAGGGCTCTGGTTTGGAGCTCAGTGCAGGGGACATGCAGGGCTCTGGTTTGGAGCTCAGTGCAGGGGACATGCAGGGCTCTGGTTTGGAGCTCAGTGCAGGGGACATGCAGGGCTCTGGTTTGGAGCTTGGTGCAGGGGACATGCAGGGCTCTGGTTTGGAGCTCAGTGCAGGGGACATGCAGGGCTCTGGTTTGGAGCTCAGTGCAGGGGACATGCAGGGCTCTGGTTTGGAGCTCAGTGCAGTGGAGATGCAGGGCTCTGGTTTGGAGCTCAGTGCAGGGGAGATGCAGGGCTCTAGCAGGAACCCTTGTCGTCACTTCCCAAAGAGAAAGGTCGTCGCCTGTCGTTAGAAAGGCAATGATGCAGGCAAGGTGGCAGGCACAATAGTCACATGACCTTGCTTTCTGGGAAATGAGGCATTGAATTGGGAGAAGCGAGCTCCAAAATATCCCCAAATGTTCGTGTCTCAACTTGTTTCAGTGAGAGAAGTCGCTAATCACACCACTAATCGATCTGGCAAAGCGATAAAAACAGGTGTCACTTCCTACATGTACTTTAGTTTGTCAGCGGAAAACGTTGCAGTTCAAAGGAGTTAAAAGTCTCAAAGATATGGTGCAGGAAACAGGATCTGGTGCAGCAAACAGGATATGGTGCAGGAAACAGGATATGGTGCAGGAAACAGGATATGGTGCAGGAAACAGGATATGGTGCAGGAAACAGGATATGGTGCAGGAAACAGGATATGGTGCAGGGAACAGGATATGCTGCAGGAAACAGGATATGGTGCAGGAAACAGGATATGGTGCAGGAAACAGGATATGGTGCAGGAAACAGGATATGGTGCAGGAAACAGGATATGGTGCAGGAAACAGGATATGCTGCAGGAAACAGGATATGGTGCAGGAAACAGGATATGGTGCAGGGAACAGGATATGGTGCAGGAAACAGGATATGGTGCAGGAAACAGGATATGCTGCAGGAAACAGGATATGCTGCAGGAAACAGGATATGGTGCAGGGAACAGGATATGGTGCAGGAAACAGGATATGGTGCAGGAAACAGGCGTTCAGGGCACAGAGTGGGTACGACAAAGCTCCACACCATTGTCCCTGTTAGAAGTCTGTGTAGCATCAAAATTATTTAAAAGCTGTTATATTAAATTGAGACATAACAGACTTACACTTACAGACACCAAACCTTCCAGTTTTATTCCTAATCTTCAGACAGTTTTTAGAGAGGGATTTCTTCATATATCATCACCTGATTTATATAACATTTTATTCCTAAAAACATGCTGATCCCCCCCCCCCCCCTAATAGTATTTTCTGATTTAATAATAAAAAAGACATATCCAAAAGGAATATGTCAAGCATTTGGAACCTGGTTTTATCCAATGCTCAGATTTCTGTTCTGGAAATGAGATAACGCCTCGTTTGCATATTTAAGAGCAAGTGACAAAAGAAATCAGAAATGAAGAAAGTACTGTAGTCATGTGTCTGATGTTTCGATCAGAGGGAAGACCACCCTCAGACGCCCTCAGATGCCCTCAGACGCCTGCTGTATCGGGGATATCCAGCCCACTTACTGTCAAAAGCACTCAACCTCCTGTTTCCTGTATCTGAAAGGCCTTGTTGTGTAGTGAACTGAACTTGAATACAAAAGACTGTTTTATTCAATGTTCTTATGAACACACTCAGTGAGTAGCCCTTTGAAGCTATTTACTGGCTTAACATGTTCTTAAAATCTAGGCCCTAGCCCGGCCCGGGCCCGAGACAATCCAATACCCAGCACCAGCTCTCGGGACCCGTCGGGTAGCAGACCTCTGAGGGAGCGTGTCTCTTGCTCTGTACAGCCTGACAATGACACAGAGCTGTTGTGATGATGAAAATGTACTTTTGGAAAAACATTTCTTAAAAAAAAAAAATAATAATAAAAAAAAATGCTTCAGCGAGCATAACGAGCCCTACCCGACCCGAGCCATAATTGTTTATTTAAAAACAAGGCCCTAACCGAAGTCTGAACAATCCTTACAGTATCTTGATGGTTTAATGTCTGCAGTCTGTGATGATGAATCAAATCCATTACAACAGATCATGTGGCACGTGGCACACAACAACTTCTGTAGTCAGGTGTGGCAGAGGTCAGCAACCGGGTGTCACCTCTGGCTCGTGAAGGGGTAACTTGTGGCACAGCAGCGCACAGTAGCAATCAGTGCACAACTAAATTTTTTGGTATGAATGTTGGAGTGCCCTGCCAAATTACCATTTCACAGTCATTTGCAGTTGCGCGGCATGTTATTTAGGATATTTAAATTTTATAGGAGTGACCCACTCCTGTCTCTGATGCTCTCATTTAAATGGCCTGATTTTGGATGGAATAATATTACACATCTGTTGGAGATTTACATTGTGATGTGCGAGTCATTAATCTTGCTGTGGCACACTGATTGACAAGCAAATTTTGAAAATGGCACTTCATCTCAAAAAGGTTGCCGACTCCTTCTTTTTTTTACTACCAAAGAGGATTTGGGCCATATGTGAAAAATGTATTTGAGTTCTGAGAATAAAGTCAGAATTCTGAAAATAAGGTTAGAAATAAGAATTCTGACTTTAATGTTAGAATTCTGGAGGGGAAAAAGTCAGAATTCTGAAATTAAACTCAAAATTCTCAGATTAAAGTCAGAATTCTGAGGGGGAAAAGTCAGCATTCTGATTTTAATCAGCATCAAAGGGTTGGATTTGGGGGGTTAGATCACCATATGATTCCCGAGCGCAGCACTGCTGCCGCTCACCGCTTCCGCTCACCGCTTCCCCAGGGGATGGGTCAAATGCGGAGAACAAATTTTGCACACTCAGGTGTGTGACAATCAGTGGTGTTGTGTAAGCTAATGTAATCACCTATACGTTAAGGCTGTAGAGCCCGTAGCCAATGAGATGGCATGTGGTTGAATATACGGAAGTGACATACAGTGACATGCATAACCTGTACTGCCTACCTACAAGCTGCAAGTAAACACTGAATAGTAACCTCACTCTCTATCTCGTTATTATGATATATTAACGTAACATGGTGTCAGAATGAAACTCGGAGAAGAAATCTAAACTCACCCGACGCGAGGGGAGAGATGCGTCTCCAAAAGTGAAGCTTTCCTGACGAACGGGAGGTAAAGTAGCTAGCGTTAGCAGCTGAAACGGCTAACGCTAAAGGCTAACAGCAACAGCTAACATTAAACAAGCTAGCGGGAGCTGCTGTATAGAAGATAACGAGGTAATCCAGCCGAACGTGCGTCGGAGAAGACGTGAACAGGCTACCCGGCTATAAATAAAGCCGAAAGAAGAGGAAAAAATAAAATAAGGAGCAGTTAATACAGACGGAAAAAAGGAGTGAAATAAACATGGCGGATACACCACCAGTGCCAGCTAGCAGCATGCAACTGACTCCACCAGGCAAGTTTGACTTCAGTAATGCAAATGAATGGCCAAAGTGGATAAGACCCTTTGAGCGTTTTAGAATAGCATCAAGCCTGGACAAACAGTCTGAAGAATATCAAGTAAATACTTTGATGTATACTCTAGGGGACGAAGCTGAGGACATATTGAGCGTCCTGCCCTTAAGCAATGATCAGAAAAATAAATATGCAGATGTGAAACAAGCTTTTGAGAACCACTGCGTGAGTAAGAAGAATGTGATTTTTGAGCGTGCACGATTCAACAGGCGTAATCAAGAGCCAAGAGAAAGCGCTGAAGCATTCATCACTGCTGTCCACAGCCTAGCTGAGCACTGTACGTTTGGAGAGCTAAGAGGAGCTCATCAGAGACAGGATTGTCGTTGGACTAAGAGACGCGAAGCTGTCTGAGTCATTACAGATGGATCCTGACCTCACACTGGTAAAAACCATAGCCAGAGTGCGCCACAGTGAAGAAATAAAAAGGCAGCAGCCAGTACTGCGTGGCAGCATAAATGAAAGACAATCAGAAAACATAGATGCTATGAGTGCACGGCCCAAGCAACAGAGAGGCCCAAAAGACGGACAGAAATACGGAGCACGATTCAAACCAGGAGATACAGACAGAGCCACAGGCTGCGGACGATGTGGAAATACAACAAGGCACCAGTGGAAGGATTGCCCTGCCAAAGAGGCAGAATGTCGCAAATGCAAAAGAAAATGACATTTTGCTCGGAAATGCCGATCAGCCGGTGGCATTCACAATATCACAGAGGATTCTGCAGAGTATGAATCAGACGTCGCCTTTCTCGGAGAGGTGATTATTAAGATTGACAGTGTGGAAAATGAATGGACAGAAAATCTTGAATTGAACGGAGAGATAACAGAGTTCAAATTAGACACTGGAGCTGGAGTTACAGCTATCCCGACTCACCACTACTCCACAGACAAACATGGGACACTGCAGCCGCCCAGGATGCCCCTGTACGATGCCCCTGTACGGTCCGGGCAGGCAGCCCTTGGATGTCAGAGGATACTTCAGAGGAAAACTGAAGGTGAGAAACAAGAAAACTGAACAAGACATCTATGTGGTGAGCAAGCTAATGAAACCGCTGTTGGGGCTTCCAGCCATTGAGGCCTTGACTCTCGTAAAGCGAGTGCACACAGTTCATGTGGGAGAAGACATCAAGAATTGTTACCCCACAGTATTCAAAGGATTGGGGAAGCTGAAAGACCCATACAAAATTGAACTGAATCCAGGGGCCACACCATATGCTTTGTCTGCCCCACGTCGTGTCCCTCTCCCGCTACGGGATAAAGTGAGGACAGAACTGGAGCGGATGGAGGCCATGGGGGTGATATCTAAGGTCACTCAACCCACTCCATGGTGCGCTGGCCTCGTGGTTGTGCCAAAACCGAGATCGAAGGAGAAACTCAGACTGTGTGTAGACCTGACGCACCTCAACGAGTGGATCAGGCGGGAGAGACATATCCTGCCAAATGTGGATCACTCACTAGCGATGCTATCAGGAGCAAAAGTCTACACCAAAATGGATGCCACGTCGGGGTTTTGGCAGATTCCCCTGACTGAAGACAGCACTCTCCTGACCACCTTCATCACCCCATTCGGTCGCTACTGCTTCAACAGGCTACCGTTTGGGATATCCTCAGCCCCAGAACATTTTCAGCGACGAATGACACAAATGCTGGAGGGCTGTGAAGGAGTGGTGTGCCACGCCGACGATATTCTGGTCTATGGCAAAGATCAAGCTGAACACTATGCAAGGCTGCACCAAGTACTGAGGAGACTGAGAGATGAGGGGCTGACACTGAACAAGGAAAGATGTGAGTTCTCCAAGAGCAAACTCATGTTCCTTGGACACCGCCTCACTACAGAAGGAGTGAACCCTGACCCAGGCAAAGTCAAAGCCATTCTGGAAATGCCAGAGCCCGCCTGTGTCGCTGACGTTAGACGAGTGATGGGCATGGCTACTTACCTCGGCAAGTTCCTGCCTCACCTCTCCTCATACGCACAGCCTCTGACATGTCTTCAGTCTGAGAAGACAGAATGGTGCTGGGGAACACCACAACGAGAAGCTTTCAAGAAGCTAAAATCTGAACTGAGCTCACACAGAGTCCTTGCTGTATACTCGCCGTATGCAGAGACGCGTGTGTCTGCAGATGCATCGTCCTTTGGTATTGGAGCGGTCATGGTCCAGAAACAGCCAGAGAATGATGACTGGAAACCAGTAGTGTTCATCTCCAGATGTTTATCTGATGCTGAGAAAAACTATGCTCAAATCGAGAAGGAAGCACTAGCAGCGACCTGGGCATGTGAACGCCTCGAATCATACTTGCTCGGTATGAGATTCACAATTGAGACAGATCACAAACCCCTGGTCCCCCTGCTGAGTACCAAAGCGCTGGATGATCTTCCTCCTCGAGTCTTGAGATTCCGACTGAGATTGTTGAAATTCACCTACGACATCGTTCACGTGCCCGGAAAACAGCTCATCACTGCAGACACGCTGTCACAAGCGCCGGTGAATCACACAGCCACTCAGGAAGAGAAAGAGCTGGAGGCAGACGTTCAAGTCTTCGTGGACTCCATCAGACAGTCTCTCCCAGCAACTGAAGCGAGACTGCAACAGCTAGCAGAGAAGCAGAAAGAAGACCCCGTCTGCAGTACACTAATCCGGTACTGTCAAACAAAGTGGCCTGACAGAGCTCGCCTGCCACCGGATATAGGACCCTTCTGGCACGAGAGACATAACCTGTCCCTGGCTGGGGACCTTCTCCTAAAAGGACAGAGGATTGTCATCCCCTGCTCATTAAGAGAAGAAATGCTCGACATCCTCCATCAGGGCCACCAAGGAATCAGTGACGGCTGGTGGTGATATTGGGTGGAGGGGCTAAAAAATTAAAAAAATGCAAGAATGGTGTGATAGGCTACATGATAGAACAGACTACATTCAAAACCAACACATTCCCACAGATTTCAGTCGTCTTTATCAGACAACGATTGGGAGGAGAGAGAGAGAGAGAGAGAGAGAGAGAGAGAGAGAACGAAAGAGAGACAGAGAGAGAGAGAGAGAGAACGAAAGAGAGAGACAGAGAGAGAGAGAGAGAGAGAACGAAAAAGAGAGAGAGAGAGAGAGCTGTCCACGTCTTTTCCCTTTGATGTCTTAACGAGCAACAGCTGTTGTCTGCGTTCAAACCACGTAACACAAAACTTACTATTTTGTTGTGTGTCCCTTTGTGCCAATGTGCCTCCAGTCTCTACACTTGTAATTTCCCCCGTCAAACATGAAGGAAAATGGATGAGGAAGTAGTCCATGTGTGTGAATCTCATTCGAGCTGTCATTGGTTGTCAAGAGTCTCGTTGGCCAGCCTCCTCTGGCTTCTGTCTGGTGGGCTGCAGGAGTTTAGCCCAAATGAGCCGTAGACGGCGGCAGCTCAAGGGGGGCGGGCCAGACACTTGTCAATCACTTATAACGAAGGTGATTGAAGCCTGACACTAGTGTCTTGGGGCTGGACAAAGCTAGCCCAATTTGCTGATTTTCTTGTGACTACAGATGGCGCTGTTGCTGCTCTATAGGTTACACCAACATAAACAACCAATTCTAAGTTTGTTTGATATAATGTATGTAAAGAATAAATAATAATAATACTTTTCTCATTTTATTGGAAATGATAGGGGGGGCTTAGCCCCCCTAGCCCATTGATACCAGCCGTCCCTGCAAGGAATAGTCAAGTGCCGAGCCAGGGCGCGTCAGTCGCTCTGGTGGCCAGGGCTCTCAGGTGACATTAACCAGAAAGTGGGAAGCTGTCCCATATGCATAAAACACAGAACCACACAGAGGGAGCCTCTGCTGACGACGCCCATACCCGAGAGACCGTGGGAACGCGTCGGAACGGATTTATTCACCTGGGACAAGAACACCTACCTTGTAGTGGTAGACTATTTCTCCCGCTACATTGAAGTCGCCCATCTCCATGTCGCATCGGCCGACACAGTCATATCGGCTCTGAAGAACATCTTTGCTCGGCATGGGGTTCCGGAAGTGCTGATGTCAGACAACGGGCCGCAATATGCTGGTACTCTCTTCAAAGAGTTTGCCAGTGAGTATGGATTCACGCACATAACCAGCAGCCCAGGATACCCACAAGCCAATGGAGAAGCTGAGCGAGCTGTGGGCACTGTGAAAGGCTTATGGAAAGAGGGAGGAGACTACGCAAAAGCTCTACTCAGCTATCGAGCCACCCCTTTGGAGAATGCTTCTCTCCAGCACAGCTACTCATGGGGAGACAGCTAAGGACCACACTCCCTCAAGTGCCCAAAACACTGTCTCCACGCTGGCCAAACATCAAACAGTTCCGGAGCACAGAGACACAAGGAAAATGGAAACAAGAGCGACGCTACAACAAACGCCACAGGACACACAATCTACCAGAGTTACACCCAGGCCAGAGTGTATGGATCTCCACAGAGAATACTCACGGGACAGTCGTACAGCAGACAGCTGCCCTGAGGTCGTACCTCGTCAGAACAGAGGATGGACTGTTGAGGAGAAACCGTACACACCTGCGTGCAACCCTGCAACCATCATCTGATACAACCAACCGCGAGGACACAAATGACACTGACTCAGATTGTGCTGACCAACCCGCTGCTGAGCCAGATGCCACATATGTTACAAGCTCAGGCAGACACTCACGTCCGCCTCAGAGACTGGATTTGTGAACTAACAGTAAAAAAAAAAAAAAAAAAAACTGTTGTAGAAGAGAAATAATGTAACATACTATGTTCTGAGAAAGAAAAAAAAAAAAAAAAAAAAAGAGGGGGAAGTGATGGAAATGACTGGTTCAGTTAATGTGATGTTCGAAAATAATTAATAGGAATATTTTCAGGTTGAAAGATAAACAAAGTAAGCTTAAACATTTGGGTTAGTATTGGTAAATGCTAAAAGTAAAATAATAATGTTTCTTACTTAAAAGGGGGAGATGTTGTGTAAGCTAATGTAATCACCTATACGTTAAGGCTGTAGAGCCCGTAGCCAATGAGATGGCATGTGGTTGAATATACGGAAGTGACATACAGTGACATGCATAACCTGTACTGCCTACCTACAAGCTGCAAGTAAACACTGAATAGTAACCTCACTCTCTATCTCGTTATTATGATATATTAACGTAACAAGTGGGACTTTACCTTTACCTTTACGTTATGCCCCAATTCTGAGGAAAGAAGTCAGCATACTGTTACACTGTTACTGGAAATAAGTCGAAAGACTTTCATGTGTCTGTATCCCTGACGCTCTGATAAACTTGTTGTGACTTGTTTTTTCCATGATTGACGTCTAATAAAAAAAAAAAAAATCAAATCAAATACATGTGACATCATTGATGATGTCATTGATGATGTCACTGATGATGTCACCGATGTACTGAAACTTGAATGTCCTAGTTTTTATTTTCTGACTTCAAAGTTGGGTCACATCATGTGAAAAAAGGTTGGGAACCCCTGGTGTAAGGAGTAGGCCTTATGGAACCCCTGGTGTAAGGAGTAGGCCTAATGGAACCCCTGGTGTAAGGAGTAGGCCTAATGAACCCCTGGAGCCGAGTGCACCAGCTGGGCGTAAAAAAGTAGGTCTTAACTGTTACGCCGGACTTAGCTACGCCCGACGTTGTGATTTGAATTTACACCGAGTGCACCAAGCCTGACTCACCATGGTCGTAGCTGCGCCCGGTCTTTAGGCTGCGGACGTGCGCGTTCACGTGAATACGTGCTTGTTGCCAAGCAACACACTTTTCTTGGACGAGCTCGAGATAGCTGACAGACAGCTCCAACTCAGCTCAAACTTATAGAGTTGTATTCAAAGCATAGAAACGTTCTCACAGCTCAATTTAACAGCACCAACACAAACAAACAGAAACAAGATGCATGGAATTTGATCACAAGTGCAATCAGTACTAAATGTGATGGCAGACTGCGCACTGCGGGCAGTTGACGAAGTCAGGAAGAAATGGAAAGATCTTCCGACACAACGCATCAGCTTTTAAAAACCTGCCGACGAGCGGAGGTCCTGCGCCCAAAACGTTCATTCACAGCACATATCGAGCGATATTTTTGGAGAAGATTCCCGCGCATCACAGGACTGAACGGCACTGACGGCACAGAGCTGTCAGTCCCGACAGCGCAGATCAAGATGAGACAGCTGTCAGTGAGTACGCCTTGGGTGTAACTTTTTACGCCTGCTCCATACTAGATGTAAAAGTTACACCCAGGCGCAGCGCATACAGGGCTTAAGACTACATGGTGCACTAGTCATAAAATTAAGTTAGTCGTAACTTTGAGTTCTACGTCGGACGCAGCGTTACACCTAGGTGTACGCCAAGCTGGTGCACTCGGGTCCGGGTGTAAGGAGTAGGCCTAATGGAACCCCTGGTGTAAGGAGTAGGCCTAATGGAACCCCTGGTGTAAGGAGTAGTAGGCCTAATGGAACCCCTGGTGTAAGGAGTAGTAGGCCTAATGGAACCCCTGGTGTAAGGAGTAGGCCTAATGGAACCCCTGGTGTAAGGAGTAGACCTAATGGAACCCCTGGTGTAAGGAGGAGTAGGCCTAATGGAACCCCTGGTGTAAGGAGGAGTAGGCCTAATGGAACCCCTGGTGTAAGGAGTAGGCCTAATGGAACCCCTGGTGTAAGGAGTAGACCTAATGGAACCCCTGGTGTAAGGAGTAGTAGGCCTAATGGAACCCCTGGTGTAAGGAGGAGTAGACCTAATGGAACCCCTGGTGTAAGGAGTAGACCTAATGGAACCCCTGGTGTAAGGAGTAGTAGGCCTAATGGAACCCCTGGTGTAAGGAGTAGGCCTAATGGAACCCCTGGTGTAAGGAGTAGGCCTAATGGAACCCCTGGTGTAGAGTAGGCCTAATGGAACCCCTGGTGTAAGGAGTAGGCCTAATGAACCCCTGGTGTAGAGTAGGCCTAATGGAACCCCTGGTGTAAGGAGTAGGCCTAATGGAACCCCTGGTGTAAGGAGTAGGCCTAATGGAACCCCTGGTGTAAGGAGTAGGCCTAATGGAACCCCTGGTGTAAGGAGTAGGCCTAATGGGCTCTTAAAGTGGGATCGTGTTTACCGTGAATATGACAGAAGTCCACTTGAACGGCCCCCTCATGTGGTGTCCACGACATGGACATTTTCTGAAAGCTTTGCGATCACGACTCGTGACGTGTCTTGTGTGACGTTTTCACAAAATGGCGGACTCCATGGAGGTGTATGGAAAGGAAATATATTGTCATTTTAGCCGTATAGAGCTTTTCATAGTCATTTTATAACATGTCTGAGGAACATTGATATTCTCAACAGTCTCATCTTTTTCCCTCTGTCATTATGCCTTTGCATTTCCTGCATTAATGTAGTTAGCTGCTGGCTAGAGTGGGAATTCTCTGGCCGTGATGCCCTGAGATCCCTAAGGCCAACTGTGCCCTGCTACCAGCCTGCCTACTGTCAGTTGCTTTATAAGCATCAGTGGTCTCAGTTTAATATACCCTGCCCTATGCAAAGGATGTGTGATTGAATCATTTTAACACACATTTCAGAAAAATCACTCTTCACGATGTCAGATCAATTGCCTTTGTGTCTTGGCATGATGTGGCACAAGACCACATGCCAATGTTGCGCCGTCGAAGGGCAGATAGTTCACTCATGTTTTTGCCAAGTACATTAATAACATGCCAGACAATCAACAGTGTTGTTGAGATAGGAAATAAGGATCTTTAACTGTGACTGTTTATGAACTTTTAGAAATAAAATATGCTTGGATAAGAGTCATTGATTGGTCTGTCATGCTACATAGGTGGAACTAAGGTATTTCCCAACATTTGATAAAATTGCCCTGGAAAAGATCAAAAAATGCCCCCGAAATATATTTCACAGGCGCAAAAATAGCCCTTGTTTAAAAAAAGTTAAATAAAAGACTGGAAGAAATTCTGCACATTTATTTGGTGACCCAAATCAAATCTCGTGCGACACACCTGTGGGTTCTGACCCACCTTTTGGGAAACACTGTAACCTATGATGCCCCCGCTCTCCTGAATGAAAAGTATGCTGCGTATCAGGTTTGTTTGACACAGCAATTAAGGCACATCAGCACATCAGTGTAAGTACTGTAAGTTATTTCAATTAATCTTCTGGCAAGTACTTAGCTGAGCTTGTCTAAACTTTTCATCACTCATTGTATTGAACTATGCTGGCTGGTGTGGTGAGATATTTCGTTTTAACCTTTAAATAAGTCCATTTACTAGAGAGTAAATTGTAACATAGTTTATTTACAAAACAAAAGTCCACACACGGATCCGGATCACTGCCTGCTCTCACTACTTCCTTAAGATGGCAAATGACCCCGAACAAAGGAGGTCTTACTTCTTTATAACCTTTGGTCTAGGCTCCGCCCAGACACTGTGTCTGCAGTTCACAGCGCCCTCTATCTTCCTGGAGTAGTAATGAACAGGATTATTTATCTACAGTTCCCTCCTTTTTTTCCTTATAAGGAAAAACTTAACTGAGGGATTTATTATAAAGTTGCTTTTTGGTTTTGCAACTTTTGTCTATCAGCATACATCATCAGCATTTTGACATCTCACCCCATCCAGAGATGCGCACAAGCAGGTCCACAACGCAGCCTTTCCCAGATCACATAATCCACAAAGTCCAAACCACTTCTATGAATCAAATGACCCGGGAACCATGCTATGAACCACCCTGCACACAGCTCTGCACTGAGTGCGGTGACTTTTAACAGCTTATTCACATGCAGAGGTAAACCTACTTTTTCCATTTGCTTTCCTTCGAAGTAGGGAAAGGCCTCTGCGAGCTTCTACTGTTATAGAACCACTCACTTAAAAAGCCTGTGCATAACCCAGCCTACCAGCGATACCAAAAGTCTATGATGATGCTTATTATATAATGATAATGTTTATACTATATTATAATAGGCCTTTTATACAATACTTCTAGCATTAATTAGTTACATACTCTAGTACTAGACACAACATACATTCAATTCAATCATTTACAGTACATATTATTACACTTAACAGCTTTCAAGGTTTATAGTTCACTATCAATTATTTGGCATATGTTTCTGAATTCAATTAGGGAGTGCAGGATTCTTGTGGCAGTTTTATTCCTTCTTCGTCCTCGCGTTGGGTCGTCTTCATTGGCTCCACCTATACAAGTGTGCTCTATCATTTATTTATAACAATTCAGACACTATTCAAATGATGTCATCATGGCTTTCCCATTGGCTCCTCCCCAGGTCAGATGCTAGTGAAGTGTCCTCTTGATGGCTTCCAGTATCTCGCCTCCATCTTGCACCCTCACATTCGTTCACACACTCATCCATCTTAAACCCTCACATTCTGTCGATACTCATTCATTCATATTCCTAATCATATTTTGACATTCCTGGAGTCTTGAACGATGTTCCAAGTCGTTGTCATCCCCTCTGCTCTGGTCTTCCGATCTTCCCTCTTCGTTCATCGTCTCCTCTCTGTGAATGACATATAATCTGAGTGTGGTATTCTATTCTATAGCAATATGTTTTAATATTTTTTCCACTCTATATAACCCCTTACATGTGAAAATCATCAATGCCACATACTTCCAGATAGACAATTATTTATTTTAGCTATTAACACAAAGGATATATTCAGGGGATTTCAGGAACTCTGGTTATATTCAAATTAATTTGGGATGAACTCTAAATAGTATTGACTATTTAATTAGGATAACTTAACTTGTAGGATGAATCATTGTATCATCAGAACCTCCCAGGGAATGCAGAACCACTATAGCTATTTAGTATGAGTTAGGCTAAACAACCGTCAAGCTCTCAGCCATTGTAGCCCACAGTCCACTATTCTGAGTGCTATCAAAAGTAACCCCAAGGGTCTAATGTCCAATATATGGATGTCGCGTTATAGCCGTGGGCCCCGACACAACTTTCAATTTGAAGTCTATCTTGTCCACAATACATCCTACTAGTGCCCCATTCAAAGCTGCTCCCACACTGATCATTTATATCATACTTTTGGTTTTTATCTCTCCCGCCTAAGGATCTTTTGGTTGAAAAGGCTAAATGTACTTTTAGTAGTAAATAGCGATACACCTGCTTATTTTCCATTCTCCTCCATAGGTCTTCTTCCTCCATTTCTTCAATAGCACTGTATAGATGTCATTCCGCCATCTTAGTCTGCATTTCTGCAATGCAACCAAACCAAATATCAATGTTCATTTACAATCTGATTGACTTCTATGATCTTTCCTTAAGTTCCACATCATTTGTCTTTTAAATTAAATCCCATTCTGAAAATGCCTTGCTCCAACATCATATGGGCTATAAAATCACCCTGTACACTGATACGCCATTTTAGATAACACATTTTCTCATTCAAATAAAACACTAACATTCAAACTTCATTTCCAAATAAATGAATATTTATGCAACAAGAAACATTATACAAATATAACTCTGAGCATCTCATCTGCTCACAATGCACACTACATTGAAATGATCACTTAAATTGCTATTCTAACAACTTATTTACATGGCAACACACAAACACAGGTTCTCATTTCAGTTCAATTGTCATTAACAGCATAATTTGTATTAAGAATGATTCATCTCACCTCTTAAATTGATTCCTCTTCAATATTACCTGCCATGGATTCGATCCCCTCCACGACTATTTGTCCAATAACTTTGGTTATAACAATCAACTTTTCATAGTTAGTTATGAATTAGTTAGTTTGGTTAGTGTATTAATTCATGCAGTATTTCAGCTGCTCCCATATTTCCACGTCATACTTACCTTACTTTCTGATCCTGTAACCAATTAATCACACAACAAATAACACAAATAACCATTCTCTATCTACAGTATTGAGCTCACTTAGATTCTATAACAAATAAAATTCTCTCCTAGTCAGTCCGAAAATGTCAAGTCCGTCCCTTTCCCTCTCATACACACAGTCACAAGTCTGAACTCCCTAATTCTTCATTATTCTCATTATTCTCCGCTTCCTTCCCCCCTCTGAAAATCTGGATTTTTCCATATTTTCACTCCATTGTCCATCTCTGCATAACAGACAAGCATACAGATTAATGACAATTTACACTTTTAAAACAAGATTATTTTTCCTTCACCAAACCTCCACACTTCCTTATAACGAAATAAAATTAGACTGAATATTACTTAACTGTAGTGCCATAGCTCCTCATCAGCCAAGACAATACAATTACATTTAGTTGGGTCTTACCCTATTTACAATGACAGATTGCTGTTCTCTGTCCCCAAATTATCATTTACATCACGCTTGCTGCAATAAACACTTTTAAATATGACTTCCGATTCTTTTATCAACTGTTTCCTGTGAAAGGAAAATATTAGTACCAAATTCTGTTGTCTTACAATTTCCTTTTAAATGATCACCCGCTTTCCACGCGCTTTCCACGCTTTTCCACGCTTTAGTATGTTAAAGCACTGACTAAAGGCTCTGCTTATTCTTGGTATCTGAAAGATAAGAGTTACTTGTCCCTACTACATCATTCTAAAATGACACTCATTGATATAACATATTAACATGAACTGGCCTTGCTTTTTCTTCTCCTGTAACCAAAAGCTTGCACTGCAGGTTTTTCTTTGAAACAAAGCCCACTCTCCTCTTTTTAGCCAAATGCTTGGTTAGTGTTGACTCCCTTTTGCATACTCACACCTACTGGGGACCAATCGCTTTCACATCCTGTAGTGAGCGCTCTTGCTCATTCTGTGAAATTAAACTTTAATTCAGATGTTTAATTTCCCCACTAATAGCTTTGTTAATCACCACATGTCAGACCTAAAGGAAAATATTAAATTAGGAATAACAGCTTTTCTTCCTTCCTGCAAGTAAAGTAATGTTATGCTTCACCTCAGAGTTTTACATGACATCACCTCTCAGCCTACAGTCCCCTGTAAGAAAATTAGCATTTAGATTATTCCAAGTTCTCCTCCCATTTTCCTGTTAAGTCTCAGAAATTCACATGACATGACAACATTGTGTAAATGTCTACATTTGCTTGAAACTTATCAGCTCTTCACTACTGTGGTTTTTTTAATTCCAGCACCTCCATCTCATCTCGGCCTGTTTCTGAAATGTTAAAACCAACATTAATACCCTTCATAATGTACAATTTTCCTGCACACAACAACTGCCTCCTCTCTTCCTCCCATTCTAGAACAACTTGATTCCCTTCCTTTTTTTCCTTAATTTTCTGTGCTCTCATTTTCTCCAGTTCAGCTGGACTCCTTCTGAAATAAAAGAACATAGTGCTTTATTTACTTGTGACTTAATCACGGTAGACAATTCATTTTCTCTTCTTCTCAACTTTCAGCAAAGTTAAATATGGATCATCATAAAGCAGTGTAACACAATAACATACTAACAAAGGAATTCTTACCCACAATGACTTCATCTGAAATGAGGTTCATCGTGTTGTTTATATTTATAGCCTTCACCTTGTCTCTAATTCTAATTGGCAACATAAATTGGAAGACTCTGAAATTCAACTCAAAATATGGATATTGATATTACCATAATTAGACAATTCTGTGTTATTTATTCCCAACCAAATTTTCATTTTGCTCTCCACCTGAAATCTTACCATCTCAAAGTCTCACTCAATGCTATTGTTCTCTACCCCCTCACCCCTACTTCAACTCTTCTTATCTCTGTTTAGGAAGAAGGGATGAGATGCATTGTCACTATGTTAAATAACTAAGTCATTTTACCCAACTGGAGTCATTCTGTACTCTTTTCTTGCACTCTAGGCATATTGTAAGGATTATCTGGACAATTTCGGGCCCAGTGTGTAGGATTCCCACAAACAAAACATCTATCTTGCTTTCTGCATACTCCCCTATTCGGACTCTGAATATAAAGGCCGGCACATTCACTGCCTCCTCCTATCTCATGTTGGCCCTGTTGCCCACCCCTCCCCCCTCTATTTACCTGAAGGGAGCGGGGGTGAGGTGGCTTCCTGTGAAATCCTTCTCTCCTTCCTTTGGGTCGAAATGGCTGCTGCTCTGCCTTTTGCTCGATTTCTGCTTGCTTTGTATTTACAAATGCCTCAGTTATACTTATTTTCTCCTCTCCTGTCAATAATTCTACACTCTCCTGTTTAACTATCTGTAATTGACGCATAGCTTGTACTAAGAATTCCTCTGCTTGTCTTTTGGCGATTTGAGCAGCCCATAAATTGTATACTATTTCATGTTCCCTTCGGGCCTGGTCATCCAATTGTTTAAGAGATAATTGTTCTAACACTGCATTTAATTTCGCTTTCTCAAAAGTGCCCATAGCTGGCCATGAACCCTGTGTCCAATAAGACCACTCAGTTGTCTTTTCTGCTGCCATGAGCCCATGCAGATTCATCATTTCTTGGATAGGCAGGATTTTCTTATCTTGATTTCTCAACTCCATTTCTGAAAATTACACAAATAGGTTATTACACAGCAAAGTTTCCCCTAATTCTACTTTATTTTACCAAGTTGCTTATTTACTATACAATCATGTGCTTTACTTCTA
This sequence comes from Poromitra crassiceps, assembly GCF_964638095.1. NCBI lineage: Eukaryota > Metazoa > Chordata > Actinopteri > Beryciformes > Melamphaidae > Poromitra > Poromitra crassiceps. The sequence goes on along the minus strand of NC_139638.1, from coordinate 472,330 downwards.
ATCACGTTTGAGTAAAATATTTGTAGTTTTACACATGCAGTACATTCATTCACACACAAAGACTACAAGTCCCTCTGTCCTTGTGAACAACACTCAAAATGGCCGACAGCCATGTGCTCCCCAACTCACACAATAAACAACCGGCGTAAAGCAGCTGCTGGCTTATAAATTAATTCCCTAATTATTAAGTCCCAGCTGAGGATAGAAACTATTGATGTGATAGTCAATGATTTTCTTTCATACAAGCCGATTTAACAAACAACCGCGGTAAGACAACACAGCCACATGCAACAAATTCTGCTACCATTGTTCATCCCAGCAACTGAATAGCATTCACACTTAGAAGCATCGTCTTATTAAATTTGTGCAACCACAACTGGTACTGCGTCTCATTTCATTTCAGTAATATACAAAATCTCCTGAGTGCCACTATCTCAGAGCGGCCAGCTTTTAAGCTTACCGTTTCTCACATAAAACTCCCTTCAACATTCCTTACCATACACTTTTTATTTGCTAGCTAATTCAGTCACTGGATGACTAACGTACGTTTATTCCTTATTTATTTATATAGCGCTAATTATATTCCAACCGGGGGAAATCCGGCGACTTCAAAGCATTTACTCCGCTTCCTCTAAGGATTTACTGTGGTCTCATGGGTCGCCAATGCGACTTCCCCTTTCTTTGTTAGCACATTAGCCACTGCTAACTATTGTACTAAACAGTCTCCCAGAACAGACAAGTTGGGTCTCTATCTAGAGCATATACTTTACAGGCCTCTAAGGTCTCATTCCCACACCTTGTGAACGATTCTGCTTCTGATAAAAAACCCCATCTAACGGTCAAATGCTTCCACCATATGTGTAGCTGCATTCGCCAGAAGTAGATGAAACAGTCTGTTTTAAGAGACTACTGAACAAAGGATCGTCCCCCCCCCCGCACAGCCTCTAAGGATTTTATTTATTTACCTAGGTTCTTAATTCTCTCTCAATGGTAGGCCTACACAATCAGCAGCAGAATATCTGTTACATCAATAATATGATTAGTTACCGAACTCAGTTACCTTATAATGTTTAAATGATTTCCACCTAGTGGATCCTTGAGGCTCCAACTTGCCTCTTAATCAAATTTCCCAATAGCAACATAGCGATCTTTCTTCCACGCTATTCTTTATGCTCTTTTAATCATTCGGTAACCAATCATCTATTGGGCACATTTAACACACAACACACTTAGACTTTTGTATTTCTAAATAATCAAATTACAACTCACCTTGGCTTCCCATTTGCTTCTCGCCGGCCTGCTCTGCCTGTGTTGTTGTTGATTTGCGCGCTCCACAGGAATTCAGGTCCGACGTGAAACAATGGCCCAAAAGCCTGCCCAACTATATCACTATACTTCCCCCCTCGACACGGGTTTCGGCAACCAAACTGTGGTGAGATATTTCGTTTTAACCTTTAAATAAGTCCATTTACTAGAGAGTAAATTGTAACATAGTTTATTTACAAAACAAAAGTCCACACACGGATCCGGATCACTGCCTGCTCTCACTACTTCCTTAAGATGGCAAATGACCCCGAACAAAGGAGGTCTTACTTCTTTATAACCTTTGGTCTAGGCTCCGCCCAGACACTGTGTCTGCAGTTCACAGCGCCCTCTATCTTCCTGGAGTAGTAATGAACAGGATTATTTATCTACACTGGCAAACACTGATCTGGCACTCCGTAGCAGGTTAAAAACCAGTGCAAGTTCAGTTCAGGTCAACTTTATTATGATCCAAGAGCACAATTTGTTTGACCCAAAGCGGCACAGCAATAAATAGCACAAAGAACAACACAAAAACAATACAAAAGTTAAAATAATGCAGTGCGTTGTAGTCTAGTGGAAAGTACAGTGCATTACAGTAAAGCATTACTACAGCAAAGTGTGAGCGTGTATCTATTTAACAACAAAGGAGTGTTTTTCTCTGTGTTAATCCTCAGTGTCTTCAACAGGAACCTGAGGGAGAGTCTAGAACTCTGAATGTATGGGGTTGTCACATCAAGAAGGATGGCATAGGCTTTCTGCAGGGCTTTCAGTCTAGAACTCTGAATGTATAGGGTGGGCATTGGTCAACATCAAGCTTTCTGCAGGGCTTTCAAGATTTCAACATGTTTATTGTCACTCCAGTTACACTCTTGTGAAATTCTCAGGCCATCTGTCTGTCTGTCTGTCTGTCTGTCTGTCTGTCTGCCTGCCTGCCTGTCTGTCTGTCTGTCTGTCTGTCTGTCTGTCTGCCTTCCTGTCTGTCTGTCTGTCTGTCTGTCTGTCTGCCTGCCTGTCTGTCTGTCTGTCTGTCTGCCTGCCTGCCTGCCTGTCTGTCTGTCTGCCTGTCTGTCTGTCTGCCTGTCTGTCTGTCTGTCTGTCTGTCTGTCTGCCTGCCTTCCTGTCTGTCTGTCTGTCTGTCTGCCTGCCTTCCTGTCTGTCTGTCTGCCTGCCTTCCTGTCTGTCTGTCTGTCTGTCTGTCTGTCTGTCTGTCTGTCTGCCTGCTCGCCCGTCCGTCCGTCTACTGACATGTATCAGGGTCTGTGAGGGCTGAGACATTTCACAGGGACACATTTCAACCACTTTAACTCTGTTTTGAGGGGAAGCTGTGTGTGTGTGTGTGTGTGTGTGTGTTTGTGTGTGTGTGTGTGTGTGTGTGTGTGTGTGTGTGTGTGTGTCTGTATGTGTTGGTTGCCAGCTTGTTGACTCAACCTCTCTCTCATGAGAACCAACTAGGTCGCCTTGCCACAAACACACCTGAAACCACACACGCGCGTACACACACACACCTGAAATGACACACACACAAACACACCTGAAACCACACACGCGCGTACACACACACACACCTGAAATGACGCACGCGTGCACGCGCATACAGTACACACATGCAGCTGAAACCACGTGCACTCACTCACACACACACACACACACACACACACACACCTAAAACCATGTGCACACACACACACACACCTGAAACCATGCGCGAACACACACACACCTGAAACCATGCGCGAACACACACACACCTGAAACCATGCGCACACACATGCACACCTGAAACCACGCACACACACACACACACACACACCTGAAACCACGCGCACACACACACACACACACACACACACACACACACACACACCTGAAACACACCTGTACTTGTATTTTTGTCCGACGTGTCATGTGCTTTTGCCTTCTTGGCCAGATCACCCTTGAAAAAGAGACCGGTCTCAATGGGTTTTTATTTTCTGGTAAATAAAGGTTTGACTATCTGTCTAGCTGTATAAAGTTTCAGCATCCTTAACTTTGTAGTGTAGCTATCTGTCTAGCTGTATAACGTTTCACAAATATTTCATAAATGAGACCAAATAAATGCATTTAGATTTCTCATCAGTGAAACACAATTTAAATAAAAGACTGTGGAAGAAATTCTGCACATTTATTTGGTGACCCAAATCAAATCTCGTGCGACACACCTGTGGGTTCTGACCCACCTTTTGGAAAACACTGTAACCTATGATGCCCCCCCCCCTCCTGAATGAAAAGTATGCTGCGTATCAGGTTTGTTTGACACAGCAATTAAGGCACATCAGCACATCAGTGTAAGTACTGTAAGTTATTTCAATTCATCTTCTGCCAAGTACTTAGCTGAGCTTGTCTAAACTTTTCATCACTCATTGTATTGAACTATGCTGGCTGACAAACACTGATCTGGCACTCCATAGCAGGTTAAAAACCAGTGCAAGTTCAGTTCAGGTCAACTTTATTATGATCCAAGAGCACAATTTGTTTGACCCAAAGCGGCACAGCAATAAACAGCACAAAGAACAACACAAAAACAATACAAAAGTTAAAATAATGCAGTGCGTTGTAGTCTAGGGGAAAGTACAGTGCATTACAGTAAAGCATTACTAAAGCAAAGTGTGAGCGTGTATCTATTTAACAACAAAGGAGTGTTTCTCTCTGTGTTAATCCTCAGTGTCTTCAACAGGAACCTGAGGGAGAGTCTAGAACTCTGAATGTATGTATAAATTTGAAAAGAGACAACAATAAGCAATAATCTTGGTTAAAATTGGCTAAGTGGGTGGCTGTCTGTCTGTGGTTGGTGGTCTGGTTCAGTCACGGTTGTGATGTCATCAGTGATGCCACTCGATCAATTGTGATGTCATCAGTCACATCAGTGGGACAACAGTGGGAGTATAAGTAGGGAGAAAACGACAGGTGGCGCATCATCTCCAGAGTCTCCACCCTAGGAATCGAGGGTCATAGGTCCTATTAGTAAGAAGCATTTTGTCAATTTGCGATGTATGGTGTTTACCTCTGGACAATTATTTGGGTTAACAAGTATAGGCTACAACCCACCCCCCCACCCCATCCTGAATTAACAGCACACTACCTATCAGGTTTGTGTGACAGCAATTACTAAGGAATTGTTTAACCCATCATGTGCAGATATATATATATATATATATATATATATATATATATATATATATATATATATATATATATATATATATATATATCAGAGGAGGTTTTTCCAGTGAGGCATAGGAGGATGGTCCTCCTCTATTAGATTGGGGATTTTATATAAAAAAAATATATATTAAAAAAATATATTTTTTATTTTTATTTTTATATTTTTCATTTTTCATATTTTTTTTTATAATAAAATATCAATCAAATGTGTTTTTTCTTATGTGCAGACGCTCATTTTTTCATTCATTATATAGCTCCATGCAGACGAGTCACTCTGGCCCTGGTCCCAGCATGGGGGAGGGGATAAAAAAAACACCCGCCCTGTGGGCTTGATTTATTTGGTAATTTATATAATGAAAAAATAAGATTGGTTGAAAAAGACTTGCAATTCACAGAAAACAGTGAGAGTGATGTGTTTTCCAACGAATCAGATTGAGGAGGAGGGGAGCTCTCCCTTAGCCCGTGAAACCAGGTGAAACCCTAATTGGTTGTTGTTTGATAGATGGATTGCTTGACATTGATTGACATTCTGTATTGTCCAATGCTGAATACGTCTGAAAATCGGCAACGTTGTTCCACTGCCTGCAGTGGTCACGCTGAATCAAGGAGGTGAAATCCACTGCTTGACCTGACAGGAAGGATTTACTGAGACAAGCAGCATATATTTCCCTCTTATTTTTATTTACTTTTTTATCAATCAGTAAGTGTTCACAAGCCAGACAGTCGTTGATATTGGATTACCACCAAAACGAGTTTCGAGTTGCGAGGAGACTTGAGCTGCGCGATACGGGCTTTTTGCAATGTCAGAAAACTGGAATATTTGCAACGTCTCGACTGCAGCGTTTCCCCTACAGACAGCACGGATATTCAAGTAAGTCAATTGATTTCAAGTTATCCGAACCTTCTATTAAATTCGGCGTGGAAATGGTTCACCGAGCAGCGCTATTTTTGTCGTATTGAAGTTTCATCCTGTAAAATTACACTGTAATTTCTTATACTAAAACCCGCGAAGCTTAAATTCACACATTTTTTAACTGAATTTGGCCTGTAAATCGATAGCTGACAGCGGGCTCAATTTTAAAGCTTGAGTGGTGATCTTTATATCATATGAAAGTAGAAGAAATAAGGAATTGATTGGGATGAAGCATGTCAACCTAGGATGTCGGGAAGGGGGGGTAAATAACGCTCCAAAGTTGATAACTAAATGAGTAGTGCAGCACTGTGCACATGAAGACACACTCTCGTTCCAGATGCAATTAAGTGTAATTTAACGCTATTTGACAACAGTTTCGGCCATAGACTTTGTCAAGTATCATACAAACAGTGCAAGACAGCCATTATAAAGACAGGTTAGCTGATTGAATGGACAACACCTGTCTTGTGAAAGCACACCTGAGTGTGAGACATCATAGGATGAATCAAAACATTGATGTCACAGGTAGGCTGTATACCATAATATATCATGAATCTATGTGAATAAATAGATTTATATAAATAGTAATCACAGCCTAATGCATAGAGATAAATCCTGAAACCTTCTCGCAACAGTTCTAGCCTAAGCCAGTGGTTTTCAAAGTGGGGTCCCCAGCAAAAAGGGGGGATAATCTATTTTCACTATAATTCCATGCCATCCATAAGTAACACAATCTAAGATAGTGTAGAAGTGAGTAACTAGGCTAATTTTAACCATAACAGCACAAATAATTGACAAAAATCTCGAAATAAATATACAGTATTTACTCTGAGAAATGAAATAATGAGAAAAGGAACAATTATTGATGGTTAAAACTGAATAATGACATCACAACAGTCTAATCCTAATGCTAATTTAAAATGAGATTTGGGCGTTTTGGGCAAAAACTGCTTGTGGGTGAGAGTATCAGCAGCAGAGCACACGTCATATTTTCCCTGGGACCGCCTCAGGTGCCAGGTGCTGTTCCGTCCTGTAGTCCTCTCACTAGGTGCTAATGCAATGCTCCTCACTGGGTGGAAAGCTAAGAGGCTTGACAGCATGGGAAACATGGCAAATACACGCGCGCGTGCGTACACGTGAAAAAAAAAAGCCCAAATTTTTTTCGGCGGCGACCTTCGGTCGCCGCCGAAAAGGGGCGGCGACCTTCGGTCGCCGCACTAGCTTCCTCCCCTGGTTCCAAGCTCACCAGCCACCACTGATATATATATATATACATATATATATATATATATGTTATTGGAGTGCTGTCCTGGAGTAAATGTAGCTAGAGCGATAATTCTATAAGAGAGACCTTAATGTCATTCATTCACTCACTTTTCATTCTTTCACTCTCAGGATATAACTAGCTCTCATACCCACTTCTTAATCAACCTGCATTTTCCTGTTCTAGGAGAAACCCTTTAGTTGTCACTGGCTTTCATTCATCCCTCCTGTCCTCATTCACATCTTTCCCTGTCAGGAGAAAACCTTTTAATGTCACGCCCACTCATTGATAAATTACGTCATCAATCACCCCTTTTCCCGCTTCTATCTAGCGTCACTGTTTGTGGGAGGTATCGTTCATTTTAGGCCAATCAGAGTAAGACACCTTTTCCCATTCAGCCTATCACCATCAAGCTGTCAAAGCTAAAAGCTCTCCGCTTTCTCTGTGTGATCTGTTGCTTTTCAGTACGTTCCTGCGATGCGTTGGTCATTCAGTGCTGCTGCCTGCTTACTTCTCTGCTGTCTCCGGTCTCGTTACGCCGTCATGCTGCTCGTGCTGTCACCCACAAGGAGTTCATTCATGCTGGCATTTTCGTTCGTGGATTCTGTCGGGCAAGTCATGCTTATGTTGTCATGCTGCGCCACACGGCTTGCTTGCGCCTGCCTACCTGTCACTCTGTGCAGCCCATGGTGATTCCTGTCCACACACGCAAGCGCCCCGGACCACCGCGCCTCTGTTCGTCCGTCATGACTCTGTCCCCGGCTCCGTCGGCTCCTAATTCGCACGGCTTCAGCAAGACTCCGAGAGTTTCACTGAACAGCAATGCACTGGCCCTGACGCGCAGGGAAGCTGGTATCGATCATAGATTGTAAAAGGTATCGATATTCCACTTGTTGGAAGCATTCGGCTAAACTCCTTGCTACCGTCCAAGTCAAGTCTCCGCTCAGAATTAACCATTCAGAACTCAGCTCATGTGTCAAGTTCTCCACTCAAGAATAATCATTTACTCGATTCATGCTGTTCAGCGCCATTACGCAAATCGTGACGTCATCTGCAGACCCAGTCCACCCAGCGCTAAGCATGCTGGGAGATGTAGTCATCACTTCACTCTACTTCACTCTATCAAAGCTGAGTATTCTACACCATCGCACTAAAACAGGCTAATCATTCACGCTCATTCCCATGCTTGCATCACATGATCAAATTTGCTGGTTCAAAGTTCTATCAACTGTTTTCCCACAAACTCTGCCGCATTTACAGGATTTCTCATCTTAAATTATTAAATCGATTCACATGATGCACTCGAATCTCGATCATTCATATGGCCAAATCTAGTTTATATATTTTTAATTTATAAATGTAGTTGCAATAATGTGTAAAAATGTTCATGGGTCTAAATCAAGGTTAAAATTCTGCACATGATCTTGTGCGTGATAAGCTAAGATCATGATAGATCTAACTTTGGTGCAGTGTTTGCATGCACGTCTCACTCTAAATGCTCAAATCAGCCCATTCAGTGGCAGGATGTGCGTAAGCATGCTCATGAATGAGTGTACTGCGAGCACAGTCAAATGGCTCGCTTCAAGGTTCCCTTCATGGCTAAGGAACCATGTGTTGAGACTATAATGTTTAAACATGCTCTAAGTCAGCATAATCAAAGAAGCAGTCGTCTTGGTCTCAAGTTGGGACTTAAATTAAGGTCATGCAATATATTTGTCAGTCACATGTGTCAGCCATTTTGTAACTTTTCCTAGTCAGCCATTTTGTCAGGCTGGTGTATTCTGTGTCCTCTGGCACTGTGCAGAGGGTGGCAGGGAGTGAGCATCTGGCTCATGGAGCTGGGCTTCCAACTTGGGAAAGCTAACGTTATCGCGTCTGTCCTACTCTTGTCAAATGCTCTGTTTTGCGTGCATGGTCTCAAATCATTTACGTACCTGGCAGCAGGTTCATGTCATGTCTTAAATCTTTTGCATCATTCAATGTAATTATTTATGTAACCTAGCTCGTTCTGAAACCATTTAAATGTGTCGGCATTCGTCAGTTCTTTGCAGCATATTCTAATTCAGTCATGTTGTCTGAGCTGCTTTCCCTCAGATTGACTGGCGGGATATCAATGGTGGATGGCGTTCCCATGAGGCGATGGTCGCAGCTTCCTCTCCAGTAGCCTTAACCAGGTCTCAACAGCAGCCATCGCATGCTTCTTCAGAAACTTCAGCAAGTATTCATTCGCATCTGTTAACCTAATGCATTGCATTGCTTACAGACAATAGCAACTTCAGCTAAAACAAGCAATTCCTCCATCTAACTAATTGCTTACTCGAATATAAATGTACGTATTCATGCATACATGTGCTGATGTTCATGTGTCATCATGCTGTTTCGATGCTCAGCTCAAGCCCAGTATAAGCGTCATGCTTCCCTCAGACGACAGCTCACCCAGTCACTGTTTGATGGTGAGATGAGGCGGAGCAAACAAGGGATCACAGGTGACATGAGGAGATCATCCTAATAATCAAGTCATGTTTAATTCCATCTGCTCATCTAGGTGTTTTCAGTCTACAGTGTTCATCGCTAATATTGTGATCAGTGCTAAAGTTGTTCCAGCTGGATAATTGGAACGGCATTACTTTTTTCTATAATGAGCTGGTTAACTCCTCAGATTCTCTAAAATTTTTCACGGATGCTGCCCCATCCGTGGGTTTTGGGGGGTTCTATCAAGGCCAATGGTTTGCTAGCCCCTGGCCCTCTGAATTTGCTAACTTCGATCAGTCATCAGCTTTGTATGAGATATTTCCCATCACAGTTGCTTGTCACATATGGGGTCATCACTGGAAGCGTAAACGTATCGCAGTGCTATGTGACAACCAGGCAGTGGTTGACATCATCAATAGAGGGCGCTCTTCCTCCAAAGACATCATGCCATTCATGAGCTGTATCACCTGGTCTTCTGTCACTCATAATTTCATTATGTCTGCTCGTCACGTGCCTGGGCACCTAAACACACTGGCTGACTCTCTCTCCCGTTTTCATTTTCAGACTTTCCGGAGCATCTGTCCCGAGGCCATGCTTATTCCCTCTCAAGTTCCCCCTCTTCTTGTCCTAATGTTGCATTAGAGGGAGGCACCTCTATGCAGGTGTATCTTGATTCAGCAAAAGTTTATATGAGACGAGGGTTAGCAGTTTCCACTGTTAAAACGTATGACCTTGCTTGGTCTATCTTTTGTGTTTTCTGTGTCTCTGTTAAAATGCCTCCCAAACCAATCTCTATTAAAACTGTCTGTGCATTTATCTGTTTTGCACCGATGTCCGCCGTTTTAAACCTCCTTACATTCGAGGACTAATTGCAGGCATTCAATTTAATGCTAGATGCTATGATCCATCTTTTCCTAGCCTATATTTAAATCCTGCTATTAAGTTATTGCTTAAAGGGATATCTAAGGTTTGTTCCCCTGTTCCCGATCACAGAAAACCCATCACTCTGTCTGTCCTTCATGTCATGATATTAGCTCTCAGGAATGGATATTTTTCCCCCTATGTGGACTCCATGTTAGAGGCTGTTTTCTTTTTAGCTTTTTATGCTTTTCTTAGAAGTGGCGAATTTTGTAATTCCTCTCTGTCTTTTGATTCTAATAGAGATGTTACGTTTTCTGATCTGGCTTTTCATGCCAGTCATTATAGTCTTCAATTAAAACATTCTAAACGTGGAGGTGCTTGCTCCGTAACCGTAGCTCGCACGGGTTCCCAATTTTGCCCTTTCAGATCCATGCTTAAGTATTTACATGTTAGGCCCAGGTCTAGTCCTTCTTCTCCGTTGTTCATCATCCCTGGGGATCTCCCCATGACTAAATATTGGTTTGTTAATCATTTAAAATTAGTTCTTATTAACACATTGAGTGCCAGCCATTTTTTCATCCTGTAGGTAAGTTGTGCCAGGGTTTTTTTTGAGGATTCTGGCTCATTTTACAAGAGCCGAGCATAATTTTCTGGTTGGACTTTGTGAACACAAAGTTCAGAAAAGTACTAATAGAATGTGTGCTTTCTCTGTCTAAAAGAGTTAGTTTGTAGAGTTAGTAGTTATGTAGATATTAGCCGTTGAGTACAGCATGGTTTCAGCGTCTGGAAATTTATTCAGAGATAAATGGCTTTTTGTGAAATTCGATAGAACAGTCACTTTAACCATTCATTTTTGGCATCAGTAAGACCGTCAGACATTCTAAACAATAGTTTTGAACAGTAATTTCCTCCATAACAACAGGAAACACCCCTCTCATTCAAACTCCTCCCTCCGTGTGTCTTCTCCTCCTTCCTCCTGGCTCTACAGCGGGCGTGTCAGAAGCGCGTTGCTGCTGCCTGCCTGCCTGCGTGCCTGCCTGCCTGCTTGCCTGCGTGCGGACGCTCCTTGTGCGAGTCAAGATGGGCCGGGGAATGCGTGGGCGATGGGCAGATGTTGATTCTGGCCTTTCTGAGGTGTTTCAAAGTGTGTTTCACCTATAATCTATTTTGCAAATCGCTCTCCGCTCTCTGTGTGCTGCTGCCTGCGCGGCCGCTCTCGGGCAAGACAAGTCTGGAATGGATTACTGTAAAATCGCCTCGCCATTTCCTTGAATGGCTTGCTCCCGCGGCAGTTTTTTCTTTGATTTCGCTCGTCTGGGGGAGCACTGTCAACACTTAGTGGGTCGGTAAAATAGATTATACACATTCTCTTGCTCCAATAGTGATCTCGAAGATGTAAAAGTTGTTGATTGATGTCCCACCGTCAAAAAAAAAAAATGTTTATGTAAGACGAGATATCTCGGCTCTGGCACTCAAGCGTTGGATTATGTAAGACGAGATATCTCGGCTATGGCACTTAACGTGTTAAATGTAAAATATCCCCTGAGCATATTCAGGGCACTGTTTTAGAATAGGAGCTGCAACTTCTGCTGCCAACCAGGGGACGTCGTCCTCCTCTCTGCAACTACTGGGGCGCTGGTCTTCCTCCGCCTTCCACACATACATCCGCCCTGACATCAATGTCGTTCTCTCTCATCAAAAATCTCTGAAACCTTGATTGGTAAGTCATTTCCATTACTGGTGGTGGTTCTTTTCAATTCATGTCACTCATGGTCTTGGTCTCCTCATAATTGCACGTGTTAAGCAGCGTCCATCGAGTCGCCCTACACATCTAGGCTATTCTACTTTAATCACTCTTCTCATAATTGCACTTGTTATGCAGAGACCTCAAGAGTCTCCCTTCTCAACAGCCTCCATGTGGCTTCATTCGCATCAAAGAACGCACATCAGAGACCTCAAGAGTCTCCCTTCGCAACAGCCTCCATGTGGCTTCATTCGCACATTAGAGCCTACAGGCTCTTCGCATTTTCGGCTGCTGCGGCCATTTCACCATTAACCTCACGGTTTAGCTCTGGATCGTTCTCCCTAAACGGTCGCCATACTCCAGCTAATATCAAGTAGGCTCATGACCAGCAGAGTCATTGTGGCTTACCAGAGCATTTGGCATCATCCTGAATCTTTCATGTCTAATTGTTCTTTATTACGTTAATAGATTCCTGCTGCCTGGTAAGGTATCGGTCGAAGTCGCTCTCCTCTGGTATGTATTCTCATTCATTTTTTGGGGAATCTTCATTCCTATTCCTGGCTGATCTACCCCTGCTGATCATGACGTCATAATCAAGATGACATCATGATGGAGTCTAATCGCCAAAACTATATCTCTGTGCCTTCAGGCTCATGTATCTAATCATCTAATAAATCATTGTCATTCTAGAAATGTGTCTCTCTGGTTGAAATGTAGCTAGAGCGATAATTCTATAAGAGAGACCTTAATGTCATTCATTCACTCACTTTTCATTCTTTCACTCTCAGGATATAACTAGCTCTCATACCCACTTCTTAATCAACCTGCATTTTCCTGTTCTAGGAGAAACCCTTTAGTTGTCACTGGCTCTCATTCATCCCTCCTGTCCTCATTCACATCTTTCCCTGTCAGGAGAAAACCTTTTAATGTCACGCCCACTCATTGATAAATTACGTCATCAATCACCCCTTTTCCCGCTTCTATCTAGCGTCACTGTTTGTGGGAGGTATCGTTCATTTTAGGCCAATCAGAGTAAGACACCTTTTCCCATTCAGCCTATCACCATCAAGCTGTCAAAGCTAAAAGCTCTCCGCTTTCTCTGTGTGATCTGTTGCTTTTCAGTACGTTCCTGCGACCCGCCTCCACCCCATTCTCCTCCAGTCCTCTGAGATCTCAGATTCAGAAGCTTCGCCACCAAGACCAAGACCTCATCTGTCACCACCACCAGGTCTAGACTCCACGGGGGGGGGGGGGATCTTCATTCCTATTCCTGGCTGATCTACCCCTGCTGATCATGACGTCATAATCAAGATGACGTCATGATGGAGTCTAATCGCCAAAACTATATCTCTGTGGCTCATGTATCTAATCATCTAATAAATCATTGTCATTCTAGAAATGTGTCTCTCTGGTTGAATTCCTTTCTGTGACATTTTTTGAGGATACAGCACAGAAACTATTGAGGGTTGAGTGCATTTTTACGGTATTTCGATTTGTCTTTGGTGAAAATATTGATAGATGCATATATGTTTCTCATAGGATGATTGCGGGATTGAATGATATCTGGAGGGGAAAAAGCAAAAAAAAAAAGCAAGCGCAATTATTTAAAAAGAATTGGATAAACTTCAGTCCCCCATATACGTGACTAAATATGAGACTAGAACAACTGAAACTGAATCATATATCCCTATAATATCATTTTATTCTTATCATCATCAGCATCATCGTTGTTTATTTTGTGATGTGATCTTTGTTGTTTATTTTGTGTACTGGTGTGGACTACTTAGCTATTTGTTCTGGCATGTCTTAGGGCCTTTTGAGCTTCACATCCAAATTTGTACCAAGCTATCCCAGCAAGCAAAATTACGTCATGATAAAGTTCATTTAGCAACTTAATACATAAAATATGTCCACATTAACAATTATGCAAGATTAAAAAAAACTACCCCATCCAGGATTTGAACCCAGGTGTCCCTTGAGGAAGCACAATATTTTACCACTGTGCTAATCATCCTCAAAATAAAATTATTTGGCACTACATCTAACCATAGAACTTCCGTATTCCTATGCACAGACGACAGCTATCAGGTTTGGATGACAGTGACACAGCAATTACGAAGGAATTGTTTGTGTTTGAGTTGAGTGGCTTTTATCACATCATCTATCAGTTTCAGGGAAGTTATTTTAATTAAAGGCTATTGAACTTCTGTAAAGTACTTTCCTGTCATTATCTAAACTTTCCATCACTCATTCACCTATGCTGGCAAACTCCATCCATCTGGCAATCCCAGCAGGTTCAAACCAGTTCAGCTGAAATTCATTTCAGTTCAATTTTATTATGATCCCAGATCCCAGCCAAAAGAGGCACAGCAGAGCTCAACAGCAGGGTATTCGCCGGCTCTTGAAAAGTATTAAACGTTGATACATCAATTTAAGTAAAATGAAGGCCCTTAAAACGTCTTAAACATTCTTAATCGCCATTTGAGAGGTATTGCATTTTGTAGCTATTGTGCTGATGGCGTTAAATGGGCATATGATATCGTTCCATATCGATCACAGACCGCTAAATTGAATCAATATCAGATTGATAGGTTTTCTTTTATATCAGACACAGGTTTGTGTTCCTACCTGACATGTTTCGACGGTAAATGAATCAATATCGTATTGTGGCAGACTTTGTGATATCAGCTAATATTGTATCGTTGTCCAACGAATCGATATAATATTGTATCGTGATGAAACTTGTGATTTACACTCCTATCGACCATGTGACAAAAGTAGCGTGGTCTTGAAAAAGTCTTAAAAAAAGGTTAGACTAATTTCAATAATGAAGACTACTTCTGCAGCCAATAGAGAGCCGCAGGAACGAGTCTGGAAATCATTGATGCTAACACTCCAGTCCTGGTCCTTCACTGTTTTCGCCTATGGGATTTTTGAATGGGTTTTTGGCGCGATGCTTCTAATAAGGTCTCTGGGCAATGCAAGCTTAATCAAACGCGAACCAGTGTTTTACTTCGTTTCGAACTCAAGCTCTCACTAGTGCCTTAAACGCTGCAACGCAGCCCTATGGAAGACTGTTATTTTGCTCCAAAATTACTTTTCATTAAAACCTGACCACCCACCCGTAGGTGGCGTGGTACCCCCTGGGACTGACACGGATCCACGTGACTACGTCACGTCCTGCCAGCCCAGGGATAATCACTTCCGCTTTCTTCCAGCCGCTGAGAATATGTGTTTCTAGAGGCTCCACGGTTAACTATGAGTTAGCTCTTTTACATAGCTTTAGATACTAGGCTCGTTCCGTCTGATTTGCCCACCTCAAAAGGGTCGCGTGGACGGGATAAAGCAGGCTTCGGGGACCCGAAGCCTGCGGCGTCGGAACAAGTCATCTAAGCTAAGAGTATCTTCCTTAACAGGATAACAGCATAACAGGATTCAGGGGGTGACAGTGACACCTTAGCCTTGGTAAACCCAGCCCCCAGTGACCTGCTCTCAGACAGACCCTGCTCACTTGTGACTAGTGCCTTCTGCGCCGCACGAGTGGCTGCACGTCAGTAGCTTCCGTGTACTTTGTCTCTTTTTGTCTTGTTAAATTACCTTCGTAAGGTTTTTTCCCTTCTACTTTTCTCTGATCTGCCTACGTTTTCACATACACTGTGGCTATGATTGTCAAGAAGCTTAATAGAGCTGGATCCTTTGTTTATACGAGGGAGGAGATGCTGTCCCTACGACGCACAAGACAGACCGCGGTTAAGCACCTAATCCCGGATTAACTGAAACGACCGTACCGGGGGTGCAGGGCCGGCATGAAGCTAAAAGCTAAGCTAAAGGCTAATAAGTGGAGGTTCAAGCCTTTCCTCCCGTCGATCGTGATGGGGAACGTGAATTCCCTGGTTAACAAGGCGGACGAGCTGGCGGCTCTTGTGATGAGTCAGAAGGCTTACCGTGAGTGCAGTTTAATGTGTTTTACGGAGACCTGGTTGAACGACAATTTACCGGACTCATGTGTGGATGTAGCTCGCTTCACAAGCGTGAGAGCGGACAGAGACAAACATACGAGTGGGAAGAGCAAAGGCGGAGGGCTCGCTCTGTTCGTTAACAGTAGATGGTGCAATCCGGGTCATGTGACTGTTAAAGAGAAGATCTGCTGCCCGGACGTTGAATTGCTGGCAGTAAGTCTCAGACCTTACTATCTACTGAGAGAATTTTCTCATGCCATCGCTGTTGTTGTTTACATCCCACCACGGGGAGATGCTACGTCGGCATGTGACGTCATTCACACAACTATCGCGAGGCTCCAGACTCAACATCCAGATGCATTTATCGCGATATCTGGAGATTTCAACCACGTGACCCTTGCCTCTACACTCACTGGTTTTCAGCAGTATGTGGACTGCTGCACTAGGAAAAACAGGACAATTGATCTCCTATATGCTAATGTGAAGAATGCCTACAGTGCTGCAGCCCTCCCACCACTGGGCAGATCTGATCATAATCTGGTCTGCCTGGTCCCTCAGTACACCCCCCGGGTGCTGACACAGCCCACTACCACCCGTTCATTTAGGAAATGGACACCTGAGGCTGTTGATGCTCTCAGGGACTGCTTTGAGTGTACAGACTGGAGCGTGCTGCAGGAGCCATATGGAGATGACATCAATGGCATGACACACTGCATCACTGACTATATTCACTTTTGTATGGATAATGTCATTCCCATTACCACTGTACGCTGTTACCCTAATAATAAACCCTGGATTACCAGCGACGTCAAGGCCCTTCTCAACCAGAAGAAAAGAGCCTTCAGAGACGGAGACAGGGAGGAGCAGAGGCGTATCCAAGGTCAGCTCAAGCATCAGCTGAGAGAGGCGAAGGAGGGCTACAGGAGGAAGGTTGAGCTGAAGCTGAAGCAGAACAACGCTAAGGAGGTCTGGAGTGGAATGAGGACCATCACGGGCTGTGGGCAGAAGAACAGCAGTGCAATGGGAGATGCGGACAGGGCTAATGAGTTTAACCTTTTCTTTAATAGGTTTGACCCAGGAGCCCAAGTCTGCCCTGTTCCAAATGCAGTGCCTACAGCTCAACTGGCCCTCATCTCCACAGCCCCCACTCACCCCCCGGCTGGCTCTCCCCCCCCCTGGCTCATCCCCCCCTCTCCCCCTCCCCCCCCCACCATCACTTCAGAACAGGTTAGGAGGGAGCTTGGGAGGCTCCGTCCAGGTAAGGCAGCAGGCCCGGACAGGGTGTGTCCGAGACTGCTCAAAACCTGTGCTGCCCAATTGGGTGAGCCCCTCCAGCACATCTTTAACCTGAGCCTGAGTCTAGGGAGGGTCCCAGATCTCTGGAAGACATCATGTATCGTCCCGGTTCCCAAGAAGAGGTTCCCCAGTGAGCTGAATGACTTCAGACCTGTGGCCCTAACATCATGTCACAGGGTGACTAGTGTCTATGTGTGTGTGTGTGTGTGAGAGATTGAGTGCCACGCCTTCTACTCTTGCCACAGGGGTTTGATTGGCACCAATTGCACACAGGTGCGGGCAGTTTGGTTCCCCCCTGGCTTTCTTATTTAAGCAGCAGCCGAGAGGACAGAGGGAGAGCTGGAGGGAGCAGACATTGAGAGTGTGCCTGGAAGAGACGAGCCAGAAAGCAGTTAAGAGCCAAACCCGACCAGACTGTTGTTGCAGCAGAACCACAAGCACCTGTCCGTGCTCGAGAGGTCCGGGAGACAGTGTGAGCCCTACTACAGCCACAGCGGCCGTCTGCTACACCCAGGAAGCCGTCCGGGAGAGCCAGCCCAGTCACCAGGGAGAACTAGCCAGCCGTTCCCGTTCCAGTGCCATCCGGTGTTCGAGAGAGGAGGCCTTGGACCAAAGTGGAGGGGTGGGGACGCGTTCCACCCTTCCTCCAGTTAAGTCCCTCTCTTACACCCTTCTCTACAGCACTTTACCAGCGCAGCAAGCTATTTATCGGCGCCCATATTGACGCCTTTTAAACTATAGTTATCCATCAAGTGGGGGTTTTAATACCAGCGCTTTAACGTGGGCTAGGCTATGACAGTTTGGACTGGGTCTTATTTCGTTTGATTTGAAGTGGGTTTATTTGCAGTGCAATCATAACATTTATTTATTTGATTTGTTCCTGAGTTGAACTCTTGGTGTGCCGTGGACTATTTTTATTTTGTTAAATATCTTCCCAGCTAAGCCTTATCGAGTGCCCCGTTTTAGCTTTACAACAGACTGATTTTAAGGAAGACCATCCCCCTGACGAGATATCTGTTTTTATTCTAAGCTGCTGCTGTGATCGGCCGTCCCCGGCAGACGAAGGACTCGTCTGCTGCCTGTCTTCGGGAGCGAGGACAAGGGACAATTGAGGAGGACTGGAACTTCCATGAACTTTGCACCTTTTTTATCCATTGGATTAGTTATATATATATTGTTGTAATAAAGGACACATTATTTTATTCTGCCTCCGCCTTGCATTTTGTTGTTGCTCCCCAACAGAAAAACGGTTTTTATTAAAGACACCACCCGGTGACATTTTGGCGTTTGTCGGCAGGATTTCTGTTGGGTTGAGCAATAGCACTTTGCAACATGCCTGGAGAGGAACAAGCAGCCGCAGGGCAGGCTACGATGATGCCATTTGTTATGGGAATGCCATGGGTGCAGAGGTTTAGTGGGTCAGGCTCTGAGGTGAAATTGGGAGAATGGAAAACACAGATGGAAACCATGTTAAGCTTCCAACCAATAAGTGACGCTCAAAAAGCAGATTTTTTAATGGGCTTTTTGGATGGCGACGCAAGAAGAGAAATCTTGACGTTGGAGAGAGAGGGGAGGAATACTACACGGAAAATATTTTCTGTATTGTCCCAGTTGTATGGTGACACGACTCATGTATCTGTTCTGAGATCCCAATTTTTTAACTGCAGACAAGAACCTAACCAGTCCCTCAGATCCTACTCCCTTCACCTCCATGAGCTGTTTTACAGGTTAAAGCGGAAAGATGATGCGGGCCTGGAACACGGCGATGCCATTCTACGTGACCAGTTCATTATGGGGCTACGAGAGGGGCCCATCCGACAAGAGCTGAGGCGCCAAGTAAGAAAGACTCCAGCCCTGGCATTTGATGAGGTAAAGTGTGAAGCCCTGGCATTAGAAGAAGAACAAGACGATAAATGGTCGGCACCTTCATGCCTTGCCGTCAATAGGCAGACGCCCCCTGCACAAAATAGTGCTAATGACTGGAAGGAAGAGTTTCGTCGGGAGATACTCAAAGAGGTTAAAGAACAATTGGCAGAAACAGCAAGGGCACTGGTAGATGAGCTGCGGGTGGGGAGTAATGGACCTTGCCCTCCTGCACATGCGTCCCGGCCGAGGGCCTATTCAGATGATTCCTGGAGGGGGAGACAGAGGTTTAGGGCACCTTTAAATGATCGAGGGTTCAAGTGGGACCCGCAAGGCCGCCCCCTTTGCAATCAGTGTGGGGAACCGGGACATATCAAGCGTTACTGCCCACAACAAGAAGCCCCACAGGGTTTTTAGCTCACTGTGGGTCAAGTGGCCGGACCCCCCAAACATGACCCTATTCACCAATTAGCAAAGGCCACAATTGCTGGAGCTTGCCCTGTAACAGAGGTTAAAGTAGATGATGTGAATGTTAAATGTCTTATAGACACTGGTTCCCAAGTCACATTATTTAGTGAGAACTTATGTAACAAGCTCTTTAGGGGCAAACAGAAAGAATCCAGACACCTTCCGTGGTTGACCTTACGGGCTGCTAATGGCCTTAACATCCCTTATGTTGGATATATGGTTGCTGATTTTAGTATTGGGGGAGTAACTGTGCCATCACGTGGAGTTGTCATTGTAAAAGATGAATGTTTAGGAGAGCATAAAGCCCTTTTAGGGATGAATGTGATTCTGGCCTGCTGGGAGCAACTGTTTAAAAGTCAAGAGACTCTGTGCCATAACCCCCGCACAAAAGACCTTAGGAAAGAGTGGGAAGGTGTGTTTACAGATTGCAGACGGATTCAAGCCATTGTGGCTAAGGAGCAGTGGAAAGGCACCGCCCGGGTCGCCTGCCGCTATGCAGTGACTGTTCCAGCTCAAAGTGAGGCCCTGCTGTGGGCCAGAGTGTCAACCCCGCCAGACCTCAGGAACCGCTCTGCCCTAGTGGAGCCTGCTGGAGGAGACGTGGGGGTTGAGGTATCCAGGACACTGGTAACTATAAAGGGAGGCAGGGTCCCTGTAAGGGTGCGTAACCTTCATCCTTACCCAGTCTCCCTGTACAGGCTCCAGACGCTGGCAACAGTATCTGTTGTGGATGCACTGAGTGTGAGAGAGGCTGCCGACTGTGATGTCTCCCTCACAGAAATAGACGCAGGTGTGGTGGAGGTGGCCGTCGTCCAGGTCGGCCAAGGGCAGAGCCCGGTGGGGGCGGCCAAGCCGAATATTCCCTTACCCCCCACTGACCACCTGAGTGAGGACCAGCAACATCAGTTCCACAAACTTTTGTCTAAGTGGCAACATGTATTCTCTGCACATGAGGAGGATTATGGGCGAACGGACATTGCTAAACATCATATCCCCACAGGTGATGCTGCCCCTATCAGAGAGAGGTTTAGACCTCTGCCCCCTACCCTCTACAAAGAGATGCGCAGTTTGCTACAAGGTATGTTGGAGAAGGGTGTTATCAAGGAGAGCTGCAGCCCTTGGGCGGCGCCAATCGTCCTGGTCCAAAAGAAGTGTGGTGCCTGGCGCTTTTGTGTAGATTATCGTAAGCTTAATAATGTAACGCATAAAGATGCTTTTCCCCTTCCACGCATTGAAGACTCCCTCACCAGCCTGACCAAAGCTGATTGGTACACCACGCTAGATCTTGCCAGCGGCTATTGGCAGGTTGAGGTGGAGGAGAAAGATAAGGAGAAGACAGCCTTTACGACCCCACTTGGCCTCTACCAGTTTGAAAGAATGCCGTTCGGCCTTTGTAACGCACCCGCAACATTCCAGAGACTGATGCAAAGGTGTCTGGGAAACCAATTAACAGATTCTGCCCTTGTTTACCTCGATGATGTAGTAATCTACTCCCCTGATTTTACAACCCATCTGCACCATCTAGAGACAGTTTTTCAATCCCTAGAGCGCTATGGCCTGAAGCTCCGACCAGAAAAGTGCCACTTCTACCAGAAGGAAGTGAAATTCCTGGGACATCTGGTGAGTGGACAAGGCGTCGCACCTGACCCTGAGAAGGTGGCGGCAGTGCAGGACTGGAGCCCCCCAGGGACAGTAAGGCAAGTGCACTCCTTCCTAGGGTTCGTGGGATATTACCGGCGCTTTATTAAAGATTTCTCAAAGATTGCTAAACCTCTAAATGAACTTTTAGCAGGCACAGGGCGAAGGAAAAGAGGTGGTTCGCCGCCCATTAACTGGACTGACAAGTGTGAGACAGCCTTCCAATTTCTAAAAAAAGAACTGCTTAAGGCCCCGATACTGGCTTATGCCGATTTTAGCCTCCCTTTTATTCTTTACACCGACGCTAGCAATCTGGGGTTGGGGGCCGTTTTGGCACAAGAGCAGGATGGCCAAGAAAGAGTCATTGCCTATGCAAGCCGAAGCCTTCGTCCAGCAGAACGAAATGATACAAACTACAGTTCTTTTAAGCTGGAGTTACTCGCAATGAAATGGGCCATGGTGGAAAAGTTTAAAGACTATCTGTGGGGCGCACAAGTGACTGTGGTGACGGACAATAACCCACTTGTACATTTACAGACGGCTAAATTGGGGGCTGTTGAACAGAGGTGGGCTGCTCAGTTGGCTAACTTCAATTATACGACCAAATACCGGCCAGGTAGAGATCACACTAACGCTGACGTACTGTCTAGGCTTCCTACTGCACTTTCAGACCAAGCAGCTGCAGAGCCAGCGGCCGAGGAAGACTTGCTGGTTGCTGTAGTGGTGGCTCCGGGAACCCAAGCAGAGGCTACACCCACCGGCTGGGGATGGGACCCGGTTCGCTGGAGAAGGCTACAGGGAGAGGACGTCACACTTCAAATGGTGAAAAGGTACCTTGACCGAGGTTGGTTACCGAAAGCGCTGGAACGTGCCCAACTCACCATGTCAGTAAAGAAGCTATTGAGCCAGTGGCGGCGGCTGGGGCTGAAAGATGGAGTAATATGTCGAAACGTAAAAGACTCTTTAACCTGTGAGACTCTCCAACAGGTGGTGGTGCCGGCAGACCAGACTAAGGCCCTTTGGGAGGCCTACCACTCCGAAACAGGACACCAAGGTGTGGAAAGGACCGTGTCGCTCTTACGAAGGGGGTTCTACTGGCCAGGTATGGGAAGTACCGTTCTCTCCTGGACTCAAACCTGCCCCCGTTGTGTGTTGCGAAAGGCCAAGCCAGAGAGTAGGGCCCCATTAGTCCCCATCGTGCCCAGAGCCCCATTAGATATTGTGTCAGTAGACTTCCTGACTCTGAGCCGTCCCACTGATCGTTACCAAAACATCTTAGTTATTACCGATCTGTTCACCAAATACGCTTGGGCTATCCCCACTGTCGATCAAACAGCCCTCACTACAGCCCGTGTTCTATGGAACCATGTGATCCAGCCGTTTGGCTGTCCAGAGACTATACACTCAGACCAAGGCCCCAATTTTGAGTCCAAATTGATCTTAGAATTGTGTAACCTTTATGGCTGTCGGAAGAGTCATACCACCCCGTACCACCCCCAGGGGAATGGGGGCTGCGAACGATTCAACCAGACTTTGCTAAATTTGCTTGGGACTCTCGAGACAGACAAACAGAGCAGATGGCCTGAATACCTACCTGGCTTAATCCATGCATACAATAATAGTATTCACAGTTCCACGGGCTACGCACCAACATACTTAATGTTTGGCCGTCATACAAGGCTCCCTATCGATATGGTGAGTGGCACAGTAGGGGCACCAGCACCCGTGAGCACTCCTGAGTGGGTTGTGAGGCACGAAGAACAGTTGGCCTATGCTTACCGCAAGACATCTGAGAACCTCAGAAAGGCAGCTGACAAAAATAAGAGACTGTATGATAGGACTGCTCATGATTCCCCACTGCTGCCAGGAGAACGAGTCCTAGTGGTGGACCACCGGAGGCGAAACAAGGGGAAACTGAGTGACAGATGGGAGAACAAAACGTATGTGGTGGTGGGACGTCACCATGCAGGCCTTCCTGTCTACAAGATCAGACCAGAAGGCAGAGATGGTCCAGAACGCACCCTCCACCGCAACCACCTCCACCCCTGCCTGCTGTACCCAACGCCTGAATCCCCTCGACCTACCGGTCAACAAACTGCTCCTCGCCCCGTGCCTACATGGGGAGTGATGTTTCCGATGGGCCAAGGCGCAGTAGGAGAGGAGATGGAGCCCGGGCTGGCACCAAGACGCTCCCAGAGGCCAAACATGGGTAACCCCCCTCTTAGGTATAGGTGATGTATGACTGGTTCTCGGGACTAGAACACTTTAGTCTGGGGGGTGTCACAGGGTGACTAGTGTCTATGTGTGTGTGTGTGAGAGATTGAGTGCCACGCCTTCTACTCTTGCCACAGGGGTTTGATTGGCACCAATTGCACACAGGTGCGGGCAGTTTGGTTTCCCCCTGGCTTTCTTATTTAAGCAGCAGCCGAGAGGACAGAGGGAGAGCTGGAGGGAGCAGACATTGAGAGTGTGCCTGGAAGAGACGAGCCAGAAAGCAGTTAAGAGCCAAACCCGACCAGACTGTTGTTGCAGCAGAACCACAAGCACCTGTCCGTGCTCGAGAGGTCCGGGAGACAGTGTGAGCCCTACTACAGCCACAGCGGCCGTCTGCTACACCCAGGAAGCCGTCCGGGAGAGCCAGCCCAGTCACCAGGGAGAACTAGCCAGCCGTTCCCGTTCCAGTGCCATCCGGTGTTCGAGAGAGGAGGCCTTGGACCAAAGTGGAGGGGTGGGGACGCGTTCCGCCCTTCCTCCAGTTAAGTCCCTCTCTTACACCCTTCTCTACAGCACTTTACCAGCGCAGCAAGCTATTTATCGGCGCCCATATTGACGCCTTTTAAACTATAGTTATCCATCAAGTGGGGGTTTTAATACCAGCGCTTTAACGTGGGCTAGGCTATGACAGTTTGGACTGGGTCTTATTTCGTTTGATTTGAAGTGGGTTTATTTGCAGTGCAATCATAACATTTATTTATTTGATTTGTTCCTGAGTTGAACTCTTGGTGTGCCGTGGACTATTTTTATTTTGTTAAATATCTTCCCAGCTAAGCCTTATCGAGTGCCCCGTTTTAGCTTTACAACAGACTGATTTTAAGGAAGACCATCCCCCTGACGAGATATCTGTTTTTATTCTAAGCTGCTGCTGTGATCGGCCGTCCCCGGCAGACGAAGGACTCGTCTGCTGCCTGTCTTCGGGAGCGAGGACAAGGGACAATTGAGGAGGACTGGAACTTCCATGAACTTTGCACCTTTTTTATCCATTGGATTAGTTATATATATATTGTTGTAATAAAGGACACATTATTTTATTCTGCCTCCGCCTTGCATTTTGTTGTTGCTCCCCAACAGAAAAAGGGTTTTTATTAAAGACACCACCCGGTGACAATCACATGTGATGAAGACCATGGAGCGGCTAGTCATTCGTCTTCTCAAACCACAGGTCAGTCATGCTCAGGACCCTCTTCAGTTTGGCTACCAGGAGCAGCTGGGGGTGGACGACGCTGTCACCTACTTGCTGCACCGGGTGGCCACCCACCTCGACACCACAGGCAATGCGGTGAGGATTATGTATTTTGACTTCAGCAGTGCATTTAACACCATCCAGCCCCGCCTGCTGAGAGACAAGCTGGAAGAGCTGCAGGTCGACGCCCCCCTGGTAACCTGGATTACTGACTACCTAACCGGAAGACCACAGTACGTAAGGCTGCGGGACTGTGTCTCCGAGACGGTGGTGAGTAGTACGGGGGCCCCACAGGGGACCGTTCTTGCTCCTGTCCTGTTCCCAATTTATACTGCAGACTTTCAGCACAACTCCGAGACATGCCACATACAGAAATACTCGGATGACACCGCCATTGTGGGGTGTATCAGGGGGGGGCAGGAGGAGGAGTACAGGGGCCTGGTCGAGGACTTTGTCGGTTGGTCTAAGAGAAACCACCTCCAGCTGAACACCTCCAAGACCAAGGAGATGGTGATGGACTTTGGGAAGCACGGGACTCCGGTGCGCCGGTTTCCATTGAGGGGGTGGATGTGGAAGTGGTTCGCAAGTACCTAGGTGTACACCTTGATGACAAACTGGACTGGTCACTGAACACTGACGCACTTTATAAGAAGGGCCAGAGCCGGCTCTACTTCTTACGGAGGCTGAGGTCCTTCAATGTCTGCAGTAAAATGCTGCAGATGTTTTACCAGTCCGTGGTGGCCAGCGTCTTTTTCTATGCTGTAGTGTGCTGGGGAGGCAGCATTAAACAGAGGGATGCAAGGCGGCTGGACAAGCTGGTTAGGAAGGCTGGCTCCGTGGTCGGTATGGAGCTGGACTCCCTCACAGCTCTAGTGGAGAGAAGGTCTTTGGCCAAGCTGCTCGCCATTATGGACAACCCCTCTCACCCTCTCTACAGCACTCTGGACAGCCAGAGAAGCACCTTTAGCCACAGACTGATCTCTCTTGGCTGCAAGAAAGAGCGCACCAAGAACACTTTGTTTCCACGGGCCATCAGGCTGTACAATGCCTCCCCATTGTGCAGGGGGCGTGGAGGCGTGGCCCCAGCAACCTGCAAGGGGCGTGGCCCCAGCAACCTGGGCCACTGAGACTTTAGACTTTAGACTTGAGGCTTTAGTATTTATTTGTGTATGTACTGCAGGCACTTTCTCTATGCATATGTTTGCACACTGCACAGGCACAGGCACTTGTCTTCTCTCTTATTTCCATGTCTTAGCTCTTGGTTCCAGGACTGGCTTTCCTAACTTTTTTATCTTGTTTATCTTTTTTATCTCTTCGTTTTTAGTATTTTAACATGATTTTTATCCTTCATATGTACTTTGTTATTTGTATGTGCAACTGGAAGCTGCTGTACAACTGAATTTCCCTCGGGATTAATAAAGTATTTATCTATCTATCTATCTAAGCTAAGAGTATCTTCCTTAGTTAACTGTTGTTTAGCTGCCACCGTGCAGCTCATGTGAACGTTTTCCCCTGCTGGGGTAACGTTGTTAGGCTTGAGCGTTGACTCAGGTCTGCACTCATAACTCTAGCTAGGTTGCATACGTGCAGAATAGCTTGTACCGTTAGCACTAGAACAACAGGCTAAATAGCACAGTTGTCACAGATAGCTAGCTTGCATCCGTGCGGTTGCTTCTGTTTGCTAGGTACTTTAGGAACGCCGGCTTTAGAGCGCGCACGTTAGATAGTTAGCTAGTTTGCTCAGTGCAGCTAGCTTGGACTACCTTGTAGCACTCCAGCTATCTGGCTGCGTCCCCAGACAGGGCACCCGGTTATTGTGGCAGATAGCTAACGTGCACACGTGCAGTTAGTGTCTGTGTGCTAAGTACTTCGCGCCAGCTACCTCTGTGTAGGGCGCGCCTTAAGCGAGAGTAGTAGCTAGAAGCCATGCTCTTCAGTTAGCTAGATAGCTAGCTTGCTCCCGTGCAGCCAGTATCTAGTGATGTGTAGCACTCCAGCTCTTACCGTTGCAGGCTTAGCTTGCACGTTAACCCCGTTATTCCTGTTAGCAGAGAGAGGGGGGAACAGCTAGGTGCTGTATTAGCTGTGAGGCTACGCTGGCCGGTTACGACCGGCACAATTAATTTGATGTGTGCATGCCTAAGGGCAGGAGCACGCCGCTCAGGCGTTGCTGGGACCTACATAAATGTAGTGTAGCTTTTACTGGCGTCGGCCCCGAAGGGGGCACTCTGAGATTTTAGCTGGGCGATTCGCTAGCTAGTTGAGCTCGCCCTGCACGTTGTGTGGGCCTCTTCTCTCAGTACTTACGCCATCTTAGCCAGCTTGCTTGTCTGCTAAGTGTTGCTTGCCTCGTGCAAATAGCATATACTAGATTGTAACTCCCTCTGAGGAGTTTCTTCTGAGATTGACTAGCTTTGCGGGCCGCTGGCCTTTGCTTGCGGTCACGCTTGCTTCCCCGTGTTACTCAGGGTAGAGACTCGCTGCACCGGCTTGTGCGCAGGCTTGTGTTAGCGCACGCTTGTCTCTCAGTGCTTATGCTAGCTTAGCTAGTGGCTTCCACGTCTGTTCTCTCGGGTTAACAGGTTGTGGGTATTGGTGCCCCCCCTTCGGGATGGGCTATTGCTGCTTACGTTACCATTGCACGCGCACGTTCGCTAGCCTCCGGGTTGCTTACTGTCTAGCCTGTGCTTCTTGCTAGCCTGCTAGCTTGCTTAAGCAGTACTCCCGCTAATAGGGTGCGCCCTGCGGGAGCTTGCTATTAGTGGTTAGCTTCCTGCTTCCTCTTGCTACTGAGCAGGGAAGGTCAGGGAGGGGATGGGCCGTGTGTAAAACTACTTTGGCCGAGTATGAATCGGCACGTTAAGTGCGTGTTCTGCCTTGGGCACGAGCACGCTGCACAGGCGCCTTGAACCCTCGGTCTTGTCCGCAGCTAAGCTCTTGAGAGCTGACCAAGGTCCGCTCTCAAAGAAGTGTGAAAGCTAGCTTGCCTTGCATAGGTGCAGATAGCAATATTTAGTACTGTTTAGCACAGAACGATAGTATTTTGCAGATAGCTGGCGTGCACCCGTGCAGTTAGTATCTGTGTGCTAAGTACATTGGGCGCGAGCTACCTCCGCTACAATAGACATACTGCTCCTTGCTGGCGCTACGCGTCCAGCAGGGCTTACAGCTCGCCAAGGTCTGGGCTCAGTGCCAGCCTTTGGCTTGTAGCTCTAAGGACAAGCCCACCGCCCTTGGTGCCCAAGGCCCGGGGTGGTTGGGAGCTCTCCATGGGTCGCACTCCCTTGTTGGGGCGCCCCCTGCAAGTGCAGGGAGCCTGGCTGGGGGCACAGCGCACCTTGGTCCATGGCCACGGCCTGGCCTCGGTTGGCAGCGCCCAGGTCAAGCCCACCGGTTGGCTCACCAAGGCTGGGCTTAGTTCCAGCCTGCGGCTTGTAGCTTTAGACCCACCGTCCTCGGTGCCCAAGGCCCGAGTTCGGTCGGGAGCTCGCCCAGGGTCTCATACCCAGCATCAAGGCTCACCTTGGTCCATGGCTACGGCCTGGCCTCGGCTAGAGGCTCCTAGGACAGCCCACCATCAACGGCACCAACGGCTCATTGCTGGTCGGGAGCTCGCCTGGGGGCCGCACTGTCGGACAAGTCCACGTGCGTCTCGAGAAAGAACGTTACCTCCGCATTCCCCCCAGCCTGCGAAAGGCGCACGGCAGGGGGGGGGGGGGTTACTTCGATACAACAGCGCGTCAGTAGGCGGAGCTTGCGTAAGAAGTTCTCCCCCAGCATGCACAGCTTCTACGGAACTGTCCATGCGGCGGGGGGGCGTAGCCTCTCACGTCCCGCCCCCCCATCAGGGCACCGGATCAAAAGGTCCCGGTGCCCAGCAATATGCTCACGACGGGTTCCGCTCCTTTGGCCACAAGAGACCATCTTGTCCAACAGGCTCGATGCCTGGGAGCATCTATGTTCCCCGTCCCCATTACGGCGCACCCTCCAGAGGTGATACGCTCTACAGTTTGCCAGGCCCACACCCACGTTCGACGGGACCCCCGATCTGGCCGTGGAGGGGGAGGCCATGGACATACTCCAGAAGGAGGTTATTCGTTCCTCGCCAAAGGGGCGATTCGCTCGGTTCCCAAGGCAGATGTGCGCTTGGGTTTTCTACCACAGGTACTTTATCGTGCCCAACAAGGACGGCTCCATGCGTCCAAAATTTGACCTTCGGCGTCTCAACAAGACGCTGAGGAAGTCCCGTTCCGAATGCTCTCTTCCCCGCCTGTTCAACGAGTTGAGACAGGGGCATTTCTTACTTCCGGGGATCTGGAAGGTGCGTTCTTCCATGTCCACATGGTCAGGAGACACAGGAAATACCTGAGGTTCTCCTTCCTGGGGAAGGCTTACGAGTTCTGTGTCTTGCCATTCGGCATGTCTTTGAGCCCGCGAACCCTCACGGTGTGCGTGGAGACAGCCTTGGCTCCCCTCCGCGCGAGGGGGATCCACGTCTTCCTATATCTCGACGACGTTCTCTTAGCGGCCGACTCGAGGGTCCGTGCCACGGAACATGCCAAGGTGGTGACCGATCACCGGCAAACCTTAGGGTTTTTGGTGAACTGGCAGAAGAGTTGCCTCGTCCCAGCGCAGGCGGCGGCCTTCCTGGGGCTCGAGCTAGACTTCCTGCGAGCCTTTCGCCAGAGCGACAGGCTCGCACGGTTCGGACAGCAAGCCAAGGACGTTAGGTCTGTGCCCTCGGTGTCAGTGCATCAGTGCACAGTGATGTTGGGCCTGATGGCCTCAGCACTGCATGTGCTCCCGCTAGGGAGGCTACACATGCTCTCGTGGTCCAAATATGGTTCTCAGGCTTCGCCTGGACTCGGCCGGGGACCGTCATCGCAGGGTTCATCTGACAGGTCAGGCCTGGCAGGCGCTGGCTATATGGGCGGACCCCCGTTACCTCTCGAGAGGTACTCGGGGGGGCCCTGTCCCGCTCAGGATGGTGATTCGCACAGACGCCTCCCTCTGGAGAGGGGGTGCGATTTGCGGGCATTTTTCGGCGAACGGCCGGTGGGAGGCTCAGGAGCTTCGCCACATAAACGTGCTAGAGCTGAAGGCGTTTCGCCGGCTCTGCTTCAGGACAAGCCCACCATCAATGGCGCCGTGGGCCCATTGTTGGTTGGGAGCTCTCTTGGGGACCGCACTGCCGGACAAGTCTGCATGCGACCAGACTCGAAAGAGAACGTTGCCTCCGCAGTCCCCCCCGGCCTGCGGAGGTAACACTTCCAGCGGCTCACACATGGGCACCATGTGCTGATTCGCTCGGACAATAGGGCAGTGATCGCCCACCTGAACAAACAGGGGCGGTGTGCGGTCGGGGGCGCTGAACCATAGCGGGGATTCACCTGTGGGTGTATCCCCGTCTCCTTTCAGTGTCAGCGGTCTATCTGCCGGGACGGCAGAGTTACGACCGGCCTGCTGTCTCGAGGCAATCCACGTTATACGGAGTGGTGCCTCCACCCTCGGGTGATGGAACAGGTTGGGCCAGGTTTGGTCGCGCCTGCGTCGATCTCTCGCATCGCGGCGCGCGACACACTGCCCACTGTGGTTCTCGATCCAGGAGGACAGCCCCCGTTAGGTCATGACGCGCTAAAAGCGCACGCGTGGCCGAGGGAGGGGCGCTATGCGTTTCCCCCGACCCCCCTGATCCGTCAGGTGTTGGACAGGGTGAGGGAACAGCACCTCCGGCTCGTTTTAGTCTGTTTTGGCCCAGGCAGACATGGTTTGCGGACCTGGTCTCCCTGGCGCAAGATCCGCCCTGGGCGTTGCCGGTACGGGCCGATCGCCGATCCCAGGCGGAGGGGGAGGTGTTCCACCCCTCCCCAGGGAGGTGGAAGCTAGCGGTCTGGCTCCTGAACCGGACCAGTTGCTAGCCCAGGGCTTGCCTGATAATGTGGGATGCACTATGCAGCAAGTAAGGGCGTGGATCCAGTGAACTGCAGTGTGCGACCAGTTCTCTGTTTCCTTCAGAGCCTGCTTGACGCGGGTCAGTCCCCGCAGTCGTTTAAGGTGTACGTAGCTGCGATTCTGCTTGCCATATGGGAATTGAAGGGAGCCCCGTGGGGGCGTACCCCTTTGGTCTTGCGCTTCATGAAGGGGGCGTGTAAACTGCGCCCGCCATCGCCGTGCGTTTTTTCCCCAAATCGGACCTGGTTACGGTGCTGGACGGGCTAACGGGTCATCCGTTTGAGCCCTTGGACTTAAAGGTTATGTCTTTAAAGACCGCACTGCTGCTGGCCTTGTCGTCAGGAAAGAGAGTTGGTGACCTGATTGCCCTCTCGGTGCAGCAGGCCTGTGTGGTTTTTGGAATGATGGGCGCAGGGTTACGTTGCGACCTAACCCGGCTTACCAACCTAAGATTATTAATGTCAGCTTTAGGTCTATGGTCATAGACTTATCAGCATTCTGTCCCCCGCCGTTCAGTTAGAGACGGGTGAGGAGAGACGTTTGCTCATGCTGTGCCCCGTAAGGGCGCTTTCGGCCTATGTGGCCAGGACGCGTTCTTTACGCATTACATATCAGCTGTTGGTTTGCTTTGGGCAAAGGGCCCGGGGCGGACCCCTTTCCAAGGATCGCTTATCACACTGGATAGTGGAGGCGATCGCGTTGGCATACTCTGCCGTGGGCAAGGTTCCCCCAGAGGGTATCAAGGCGCATTCTACGCGAGGTGTTGCGACATCCTCTGCGTTGTTGCGTGGTGTGTCGGTGGAGGACATGTGTGCCGTGGCCTCATGGTCCTCTCATCACACTTTTGTCAGGTACTACGGTCTCGACGTGTCCGGTTCGCAGTTCGCGCACGCGGTGCTGTCGGTGGCAAGAAAGTAGTATCGTTGCCACTCTAATATGTCATTCGGTTAGGCATAATCGTTGCCATATGGCCGTGGTTCACCGGTGCCTTTCGGGTCGCCCTGTGGGGTGCTCCCGGCAGCAAGGTCGGTTGAATGGAGGCACTAGTGAGAGCTTGAGTTCGAAACGAAGTAAAACGTAAGGGTTGTGCTACAACCCAGGTTTTACGAGTGAGAACGAGAGCTCTCACTACCCAGCCTTGCTGTGTCGATGCGTCACGGGGTGCGTCGGATCTCAGCGGGCTGGAAGAAATTAGAGTGATTATCCCTGGGCTGGCAGGACGTGACGTAGTCACGTGGATCCGTGTCAGTCCCAGGGGGTACCACGCCACCTACGGGTGGGTGGTCAGGTTTTAATGAAAAGTAATTTTGGAGCAAAATAAGAGTCTTCCATAGGGCTGCGTTGCAGCGTTTAAGGCACTAGTGAGAGCTCTCGTTCTCACTCGTAAAACCTGGGTTGTAGCACAACCCTAACGTTTAGTAATATCATCTTCACACATGAGGACCACTTTTGTGAGTTTTTAAAGGTCCCATTCCGTGCAAAAGCTGTTTTTACTTGTAAATGCATATATACTGCTGTCATCCCTCCCTGTAATGAGTGGTCACAAGCTCAGAACTGCCACAGTTGGATTTGTCCCTATCCAGCTTCCCCCTGCAGTCTCCTTCAAGCCACGCCCCCTAACGCTCTGTTCCCCAGACGGGGTATTGGGACCTCACAATGGTCCTCAAGCATAATGCGCGCGTCTCTCTCACACAAGCTACCTGCACCATTTTGTCTATAGCCACAGAATTAACACTTCTAGCTGGAGCGACGCCAACTGTACGTGATCCAGCAACTGCGGAGGTGCATTCGGTAAGTCTAGGCATTTTGAGATGTCCTCTTTAGAGTAGCAACCGTTAAGTTAGCGATAGCTCGTTGCTAACGTTAGTTGTGGACACAACCTAACGTGCTTTTCCACAGACGCTAATCTGATTGCCCGCTGGGAGCCTGGGGCGGGCTCTCCCTCAGCGGCCAATGGTTACTGTTAGTTCTGAATATATTATAGAAACAGACCATTCTTGGGACGCAACGAGATGAGGAAGGGACAACTCCGTCACAACAAACGGGGTTGCTATATTTTTGACAAATTAATCCAGAATCATGTTTTATGGACCAGAGACACGTTTTTAAGAGGTTACAGCTGCACGAATTGGGACCTTTAAGCTTTTACGTGCCGTTAAACGGGCGGCTAGCTAGCAAACGGCTAAATGAGACTACACTGTTGAGTCGACAGGGATATTATACTAGTGTACGCCAATAACGTCATCACTTCAAAGGACGAACACGGAAATTATCTTTCCCTCACCTGGTTCAGCCCGTTCAGCCCGGGGTAATCAGTGCACAGCAGCGCACACATCAACAACAGTCCAGGTTGAGTGCTGACGTGACGGGGAAGCCTATACGACACTGTGTGTAGTTCTGGATTAGCTTAGCACAAGCTTTTTACTTCTAGGGCTCGCATTTACGCTTCAAAACTCATGAAAGTGGTCCTCATGTGTGAAGATTATCCGGGTGAACTCTGGTTCGCGTTTGATTAAGCTTGCGTTGCCCACAGACCTCATATCCGAACTCATCCTGGACAATAACATTGATCTTCTCCTCCTCACTGAAACATGGCAACAGCCCCTGGACTTCTACTCACTCAATCAGCCCCCCCCCCCCTTGTTACAATGTTCTCTTGCATTGTCCCTGACAAATAAACGGGGGGGGGGGGGGGGGGGGGGAAACGGTGAGACCCCCCCCCCCCCCCCCAACTACAGTTACATCGCCAATCCCCGCCTCTCTGGGGGGGGGGGGGGGGGGGTCTCGCCGTTTTTTTTTCCGTTTATTTGTCAGGGACAATGCAAGAGAACATTGTAACAAGTTACAGGAACATGAAACATATGCGATGCATATAGGATATCTAGCCAAGGCTAATTTGCAATCCCTGTCCCTGGGTAGGCTCTCCATAAACAATCTCTAGTCATCAATGAACTCAACCTCAACCTCCCATCCGTGTCCTCCTTTGAACACCTTGCCTTCTCACTTCCCAACTCCATCACTGCTCTTCTTCTTTACCATCCCCCCAAGCCCCACCCCTCTTTTCTACTCTCTGAACTCCTCACCATCGCTTCTTCTCTTTCCTCCTGCCTCCTTCTCACCGGTGACCTGAACATCCACGTTGACCAACCCGACTCCCCTCTGACATCTGACTTCCTCTCTCTCCTCGACTGTTTTCACCTCACCCAGCACATCAACTTCCCCACCCACACCAAAGGCCACATTCTTGATCTAGTCTGCTCTTCCTCTACCCATCTCCCTGAACTCTGCAACTCATTTCTCCACGCCTTCAACAGCAAAATCTGCAAAATCCAGTCCTCCCTGACTGCCTCCATCGCCAACCCCTCCGCCCCCACTATCATCTTCCCTCCCCCTGACCTCCCCCCTCCCTCACTGCCTTCTCCCCTATTGACTCCTCCCTCATCACCGTCATTATCACCGCCTCCAAGTCTTCCACCTGCTCCCTCGACCCCCTCCCCACCCCCCTGACCAAGGCCTGCCTCCCCGCCCTCATCCCCCACCTCACTGCCCTCTTCAATCAGTCACTCTCCCAAGGTCACATCCCCTCTGTCTACAAACTCCCTCCAGAACCCACCCCTCACCCACATCGAAAACTGCATATCCGCAATAAAAACCTGGCTAACCCACAACTTCCTCCAACTCAACAGCGACAAAACTGAACTCCTCCTCATTGGCACCAAATTCACCCTCAATAAAACCGGACCCATCACCCTCACCATTGACGACTCCACCATCACCACCTCCCCCCTGGCTCGCCACCTTGGTTTCATCCTGGACCCCACCCTCTCCTTCGATCCCCACGTCAGCTCTGTTGTTACAACCTCATATTTTCATCTCTGCAATATCGCCAAAGTCAGACACTGCCTCCCCCCCTGCTGCTCAATCCCTTATCCATGCCTTCATCTCCTCCCGCCTCAACTATTGCAACTCCCTCCTCACCGGCATCACCTCCCGTTCCCTCCATAGACTCCAGATGGTTCAAAACTCAGCCGCCCGCCTGCTCACTCACACCCAGTCCCGCCATCACATCACCCCTGTCCTCCACTCTCTCCGGCTCTCTATTCCCAATTCACGTTATATCACCCCATGCATTGCTATGCACGCCCCCTTTCATTCATGCCTCTCTCCCCGTCCATTCAGTCTCCTATGCTTCCCCTCTCTAACAATAGCCAATCAGCTCACACTATTCCTTTCTCTCGCCTTTCCAATATCCAATCAAGCCATTCCTTTCCCTCGCTTTTTTGCTGAGCCAATCACCTAGTATATTAGTGTCCATGTTTTTACTATGTCGTTACTCACTTATGTGCTGTCACCCTCAGTTGCTGATCATCATTGCTGAAGCAGTTGTTTCACCGCACCTCCTCCCCTGACCACCACCAAGGTCATGACTCCTGAAGATTTACTGATGTCCTCGTCTAACATCTCATGAGGAGGAAAGGGATGATCAAAAGCTGCTCTGGTTAGATGGGGCTACAACACTGGCCCAACCACCTGTGAATGTGGAGAAGCAGACCACACTATGGAACATTGCCTTTCCTGCCCTCTACTGCCCAACCCTTGCAGCTCAAAATTGCTTGCAGAGTTCAATAAAAATGCAAAGAACTGTGTAAAGAAAAGGGAAACTGTCATGACCATCATGCTTCGAAGAAACGGAAAGAAGAAGAATCTTCAGGAGGAGCGTCATTATATCATGGAGTCATACACCTAATTTAATTTGTTTATTGTATCCTTAATGTTTATTTAACCTTCCTACTAGTCTCTCAAAATCAGTTATGATGATCATCGGCTTATAGCAGAGATGCTCGCGTCATTTTTCGCAAGTCCAACTCAAGTCTCAAGTCTTTGAGCTAGAGTCCAAGTCAAGTCTCAAGTCTTTGAGCTAGAGTCCAAGTCAAGTCTCAAGTCTTTGAGGGGCAAGCCCAAGGCAAGTCTCAAGTCTCTTCTGGATGAGCGTTCTATCACCTGGTGGATGATCAAGTTACCAGACCATTTTTATATAAGTTAACTTTGATATTACCTAGTGACTGACCTATTTGGGCGCGTTTTCAGGTGCCTGATCACATTTTATGTGGTCGGTCCAGCATCCTTTATTTTGATACCGCAGACGTTGCATTTAGCTATTCTTTTGTTTGGGCCTTGTGTGAAATTAATATAGCCAAAGTCATGACAAGTGGCACAGCAGCTGCAGGTGCTGCCATGGTGTATTGCTGCAGCTTACAGTCACCTGTGGCTGCGCATACCAGATGCATAAGGTTACGCATGATAATGGGGGAGGGAATGACATCCAGTTCGTCCGACATTTCCTTAACTCATTGAGTGCCAATGACGACTAAAGTCGTCAATTGAAAAAGTAACGTTCAGTGCCAATGACGACTAAAGTCGTCAATTGCGTTTTTTGACGGTGGGACATGGATCAAAGCCTAATATATCTCCTGTAAAATTTTGGGGCATGTCGAATGTGTATAACCTATTTTACCGACCCATTAGGTGACGGCAGTGCTCTCCAGATTAGAGAAAGGTCCGGAAAACAGCAGGAAAAAGCCCCGTGATCAAAGAGAAACCGCTCATGCTGCAGCCAGAGCCATATAGATGGCTCTGGCTGCAGCTGATGTTGGCTGCGAACAGCAGTCAATCCGCGCCCACAACTGAGCCCCTCTGCCTCTGTCTGTCTGTCTGCATAGTTTCTCCACACGATTAGCCACCAGAAAGGCAGCAACCGACGCTGAAAGGCCAAACCTTTCCCTGCAGTCCGCTTTGGCATTTCCGTGTCGCGCTGGGAGCCGGCGCACAAAAACGGAGCGCTCCGAAAATAGACTGGGTGCGTGTTAGGCTGTGTGTTAGTGTGGGGAGGAGTTTGCAGCTGAGGGGGGGAGAGGGGGGTGGGGCACGCAGGGCACCACACAACTACACCACGTCACTACATCAGAAAATATTAGCTTCAGACTCAGTGAATGTGCTTGAAATGCTGCATTTCACAAAAGGTGGAATATCTCAGCTTCTAATTTGAAACGTGTCTTTTTGCTCAAAACAGCCTATCTTCTCCGGCTCATAACTAAAGAACGGAAAATGGTATCAATAAACTTTTTTTTGCAGATGATAGAAGAGAGTCTCATCGTTCTTTGTGCATGTTCGGTGTTTACATAGTAATATCACACAATATTCTGTGGGCCTCGAGAAATCACTGAAAATGCTCTGAAACTCTGGCACTGGGAGCGTCCGTTCTCCAAAAGTGGCTGGCACTCAATGAGTTAATGTTAATGCACCAAAAAATGGAAAAAATAAAAAATAAAAATTGTTCACAAGTCCCAAATCTCAAGTCCAAGTCAAGTATAAAGTCTTTGAGGACAAGTCTCAAGTAAAGTCACTTGAGTGTGCAACTTAAATGGATAGTTCACTTTTTTTTTTTTAAGTCGAGCCCTATTTGCTACTTACCAATGATGATGTTGATTGATTGAGTTCTTTTTTGGTACATTTTAAAGTAAAAATGAATATCAAAATAAACTCGCGCACACTGTCTCCATATGCAAAAAAAGGGATTTAATCAGAGCAATAACGTTTCGGTCGTGAGACCTTCATCAGATTCTCTTACAGAAGAGGAGGAGGGACCCAGTTAAATAGGCTAACAAACCTACTGTGGACCAATCGGGTCGCACTGCACCCTGACATCATAATTGAACACAATTACCTAGATAGAGAATGGCAGGTATGGGTCAGAGGTCTGATAATGCACAGCAATACCCAAAACACAAAACAGTGAAAGAAATAGTGAAAAAATATACACCCTTCATAATATAATATACATAGGCTACAGTAGGTGATAACAAATGTTATACACAATAGGAAGGATGACATCGGAATAAGGAACACACATTTACACATGAAAAAGACAAATAGGATTCTGGAGATAAATAGGATTCTGGTGCATAGGCATATAGGGATAAATCCTCCTAGAATCGGTCCCTACAAGAGGAGAGAGGAAACAGTATTTAAAATAGGTTATTATGGTAGCAAAAATATACCATAATCAAAATGGTTGCTACAAAAAAGTTTTAAAACACATACATCAAAATCATTGGGCTATAACATCACTTGGAGGAGGAACTCATCATTCAAGCCCTTAGGTGACAATGTCTGCAAGGTGAAAATCCAGAAAGCTTCTCTTCTCTTTAACACATTCACTGCCAGCCGTTTTTTCAATACTGTAGGTAGGTTCTGCCAAGTTTTTTTTTTGAGGATTCTGGCTCATCTTTCAAGAGCCGAGGATTCTTTTCTGCTAAGATTTTGTGAACACAAATGATCTCAAAAGAACTAATAGAATGTGTGCTTTCTCTGTCTAAAATAGTTAGTTTGTAGAGTTAGTAGTTATGTAGGCATTAGCAGTAGAATACAGCATGGTTTCAGCGTCTGAAAATTTATTCTGAGATAAATGGCTTTTTGTGAAATTCGATAGAACAGTCACTTTAACCATTTATTTTTGGCGTAAGACATCAGACATCTAAACAATAGTTTTGAACAGTAATTTCCTCCATAGCAGCAGGAAACCCCCCTCTCCTTCAAACTCCTCCCTCCGTGGGTGTGTCTCTAGTGGCTTTGCAGCATTTGTCACAAGCGAGGCTCTGCCTGTCTGTGCTGCCTGGCTGCTGGCGGCTGCTCTTTGGGCGAGTCTGCATGACGGTACGGCCACATCTACGCGTCGTTTGACGCGGGCTGACGCTGCTGCCCATCCACTTTGTATTGGAACATGCTGCTCGACGCCTCGCAAAGCATGCTGGGAGACCAGACGACGCGTAGCAGGCTTGCGAATCGACAGTGGGCGACAGAGGGGGCGGGGTGGAATTTGACAAAGTACAAAGCTAGCCAATTGAGCTCGTCCTAGCACCTATCCTACCCTTCCTGTCCTCTTCCACTTCCTCTCTACCACCAATTTTCAAAGAAGCAAAGTAAATCTAGCAGCAGCTAGCTTGGGAGCTAGCAGCTAGCTTGGCAGCAGCTAGCTTGGGAGCTAGCTGCTGGGGAGCTAGCTGCTGGGGAGCTAGCTGCTGCTTCCGGATTTCCACGCCCACCAAGCGTAAAGCGTCCATACAGCCAAGCGTCAGCCCGCGTCAAATGACGCGTAGATGTGGCTGCACCGTGAGTCGTTTCGGTAGTGAGCTCAGCTGCAATGAAGCTGCGTGCGATTGTGGGCTTTCTGCCGTGTTTCAAAGTGTGTTGCACGCATAATCTATTATGCAAATTTGCAATCCCCCACCGCCAGCTCCCAGCGCGATAATGCGCGAAAGCGAAAGCGTTTTCGCCAATCCATTTTACAGTATGATAATGGTTTCCTCGCGCGTTCCCCTGCAGTTTTGGCTGGGCTTTTTCTAGTCTGGAGAGCACTGTCGCCACTTAGTGGGTCGGTGGAATGGGTTGTACACGTTCGGTGGCTCCAATATTTTTATAGGAGACGTGGGGGGCGTTGATCCACGTCCCACCGTCAATTTTTTTTTTTTTTTTTTTGACGTATCAACACGTCATTGGCAGTCAACCGTTTGATTTTTTTTGACGTATCAACACGTCATTGGCAGTGAACGTGTTAATAGAGCATCATGGTCGCCCCCTCTAAGCGGTCATGTTTTGCATCATTAAAATGCACAGCTACGGGATAGTCCCGGTCGTTCCTGCGTATAGAGCTTTTGTGTTCACTTATACGCTGTTTTAATTTCCTGGTGGTTTTGCCTATATACACCAGACCACAGGGACAACGTAGCAAGTATATAACAAAGGTGGAAGCACAAGTGATGACACTTTTAATCTGAAACTTTTTGTTGGAGTGAGGATGACAAAAACTGCTCGTTTTATACGTGTTATTGCACTGGGCACAACTGCCACAACGGTAGTTGCCATTGGGCAGTGGACTGAGTAGTCTCTGCTGAGGTTGTGGAGATTTATAGCATGCAAAATCAGCATTAATGAGCAGGTCTCTTAGGTTTTTGCCCCGCGTATGTACAAAAAGAGGCAGTTCTAGAACACTAACGTGATTTAAAGTCACACCATCACTAACGTCGGGTGTATTTCACCCGATGCAATATACCCCATAAAACATACTTCTCATCAAAATATCTTAAAGTACAACAATACATGGCAAATTTAGGTACTCTTATTTTGTTTTTAAATGTGAAATATCACAAAAAACACAAAAAAGTTTATTATGGGGGACACTATAAAAAATATGTCAAATTCGGGAAAAATGAGGTAATCGTTATAAAAAATCCCCCCCCGCAAAAAAAAAGGAGCTCCCAACTTCTCCTTCGGTCCACCCATTCATGGGACTTGTGTGGTGAAAAAAAAAAAAAAGTCACCACAATACCATTGTAACTAACCCGAAGATATTTTACCCTCTATCACTAACGTCGGGTGAAAATCACCCGAACGCGTATAGCCGGTAGAAAAAACCATGAATGGGAGCAGGGAAACAAATACATTCAATGACGTCAGTGAGCATCCTGAAGGTACCTAAGGACCCGCCCACCTCAGACAGCAGCAAGACAATGAAAATCACGTGAATTCAATTGTCCGGGTGAAAATCACCCGACGTTAGTGTTCTAGGGTTAAAAATTGGGGCTAAATCAGGATCTGATTTTAAAATATAAGATTCGTTTTATGACATGAGAGTGGGGGGAGTAGGTGGTAATACATGTTACAGAAAAAAAAAAAAAAAAAATTCACTGATTTTTAGAAGGTCTGAACGGGGCTTATTAAGTGCCGTTTCATAAGCCTTTTTGATCCATTCAATGGGGTATCCGCGTTGGACAAACCTAGCTCTCATGTCATCAGCTTTCACGATAAAATCCTCAGTTGACTCACACACCCTTCTGAGTCTGAAAAATTGACTCTTGGGGAGGCCTCTTTTTAATGGGGTAGGGTGGAAGCTGTTCGCCAATAACAAAGTGTTTCTATCAGTTTCTTTGCGATACAGGGTAGTGGACAGTGTGCCATTGTGTTTTATGACCCACATGTCCAAAAAATGAACTTGTTCCTCACTGTGCTCCATAATTTACTATGGAGCAGTGAGGAACAAGTTCATTTTTTTCTGTAACATGTATTACCACCTACTCCCCCCACTCTCATGTCATAAAACCAATCTTTAGAAAACATTGGCATATTTTAAAATCAGATCCTGATTTAGCCCCAATTTTTAAAGAACTGCCTCTTTTTGTACATACGCGGGGCAAAAACCTAAGAGACCTGCTCATTAATGCTGATTTTGCATGCTATAAATCTCCACAACCTCAGCAGAGACTACTCAGTCCACTGCCCAATGGCAACTACCATTGTGGCAGTTGTGCCCAGTGCAATAACACATATAAAACGAGCAGTTTTTGTCATCCTCACTCCAACAAAAAGTTTCAGATTAAAAGTGTCATCACTTGTGCTTCCACCTTTGTTATATACTTGCTACATTGTCCCTGTGGTCTGGTGTATATAGGCAAAACCACCAGGAAATTAAAACAGCGTATAAGTGAACACAAAAGCTCTATACGCAGGAACGACCGGGACTATCCCGTAGCTGTGCATTTTAATGATGCAAAACATGACGTTTCAGCTTTACGCTTCTGTGGAGTTGAACATGTCAGCCTACCGCTTAGAGGGGGCGACCATGATGCTCTATTAAAGAGAAGAGAAGCTTTCTGGATTTTCACCTTACAGACATTGTCACCTAAGGGCTTGAATGATGAGTTCCTCCTCCAAGTGATGTTATAGCCCAATGATTTTGATGTATGTGTTTTAAAACTTTTTTGTAGCAACCATTTTGATTATGGTATATTTTTGCTACCATAATAACCTATTTTAAATACTGTTTCCTCTCTCCTCTTGTAGGGACCGATTCTAGGAGGATTTATCCCTATATGCCTATGCACCAGAATCCTATTTATCTCCAGAATCCTATTTGTCTTTTTCATGTGTAAATGTGTGTTCCTTATTCCGATGTCATCCTTCCTATATTGTGTATAACATTATCACCTACTGTAGCCTATGTATATTATATTATGAAGGGTGTATATTTTTTCACTATTTCTTTCACTGTTTTGTGTTTTGGGTATTGCTGTGCATTATCAGACCTCTGACCCATACCTGCCATTCTCTATCTAGGTAATTGTGTTCAATTATGATGTCAGGGTGCAGTGCGACCCGATTGGTCCACAGTAGGTTTGTCAGCCTATTTAACTGGGTCCCTCCTCCTCTTCTGTAAGAGAATCTGATGAAGGTCTCACGACCGAAACGTTATTGCTCTGATTAAATCCCTTTTTTGCATATGGAGACAGTGTGCGGGAGTTTATTTTGATATTGTGTCGGGTTTTGCCCTTCTCCGACGCACCTGTTGAGTTTAGGTGTGCAAAAGCTTTTCTCCTTAAAGTAAAAATGAACCAATCTGGTGCACTTTGAGAGCAAAATGCAGAGGCTAGAGAATAAGAAACGCATGTGACTACTTTAAAATAATAAAGTGCATTAGTTAAAATTTCCCCAAAACACCACCTCATGACCTTGGGGGGTAAAAACGTGATGCTGTGTAACAACTTTTGAGAATTTGAGATTTGTGCAATTTTGACAGTGTTGACGATTGGATGACGAGCACTATTTCTGAAAATAGCTCAGAAAAACACACTTCAATGCACCTAGACATCCCATACAATCTTATGTATCTATACATTCTGGGTCTAGACTAGAGAGTTTAACAAGGCTGTGCTTATCCTACAGCTCAGCTCACAATAGGGCATTTTATATAGTATAAGGTCAAGGAAAAGAAAATGTATTATCACATTTTGAAATGGTTACTATGAGGCCATATTTCATCACACATGAATGTGATTGGGCTGTTTGGATTCACAAGAGCTTTGTAGCCATAGAGACACTGCG
>NC_139638.1:205000-427500 GCF_964638095.1 Poromitra crassiceps | reverse complement strand
CTCTCTGGCAATAAAAGAAGAAGAAGAAGAAGAAGAAGAAGAAGAAGAAAACGTGAAAGTGAACTGACACAAACAGCGGTCAGGTAGGCGAACGTGTTCACTTCACTCACTCAGTCACCATTGTTGCACTGTCGGTTTGTTGTTGTCACTTCTGCAATGTCTAACGCAGCT
This sequence comes from Poromitra crassiceps, assembly GCF_964638095.1. Classification (NCBI taxonomy): domain Eukaryota; kingdom Metazoa; phylum Chordata; class Actinopteri; order Beryciformes; family Melamphaidae; genus Poromitra; species Poromitra crassiceps. The sequence continues at coordinate 427,329 of NC_139638.1, read as the reverse complement.
ATGCATATCTCCCTAGTCTGTCTGTCAGTGTTTGCTTTTGCTAACCTAGCTAGCTGCATATGTTTAGACTGCTATAGCCTACCACGTCAAAATGACAAAATGACACTAGCATTTAGCAACTTATGAAGACCAGGCAGAAAAAAACGAGACTGGATCATTGCACGCCTGATGGATGGATGGATAGACAGACAGACAGGCAACAGATAGATAGACAGATAATAGATAGATACATAGAGTCTATGTATCTATTGTCTGTCTATCTATCTGTCTGTCTGTGTATGATAGACAGACAGACAGATAGATAGACAGACAGATAATAGACAGACAGATAGATAGCCTACATAGTCAGACAGACAGACAGACAGACAGACAGACAGACAGACAGACAGACAGATAGATAGTACTGTAGATAGATAGATAGATAGATAGATAGATAGATAGATAGATAGATAGATAGATAGATAGATAGATATTCTCAGAGAGGAAATTAGGCTATATTCACATTTGGTGGTGGTGCACAAAAAAGATGCAATAACAGGAAAACACAAACAATAACAAGGCCCAAAAATGCATTGACAATAATAAACGAGACAACATTTAGTCTATCAGACTCAGTCAAGGTTTAGTTAAAAGTCTGGACTACTGCATGATGGAAAGCAATGGAGTGACATTGACTAAATAGCTATTGATTAAATATTAAATTGAATATGCTGGGCATACTGGGCAATATGGATGCACATTGCTCATTAAATAATGACCATCAAGTATTGCAGCCAAGTCATATAAACCGTATTGGTAACCCTTTATTTTACAGGTACCCTATTATGTAATATGAACTATTTGTAATTACACATGAACACCAAATGTATAAATTAAGTTTATATGTAGTTACATTGGAACAGACCTGTAAATTGGAGTGAGTCTGTTCAACTGTTAGTTCATAGTTACATGGTACCGGACCTGTAAAGTGGAGTGAGTCTATTCAACTGTAGTTCATATGTAGTTACATGGTACCGGACCTGTAAAGTGGAGTGAGTCTATTCAACTGTAGTTCATATGTAGTTACATGGTACCGGACCTGTACAGTGGAGTGAGTCTATTTAACTGTAGTTCATATGTAGTTACATGGTACCGGACCTGTAAAGTGGAGTGAGTCTATTTAACTGTAGTTCATATGTAGTTAGATGGCACCGGACCTGTAAAGTGGAGTGAGTCTATTCAACTGTAGTTCATATGTAGTTACATGGTACCGGACCTGTAAAGTGGAGTGAGTCTATTCAACTGTAGTTCATATGTAGTTACATGGCACCGGACCTGTAAAGTGGAGTGAGTCTATTCAACTGTAGTTCATATGTAGTTACATGGTACCGGACCTGTAAAGTGGAGTGAGTCTATTTAACTGTAGTTCATATGTAGTTACATGGCACCGGACCTGTAAGGAAGCTCTGGCCTGGGACAGAGATTGCTAAAACCCAGTGGTGGATTTGAACCACTGAACTGCAGATTGCAAAGAAGGCGGCTTTAACCACTCAGCCACAAAGGCTTTCCAACTTTCTTAGTGGAGTTTGAGAGGATAACTATGTCAGTCAGATGTAGTTGCCACTTCATAGCACTGGGTTTTTCACCTAGATCCATGAAATTACTGACCAGCCTGAAGTGCACTATGGTGTTGAATGCTGAGCTGTAGTCCATGAACAGCATTCTCACCTATGCCCCTCCCCTCCAGGTGGGAGAGGGTGGTGTGTAGCCCCTCCCCTCCAGGTGGGAGAGGGCGGTGTGTAGCCCCTCCCCTCCAGGTGGGAGAGGGCGGTCTGTAGCCCCTCCCCTCCAGGTGGGAGAGGGCGGTGTGTAGCTCCTCCCCTCCAGGTGGGAGAGGGCGGTGTGCAGGATGTGGTCGATGGCGTCTGCTGTGTTCCTGTTGGGGCTTTATGCAAATTGTAGGGGGTTGATGGTGGGGTGGGGGGGGATCATGGGGCAGGTGAGGGATTTAACCAGCCTCTCAAAACACTTGCTGGCTATGAGAGTTGCCTGGCTATGGGAGTGAGAGTTATGTGGCCCCAGTCATAGATCATCAATCATTTCCAGCTCAGCTTGAGAGACAATAGAACGGAGTTTAGAAATATTTCTAAGATGAAAAAAGGAAGTACGGCTCACACTCTTAATATGTTTATCTAAGCTCGTATTTTGGTCAAAAAACAACTCCAAGGTTCCTGAGATTGGTTCGCACTGAAGACGAAAGAGACCCCATACATTGCGCCACCTTAGGAATGATACTGCGTCCGGGGCAACAATAAGGACCTCGGTCTTGTCGGGATTCAACTGGAGAAAGTTGGCTGACAGACAGTTGAACAGGACAGATAGATTGTCCATTTTATCTGGCTCGAAAGAGCCTTGTGTCTTGTAAGCCCAGACGGGCTGGGCACCATGAATATGGTGCATGACACAGAAATAAAATCTATCTATCTATCTATCTATCTATCTATCTATCTATCTATCTATCTATCTATCTATATCCAATGTTGACAGCTGTATAAGGGGTCTATACCCCATTCAGTTCGGGCATGTCATTTCCGGCAGGTGAGCTGAAAAATAGGCTTAGGGATGACCAGGTTAAGTACATTGAGAGCAACATATACCAGAGTCAAATTCCTTGTGCTTGGCCAATAAAGCAGATTCTGATTCTGATAGTTTGAGACGGATGGTGTTAACATGACACAATCCACAGTTTGAACCCCCCCCCCCCACACACACACACACACACACACACACACACCCTGAATGAATGGCACGCTACAGAGAAACAATACACACTCAGGTTTGAGTGAAACAACAATTACTAAGGAATTGTTTGTTAGTTTGAGATGAGTGACTCCATCAGAACATCAGTGCCAGTAAAGTTATTTTAATTAAAGGCCATTGATCTTCTGCCAAGTATGTGATCGGCATCATCTAACAGTATGTTGCTTATCAGGTTCAGATGAAACAGCAATTATGATGAAATAGTTTGTGACGGGTGGCGTTTTCCACATCAGGACAATTGGTTCCTATTTTTATTATCGTCATTATTATTATTATTATTATTATTATTATTATTATTATTATTATTATTATTAGTAGCACTAGTAGTAGTTTAGTATCATTATTTAAGATTTATTTCCCCAGGGAGGGCCATTACCACTATAATCCAAACTATTTCAGCACTTTACCTTGCCGGCAAACCATCATGTGAGTGAAAATCCTGCGGTGACCTCAAGTCAACAGTGTTTATCATGGAGGGGGCAGACCAATGTTCATATGCACAAGACCATGGCTGACCAATTCAATTTGGGGCCCGCGGGCCAAGTATAGCCCTCGCTCTGTTACACACACACACACACACACACACGCACACACACGCACGCAAGATTGTTGAACCGTCTATCTAATATGTCAGAGAGTAGAGTTGCAAAACAAGTGTTTAACTGGGATAAAGCACATAACTATCCATGGTGTAATGATATGAATGCTGTGTTCAGGGAAGCTGACCAACAATTTATTTTCAGAAACAGTTTACGTTGTAGTGTTCGCTATATTAAACATAGGCTATTTCTTGACTATAAAGAAAAATGGGCCAATGACATCTGGCTCAAACCAAAACTCAGAACATATGTTCAAATTAAAAATATGTTTACTCCAGAACCCTATGTTACTTTACCCCTGGATAGATCCAGAAGATCTTTATGTGCCCAGTTGAGAACGGGTACCCTCCCTTTGGCTATTGAGGTTGGCAGGTTCAATTCTATTGCTGAGGAGGACAGACTTTGTACTGTATGTGAATTAGGTGTTGTGGAAGATGAATTTCATTTTTTGTTTCATTGTACGCTATATGAGGAACCAAGATTGTTTCTATTTCAGTTAATGCAAAATAAGAAACCTGAACTATTTTGGTCAGTTGATGATGCTAAGTTGGAATGGTTATTCAGAGATGAAGGTCCCTATCGTTGCATCGGCGCTGTTTCTAGGCCGAGCGCCTGGCGCAGCTCAAATCAGTGGGCGTGGACCAGCGCACTTGATATCTTGGTCTTGGCGCTAGACGCAGCCTCAACCATTACAACCACGCCTTTTAAGCGTAAAATTATGCACCGTCAGTTCATTGGATAAGTGCAATAAACGAATCGCATGCTTGCCTTTTAAGCTCCATTCCAGTGGTCCAGCAAAACCAGACGAAACCCAAGCCTCTGATCCCCCCCCCCCACACACACCTCCCTTCATCCCGTCTGTCTCCATATATGGCTATTATTCCATATTATGATGCTTCTCAAACCAATATAACTGCAGTTGAAATACTGCAAGCATGTAAAAACGCTACACTATAGCAAGATCAAAGTGAAAATAATGTTCTAAACGCATCAGCTAGAAAAATATAGCCTATTAGATTGGTGAAAGTTTGTCCAGAAAGATATAATTTTCTCTCGCCTGCTGCAGGAAGGATGATGCACATAAATATAGCCTACATTATGTAAAGTCATTGCATAAATGTGTTTTTATTGTAAAACTAAATGTGGAGTAGGGCCAAGTTATTGGAGCGGACATCACAGTATAGCAGATGACAGTAGAAGCTTCCGAAGCGCGTTCCGCTGTCACTTATCTAAATCACATTAAATCGACAAGGGATATTTATAGCCCCAGTAGGACATATATGTTTCAAATAGGGTGGTGTTTTCATTTCGATGTTTTATTTGGTCCAATATTGAAATGTTCTACAATTGGAGGTTGTCTTACCATTACACATTATTTAGATCCTCCCTTAATATAGGTTTTCGGCTCATTTGGTTGCTATTTAGTAGCGAAATGGAGAAACACAATGCATCTTGGGACATTCACATTGCAGTGAAGTTACAGCTTATTTTTTCTATGGGACTCTGAGCGAGGGAGTCAGAGACAGTCGGTATTGTGCCTGGCAGACTGAGGAGAGAGGGAGAGAGGTGACACAGAGAAGGGTGAAAGAGGAGAGAGCCAGAGGGGAGGGAGAGAGCCAGAGGGGAGCGCTCCGCACAACTGGCCCACTGAATAGGCCTGCTTTTCAAAGGCGCAAGGCGCTAAATTAACGCCAGGTCGGAAGATAGCAGTACGCCGGTATTTAGCGCCGACACGCCCACTTTGGCCCATTCTGGGACTGCGCCACGCCCATTCGGCCTAAAGCGCATTTGGCAGCCTAAAGCCATATTGATATCGTCCCAAAACAGGCGCAAGGCACGTTTTTTTGCGTTTAAGGCCCGTTTTAGCGCCGAAGGCTTGTGGGAGAATAGGGCCCGAAGTCTTCAGTTTGGCCAGGTTTATTGGGAGTGCTTGGAAACTCCCAAGAATAGAGAAGTTGTTCATCTGAATATACAACTCTGTCTTGTCTTGTTTATGTTTGAGCTTTTTGTAGCTTGTTTGTTGATTTGTTTGCTGATTTGTTTGTATTGAACTTAAATGATTTGTAAGTAAGTAAGTAAAATGTATTTATATAGCACCTTTCACAGAGCAAGGTCACAAAGTGCTTCACAGTTCACATCATCAAATACAGTTAAAACAATGAATCATACAACAATGAATCATACAACAATGAATCATACAGAAACACACATGCAACACAGGTAATACACAGTGATAAACAAGAGGCTAAGTAAAAGCCAAACTGAAAAGATGCATTTTTAGCTGCTTTTTAAAAAGTTCAATGGAGGCAGCACATCTTAAGGCTAGTGGAAGGGCGTTCCACAGATTGGGAGCAACAGACTGGAAAGATCTGTCACCTTTAGTTTTAAGCCTCGAGCGAGGAACAGCTAGTAGGCCCTGATCCGAAGACCTAAGTGACCTGCTGGTGGAGTAAGGAAGTAATAGATCGCTGATATAGGCAGGTGCCTGACCATGCAGAGCTCTAAAAGTGAAAATAAGAACTTTAAACTGGATCCTAAATTTGATGGGCAGCCAATGTAAGTGAGCTAAAATGGGGGTAATATGGCATCTCTTAGTGGACTTGGTCAACAGCCTCGCAGCAGCATTCTGGACCACTTGTAGTCGGTCCAAAGACGCTTTGCTAAGGCATGTGAAAAGAGCATTGCAATAGTCCAAACGAGAAGATACAAAGGCATGTACAATCATTTCCAGCTCAGCTTGAGAGACAATTGAACGGAGTTTAGAAATATTTCTAAGATGAAAAAAGGAAGTACGGCTCACACTCTTAATATGTTTATCTAAGCTCATATTTTGGTCAAAAAACAACTCCAAGGTTCCTGAGATTGGTTCACACTGAAGAGGAAAAAGACCCCATACATTGCGCCACCTTAGGAACGGTCTTGTCGGGGTTCAACTGGAGAAAGTTATTGGCGATCCAGTCCTTAATGGCTGACAGACAGTTGAACAGGACAGATAGATTGTCCATTTTATCTGGCTCGAAAGAGCCTTGTGTCTTGTAAGCCCAGACGGGCTGGGCACCATGACTATGATGCAAGACACAGAAATAAAATCTATCTATCTATCTATCTATCTGTCTGTCTGTCTGTCTGTCTGTCTGTCTGTCTATCTATCTATCTATATCCAATGTTGACAGCTGTATAAGGGGTCTCTACCCCATTCAGTTCGGGCATGTCATTTCCGGCAGGTGAGCTGAAAAATAGGCTTAGGGATGAACAGGTTAAGTACATTGAGAGCAACATATACCAGAGTCAAATTCCTACTTGGCAAATAAAGCAGATTCTGATTCTGATAGTTTGAGACGGGTGGCGTTAACATGACACAATCCACAGTTTGAACCCCCCCCACCCCCCCACCCCCCACCCACACACACACACACACACACCCTGAATGAATGGCACGCTACAGAGAAACAATACACACTCAGGTTTGAGTGAAACAACAATTACTAAGGAATTGTTTGTTAGTTTGAGATGAGTGACTCCATCAGAACATCAGTGCCAGTGAAGTTATTTTAATTAAAGGCTGTTGATCTTCTGCCAAGTATGTGATCGGCCTCATCTAACAGTATGTTGCTTATCAGGTTCAGATGAAACAGCAATTATGATGAAATAGTTTGTGACGGGTGGCGTTTTCCACATCAGGACAATTGGTTCCTATTTTTATTATCGTCATTATTATTATTATTATTATTGTTATTATTATTATTATTAGCACTAGTAGTAGTTTAGTATTATTATTTAAGATGTATTTCCCCAGGGAGGGCCATTACCACTATAATCCAAACTATTTCAGCACTTTACCTTGCCGGCAAACCATCATGTGAGTGAAAATCCTGCGGTGACCTCAAGTCAACAGTGTTTCATTCAAGAACACTCAAGTCATAGAATTAACCATTTATTGCATAAATTAATATAATGCATACAATTATGTTTGGCGTTGAAGGCTCCGCTCTTAGAATTAATTTAATATTTAGTTTAATATTTAATTAATTATATTCTCCCTGAACTCGGCTCAGCAGCATGCTACGCCGAGCAGGGAGAGCAAGCAGAATCCCCCATGGGAATAAAATATTCCAGATACATTTAAACCATAGAAAGAGGGAGCCTAAAAGCAAGACATGGAAACATGTTCATTTTTTGAGCCATGCAGACTCCAGAGCTACAATACATGATAGCATTTGCATTTGATCTAAAAGGTGGAGGTTGGGGTGGAGGTGGCAAAGCGTTGCCAGCAGCCGCACGATCCAGCAAGGATCCAGCAAAGTGGGGAACAGATCAGTGAGTGAGAGGCTGCCCTATTTAAACGGACCGCCTTGTTGTGAGAATGACTGTGATTGGAGAATTGGTTCAACGGTGAACCAAACAGAGGCTGTCAGCTGGTACAGCTGGGGCGTAGACTATGACATCATGTCTTGAATGAACTAACGCAGGCTTAATTTCATTCAGGAACACTCAAGTCATAGAATTAACCATTTATTGCATAAATGAATATAATGCATACAATTATGTTTGGCGTTGAAGGCTCCGCTCTTAGAATTAATTTAATACTTAGTTTAATATTTAATTAATTCTATTCTCCCTGAACTCGGCTCAGCAGCATGCTACGCCGAGCAGGGAGAGCAAGCAGAATCCCCCAAACAACGGAACTCGACAACGCCAAGCATGAAACGCCCATGCGAATGCATCAGCCAGACTATAGAAGCTATGTGTAGCAGCAGCATGCTGCGGACCTCGGGTCACCTTGAAAAGAGATACACCGAGTAACTCAAAAGAGGCCCATACTATGATTAAGTGGATTACCTATGTGAGGCAGTATGCCGCTGCCGACCTTTCAATTAAATAGGATGTAAGCTTACAACCAAAGGTCATTCTAGCATTAGTGAACCATTTTAAGAGAAGCAGCATGGATGCTGCAAATAGGGGGAAGCAAGCCTTGCGACCCTGAGCCATGAGTGCAATGAGATAGGAGGAAGCAAGCCTGCGACCACGAGCCATGAGTGCAATGATATAGGGGGAAGCAAGCCTGCGACCCTGAGCCATGAGTGCAATGAGATAGGGGGAAGCAAGCCTGCGACCCTGAGCCATGAGTGCAATGATATAGGGGGAAGCAAGCCTGCGACCCTGAGCCATGAGTGCAATGAGATAGGGGGAAGCAAGCCTGCGACCCTGAGCCATGAGTGCAATGAGATAGGAGGAAGCAAGCCTGCGACCCTGAGCCATGAGTGCAATAAGATAGGGGGAAGCAAGCCTGAGACCCTGAGCTATGAGTGCAATGTTCTTTGTGCGAATGCATCAGCCAGACTATAGAAGCTATGTGTAGCAGCAGCTTGCTGCAGACCTCGGGTCACCTTGAAAAGGATACATGCATGTATCTTGAGAGGCCATACTACAGTACGATTAAATGAACTACCCATGTGTAGCAGCATGCTGCGGACCTCGGATCACCTTGAAAAGAGATACAACCGAGTAACTCAAAAGAGGCCCATACTACGATTATATGAACTACCTATGTGTGGCAGTATGCCGCTGCCGACCTCACACTACATAACCTGGATGTAAACTTGCATCCAAGAGGTCATTCTACCAATATGTGAACAGCAGTATTTACTGTAAGTGAAGCAGCACGCCTGCTGCGACCTCAGCTGCGTCCCGCTTGGGAGAGAAGCAAGCTGCAACCCCTGAGGTCATAATACCTACGTCAGTACAATGAACCCAGCCAACCACTGTCCAATGCAGCAATTAACATAAAGGCTGTCTCCTTAGGTGTTTAGAGCTCATGCCTGTTGAGCCGAGATGTCATTGACCGAATATGACGTTTGAATGGTGCAGAAGACCAATGTCCCATTGCTTTGAGAATAGATGCTGAGACATCTCAGCTGCAGAGGTAGACGTGCCAGTGCAGGAGTGAAGAGAGCAGCTGACGAGGGAGTCCTCGTCATTTGCAGAGGAGACGGCAGCAGGAGGTCTCCTTTCCTTCGAACTCAAGTCAGGAACAGAGTTAATCCTGCCCCACATCAGGATCTCATGCAGTATGAATCTTAGAGGATAGACAGATCGAGTATTAGTTTGAGCGATAACAGATGAGCCTTTAGCATCCCTGTCTGTTTAAAAAATAAAGTGAATAAGAAAATTAGTATTTTGTCACTGGTTGGGACAGCAATATAATATTTTATTATGTCAAATAAAATAAATCCCCCAAAACACACTTGCTGCCTGCTGGATCAGCGGCAGTACTGCACCAGCAGGTGCTACTTGCTGGAACAGCAGCAGTACTGCACCAGCAGGGTCATCCCAAGAGTAACCATACTGTATGCCTAGCCTAGCCTGTTGCATACCCTAAATGCACTTTACCTATGAGAAGCAACAAGCATTCTGCTATTCTCATTGGGTACTGAGAGCCTTTCTTGTTCAAGTGAGAGCTAAGCGAGCATGACCTACCCCTTGAATGAACATCGGAAAGACACAGCATCTTTATCCAAGAGAAATATTTTACACATTAAATGACTTTACCTATGAAGAGATAAGCCTGGCACAGATATAAGCTGAACACTTTCTCCGATGGCAGAACATAATGAGCTGCGATTTCCATATTAGATATTGAATGAAACTAAACTATAAACAATGAGCTGCATTTAATATATTTGATATTAATTAACTATACTCCATGTGCAGAAATACCAAGCTTAGCTTTCACTGAGGCGGCAGCCGGCATCCCGTCTTTGGCACTTCGCAATGCACGCTCTGGCTCATGGAACATCCAGACAAGGAACTCTATAACAGACTGGCCGTCCCAAGATGTCGCGTGGAGAAATACAGGTCACCTACAGGTGTATCCCCTCCTATATGAGGAGACTCATAAATGACAGTGGATTTAGGACTTAACATGATGAAGATGAGATTTTAGTCTAGAATTGCAAAGTATCTGCTTTTAGCTTTATTTGATCTTACTGATACAGCAAAATAGGCGACGATAGACAATTATTTTACCGACCTCTAAAATCACTTTCAGCTAACCTACACCTGCAGACTGACTTTGTTACGATTCTTGATATTATTTGCTTAGACAGATGAGACAATGTACTAAACTGTTGCCATACTCAGCAATATTAATTATCCCAAAATCCTTCTCGAGCTTAGACATGAATCACCCCTTATTTTTCTTGTAATATAAAACTGACAACATAGTTATACCTTAGAGTATTGAGCTTCTTGTGCTCAACACGCACCCTTGCGTCGGACTAAGTGCCATAGCCCAAGATGTAAAGTTTATCGAGCTTCACGTGAAATTCGGCCGCACATATGCTTAGGCAATCATCCTTACACGAACTTGGATGAAGCTGAGAGATTATTGAACTCGATAATCCTCACAAATATTTCTCGAAGGTTCATGCAGCTTTTTTATTTTATATAATAATATAAAAAGTACCAACCAAATTTTACAGACTCAAAGACTATATCGACACATCTTAATTGTTACTATAAATTCAATGTGAAAATAAAGCTTATATCCCTTATACCCGCAGCAACGATGTAAGTCATTACTTTATATTTTACCAGCTGCTTCATATTACTTTGATTGAATGGTTTGATCAGAATTATTTAATGCTTACTAATTTCCAGAATACATAACAAAGCACTTTATCCATCCATCTATCGTTTTATAGACAGAAGTTATTTTCAAGTTTCATTTGAAAAACCCAATTATGAAAATCAAGCACTTCCAATGAATATATTAATAAAGCATATTCCTGAACATGGTTAAGAAGCATTTCCAACTTAATCGCTGAAATTGAGGTGCGCTTGAATTATAACCACTGAAAACACCATCCACTGAGGTGATTTGCATTGATGCAGTTACAATAGGATGCCACCAGAGTGCACCGGGGCTCAGCTAGAGGCACGAGATAATATAGCAGAATAAGAATTACATCGTGCCAGCGTTGTGCTGATGAATACCTGCCAGTAAACATCGGTTTGATATTGCCGAAATCAATCTGTTAGCAAACAGATCAACATGCCAACATAGTAGCTTATCCACCAGGCTACATGAAATGATGATATGCTTGATTGAATACTCAACTTTAGAACGCAGCCATGAGAGCAATGCAACTCCATTTCCCAGCGTCCTTGTCGGTGAGGTGAGGGCACTCAGGAGGGCACCCGCACCTGACGTTGATGCTAGCTAACGTTAGCTGCTAGCAGCAGAAGCCGACAGCCCTGGCTTGGCTTTGCTGATTGAGAAACAGTCAGAACAAACACAACATCAACATAATAGCTTAAACCACTACAAGAATATAGGCACTCGGCCACCAGCTGGAACAGTATATGCTGAATGCTTGAACCTATGATAGCATACACAACTGAATACTCAGCTTTTAATGAAGAAACTCAGCGATGGGACTACATTTCCCAGCGTCCTTATCGGTGAAGTGACATCACTCACGGGCACACTCCAGCTGCCGTTTGTGATTAGCGATAGCTTGCTAGCAGTAGCATAGCCAGCAGCCATGGCCTGAAGTTGTTCTTTGTGGGAGACGGAGTTTCCAAAACCTGGAGGCGGACATGCCTCTCACTGGACGACCGGCGCGGCAAGAACAGACTAGTCTTCATCCGGTGTAACGTTTATGATGGGAGTCTTGCTCTTTAGCAGGGGAGCTAACCGCTTAAAGCAGAAGAGAAACAGCAGAGCAAGTGTAGTTCTTCCTTGAAAAATTGTGCTTGGAGATGGAAAGTTTTTGCACAACTTAACAGCTCTTCGTGGCTGCCCCCAGTCAGGATGCGGGGATATTGGCTAAACAGCTTTGAGGATCTTAAAGGCACTGTGTGTGATTTTTTTGTCCACTAGATGTCGCCATTTCAAACCATAACAAAACTTGTTTACCAAAACAATCTCGATCCCACCCACCAGCGCACAGCACTTCCTGGTTCCCCCACCTCCCTCCCTCCCTCCCTCCCAAGCAACGGAGATATAAACAACTATTTTGTGCTTAGCCTACCTACTGCAGACGTAAGTACATAAAACAAGCACGAATGCATCTCGGCTATGTATTTGGCTTGAGTAATGACAAATTTCACATAGTCATAAACCTTTAGGATATTGACAATAGTCCGCTTGGTAAGACTTATTTGTATAATCTGCTAACCGATCAAAATCAATGTAATGGTTAGACGTTTTTTGTTTTCTTGTGTTCAGACATAGGTTTATAGATGTTATTTATTTACCTTGACAGTTTCGACGAGTCAAACTCTCGTCTTCTTCAGAAGCAGTCGCAGTCTATGTAAAAATGAAGACATGATGAACATCATTGAACAATGTAATGGTTACATGGATTTTGAAAAGGTTACATTGTAACCTAACCTTTTACATAGCCTGCCCTATTGCTAAGTACAGTTAGGCAAAACGTTGTCTAAAACCAGGTTGACATAGCTAAATTAGGATGATTTCAATTCAATGTTGGGGACATCGCTAGCTAACCACAGCTGTCTGTCAACAGTGAGTAGCTTAGCCTGTGTTTTTGTTCGTCTGCTAATACCAAGACATGGCCAAAATGTATTCATAGTGCAACGCTAGTATTTTCTCATTGTTAGAGTTGTTCAAACTAATTTCAAACGCTTGAATCACTGCTGTATTTTATAGGCAGGCAAACCAAGCTGTATGCCTGAAGCCCAGGCTAGCACCAGTGGGACAAAGAGGAGACAGGGTCGCAGAGAGGAAGGTCGGCTGTAGGACGATAGCAGATCTTGTCGACATCCTGAAGAACCGCATAGCTGATGGAACTGGTCACGTCATCCTGGTGTAGCCCATATTTTAGTTTTGCAAATAAAGTATTTTTTTCTGATAAACGAAGTTGTGAAATCAATGTACTGAGAAACATCACATACACTGTCTATTATATAAAGTAGGCTATATATACACAGAAACACAAATACTGGTAGGCACTAGGCTACTGTAGCTAGACACACTCCGCTTTAGGCAAATCTAATGTTACAATGGAGAATAGTGGCCAAGAGACATGGATGAAGTCATATCAACTTTATTGGTGTACAGAAGATTGCAGACAGCAAACATCTAAACATCAAAGATGATAGAACATGTATTATACAGGTTTGCTATAAAAGCACAATTTCTCCATCTCAAATATCATAATGGTGGGTCCACTTGTTTTCTATCTTGTCATCTTCTGGATGACTGGATGACTGGCACCTTGAAAATCAGACAAATGGAAACGTGTTTAGTATTAATTTGAATCATCTATTTTGTAGCTGGTAGATATCAAGGCAGGGTTCCTCCACATTGTCATGAATTCGATACTTTTACCAAACCTTGATTTGTTTGGACGGTGTTACAGCTATTTTCTAATGTAACGTTGCTTGAGATATAATAGAACAACAAACTGCTAACATTAGCGAAGCTAGCTTTTCTCCATGGCCTTTCTAAGTGTTTACACATTACTATACCGTTCTGCGTCATAGTGACAGCAACTGGACGTAATTATAAACAGAAAATGCATGCGAAATTTGTAATGGGAAGTAACGTTATGTCATTCATGTCACCAGAATGTCTGTGTATAAGTTATACACGAACGACAAGCTAATCTAATCAGGCTACACTAGCAGTGTAAAGTCATTTGAATAGCCGTGAAAAGCAACAGTTAGCCAAGTGATTACAACATTCACAGAACAAATTCACAATATCGATAACAACTTGTACATTTTGCTATCATGCGTAACGTTACTGAAATGGGACATGCAAACGCGATAACGTTACTTACCACTGTGTACAGGAGAACACGCCAGCTCCGAGTCACTTTGCAGGCCAGATATAGCTGCTCGTAGGGCTCTCCATCTAGTGAAAGCCAGACCGGCAAGGTTGACTCTGGTCTGAGATATTTCTTTTCGGCGGCGATTTGGCTAAAGTATGAAACCGCATATATAAGGTGGATCAGGGAATGTAATAGTCAGGAATGCCCGCATCAGGGTTCCGCCATCTTGGTCTACAAAATTCTGTTTTGGGCTGTGGGCTGGGAGGGGCTCACTAGGTCGGCTTCTCGGGGGAGGGGTTTCTATGTAAACAGATTCGGGATGTTAGAGGGGAAGGACAGAGGGCCATCACAACACAGGGAGGGGGCGTGGCTTAGTTGTAAACACAGAAATAAATCACTATACCTCCTCTATATATACAAGGTATTAGTTTGGGGATATTTAATAGTGCAGAATCTTACACACAGTGCCTTTAATGCCTGCCCGGTTTTATCAATGGAGGAGCTACTAGCCAAGCGGGAGCTACGATGAGAGATCCTTCCTCCAGAGACAGTAAGTGCAATGAACAAGCATAAGAATCCTACTGAACTTCATACCTGGCTAGATTCGACATCCAAACTCAGCACGGCAGCAATGGAAGTAACAGCGTGATATTAGCAAAGCGTTGCCAGCAGCCGCACGATCCAGCAAGGATCCAGCAAAGTGGGGAACAGATCAGTGAGTGAGAGGCTGCCCTATTTAAACGGACCGCCTTGTTGTGAGAATGACTGTGATTGGAGAATTGGTTAAACGGTGAACCAAACAGAGGCTGTCAGCTGGTACAGCTGGGGCGTAGACTATGACATCATGTCTTGAATGAACTAACGCAGGCTTCATTTATCATGGAGGGGGCAGACCAATGTTCAGATGCACAAGACCATGGCTGATCAATTCAATTTGGGGCCCGCGGGCCAAGTATAGCCCTCGCTCTGTTACACACACATACACACACACACACACACACACACACACACACACACGCGCGCACAAGATTGTGGAACCGTCTATCTAATATGTCAGAGAGTAGAGTTGCAAAACAAGTGTTTAACTGGGATAAAGCACATAACTATCCATGGTGTAATGATATGAATGCTGTGTTCAGGGAAGCTGACCAACAATTTATTTTCAGAAACAGTTTACGTTGTAGTGTTCGCTATATTAAACATAGGCTATTTCTTGACTATAAAGAAAAATGGGCCAATGACATCTGGCTCAAACCAAAACTCAGAACATATGTTCAAATTAAAAATATGTTTACTCCAGAACCCTATGTTACTTTACCCCTGGATAGATCCAGAAGATCTTTATGTGCCCAGTTGAGAACGGGTACCCTCCCTTTGGCTATTGAGGTTGGCAGGTTCAATTCTATTGCTGAGGAGGACAGACTTTGTACTGTATGTGAATTAGGTGTTGTGGAAGATGAATTTCATTTTTTGTTTCATTGTACGCTATATGAGGAACCAAGATTGTCTCTATTTCAGTTAATGCAAAATAAGAAACCTGAACTATTTTGGTCAGTTGATGATGCTAAGTTGGAATGGTTATTCAGAGATGAAGTCTTCAGTTTGGCCAGGTTTATTGGGAGTGCTTGGAAACTCAGAATGGAGAAGTTGTTCATCTGAATATACAACTCTGTCTTGTCTTGTTTATGTTTGAGCTTTTTGTAGCTTGTTTGTTGATTTGTTTGCTGATTTGTTTGTATTGTTGAACTTAAATGATTTGTAAGTAAGTAAGTACAATGTATTTATATAGCACCTTTCACAGAGCAAGGTCACAAAGTGCTTCACAGTTCACATCATCAAATACAGTTAAAACAATGAATCAGCAATGAATCATACAACAATGAATCATACAACAACAATGAATCATACAGAAACACACATGCAACACAGGTAATACACAGTGATAAACAAGAGGCTAAGTAAAAGCCAAACTGAAAAGATGCGTTTTTAGCTGCTTTTTAAAAATGTCGATGGAGGCAGCACATCTTAAGGCTAGTGGAAGAGCGTTCCACAGATTGGGAGCAACAGACTGGAAAGATCTGCCACCTTTAGTTTTAAGCCTCGAGCGAGGAACAGCTAGTAGGCCCTGATCCGAAGACCTAAGTGACCTGCTGGTGGAGTAAGGAAGTAATAGATCGCTGATATAGGCAGGTGCCTGACCATGCAGAGCTCTAAAAGTGAAAATAAGAACTTTAAACTGGATCCAAAATTTGATGGGCAGCCAATGTAAGTGAGCTAAAATGGGGGTAATATGGCATCTCTTAGTGGACTTGGTCAACAGCCTCGCAGCAGCATTCTGGACCACTTGTAGTCGGTCCAAAGACGCTTTGCTAAGGCATGTGAAAAGAGCATTGCAATAGTCCAAACGAGAAGATACAAAGGCATGTACAATCATTTCCAGCTCAGCTTGAGAGACAATTGAACGGAGTTTAGAAATATTTCTAAGATGAAAAAAGGAAGTACGGCTCACACTCTTAATATGTTTATCTAAGCTCATATTTTGGTCAAAAAACAACTCCAAGGTTCCTGAGATTGGTTCACACTGAAGAGGAAAGAGACCCCATACATTGCGCCACCTTAGGAACGGTCTTGTCGGGGTTCAACTGGAGAAAGTTATTGGCGATCCAGTCCTTAATGGCTGACAGACAGTTGAACAGGACAGATAGATTGTCCATTTTATCTGGCTCGAAAGACCCTTGTGTCTTGTAAGCCCAGACGGGCTGGGCACCATGAATATGATGCAAGACACAGAAATAAAATCTATCTATCTATCTATCTATCTATCTATCTATCTATCTATCTATCTATCTGTCTGTCTGTCTGTCTGTCTGTCTGTCTGTCTGTCTGTCTGTCTGTCTGTCTGTCTATCTATCTATCTATATCCAATGTTGACAGCTGTATAAGGGGTCTCTACCCCATTCAGTTCGGGCATGTCATTTCCGGCAGGTGAGCTGAAAAATAGGCTTAGGGATGACTAGGTTAAGTAGATTGAGAGCAACATATACCAGAGTCAAATTCCTACTTGGCCAATAAAGCAGATTCTGATTCTGATAGTTTGAGACGGGTGGCGTTAACATGACACAATCCACAGTTTGAACCCCCCCCACACACACACACACACACCCTGAATGAATGGCACGCTACAGAGAAACAATACACACTCAGGTTTGAGTGAAACAACAATTACTAAGGAATTGTTTGTTAGTTTGAGATGAGTGACTCCATCAGAACATCAGTGCCAGTGAAGTTATTTTAATTAAAGGCCATTGATCTTCTGCCAAGTATGTGATCGGCATCATCTAACAGTATGTTGCTTATCAGGTTCAGATGAAACAGCAATTATGATGAAATAGTTTGTGACGGGTGGCGTTTTCCACATCAGGACAATTGGTTCCTATTTTTATTATCGTCATTATTATTATTATTATTATTATTATTATTAGTATTATTATTATTAGTAGCACTAGTAGTAGTTTAGTATTATTATTTAAGATTTATTTCCCCAGGGAGGGCCATTACCACTATAATCCAAACTATTTCAGCACTTTACCTTGCCGGCAAACCATCATGTGAGTGCAAATCCTGCGGTGACCTCCAGTCAACAGTGTTTATCATGGAGGGGGCAGACCAATGTTCATATGCACAAGACCATGGCTGACCAATTCAATTTGGGGCCCGCGGGCCAAATATAGCCCTCGCTCTGTTACGCGCACACGCACACGCACACGCACACGCACGCACACACACACACACACACACACACACACACACACACACACACACACACACACACACACACACAGCCAGGCTCAGACTACATGAATAAATATGATTTGCTCGCAGGCGACACATTTTGAGCGTGGGGTCTCTTGTAGTGTGACATCATCAAAAGACCAGCGCCGGGGCATCTGGGACACCTCACGACACCCCAACAAAAACACTGCCAAGTCTTTGGTGAATTATTTTCTCAAGAGTCAAAGAGAAGAAGACACTGATGAAGGCTGGACGCTGAAATGTCCGTTGTGCTCTCTGTCCAATGGTGTAATGTAACTAAGTATTAATACTTAAAGGAACACTACGCCCATTTTCAACCAGCTTTGTATCATTAGAACATCAGTAGTATATCAGAAAACTGTAAACGGTTTTGAAGTCTGTCATTTAATTTGACAGTTATTGAGTGTTAAAGTGTGGACCAGTGACATCACTGGTCCACACTAACTCAAATTAATAACTCATTAACTCAAATCAACTCTCAATAACTGTCAAACTATTCATCATTCATCTAGTTTGACAGTTATTGAGAGTTGATTTGAGTTAATGAGTTATTAATTTGAGTTAGTGTGGACCAGTGATGTCACTGGTCCACACTTTAACACTCAATAACTGTCAAATTAAATGACAGACTTCAAAACCGTTTACAGTTTTCTGATATACTACTGATGTTCTAATGATACAAAGCTGGTTGAAAATGGGCGGAGTGTTCCTTTAAGTACTTTATACACCACTGTCTCTGTCCCAGGTGACTGTGTGCTCTCTGTCCCAGGTGACTGATGAAGGCTTGACGCTGAAACGTCTGTTGTGCTCTATGTCCAGTGGTGTAATGTAACTAAGTATTAATACTTAAGTACTTTATACACCACTGTCTCTGTCCCAGGTGACATAGTGAAAGGACATGGTGGAGTGCTGACCTGCTTCTTCCTTGTTTTGGCCCTGCAGCCAAGGTGAACGTTTGCTTTGAGTGTCGCTCGCATTCGCTGAGTTTGGATGAATTCTTTTCTCGCCTAGTTTGACAACTATTATGACGAGTTTCGTTTGACTTCAGCTTGAAGTGCGGAGAAACACAGAGCGTGCCCTCCCCGTAACCATAGCAAATCACTCAATCTCTACCTGTCTGATGAGAGAGAAGAGAGAGAGCTGCAGCAGCAGCAGCATGCACGCACAATGTCACAATGCATGCACGCACAGGTGCGTACGCGCACAGACACACACACACACACACGCACACGCACACACACACACACACACACACACACACACACACACACACACACAGCTGGCCCAGAGATCTTAACTCATCACATCGTTTGACAACCTGTTGTTCGTAAGAAAAGTTAATTGGGCAGAGAAATAAGAGCACAATGCATCTCTTGTGGTGATGGGAGTGGTGTTTGCCTGAAGGGGATTCCATTCAACCGCCTCATTGTCTCTGTGAACGGCAACATCTTCATCGAGTTCCTCATAGTTGACTTCACAGAAGTGAAGTAATGCAGCAGGCTGTTATGGTGGTGTCGATGTTTTCCAGGTGGCAGTCGTATCTTTTCATCAAACACCGCCATCTTCCCTTGAGACGACCAAATGCCCTCTGCACTGACATCCGTGCCCTGCTGAGCTGGCAGTTCAAGGTTTTCTGTTCACGAGTTGCATGGCTTTCAGGGTATGGTTTCATCAACCATGTGAGGAGCAGGTAGGCAGCATGGCCTTACACCACCACCGGCACATCTACACCCACAATCCTCTCGGTGAGATTGGGGAACAGTGTGCCACTCTGACCCCTGTCCTAAATGCTGGAATTCCCAAACACTCTAGCGTCATGCACTCTGCCTGGCCGAGCCACATTTATGTCCCAGAACCTGAGTCGATGGTCTACCACACCTTGCAGAATGATAGAGTAGAACCCCTTAGGGTTGAAATACCCTGCGGGGGTGTCTGGAGCTAAAATTCCAATATTCAATATTCCAATTGATGGGATATTCCAATATCCGATCAATTGCACCTCCACATTGCGGGAAACCCCAACGGTCACGGAAACCTTGCATGGCGATCTTAAATTCATGAGCAGATGGTGTTTTGATGTAGATGGAGAGCAACTTGTCCACAATTCCAGAGGCAACATGGTTGGTGATAGACCAATACCAAATAAATGGGAAATGGACCTATACTCCACATTGGTGGCCAATCTCCAGATGCATATGGCCACATGTACACACATGTACAGGGTCCCTACACATTCCACAGTCAGTGTCCGTATCTCTGTAGTGTGTCTAGTTTTGTCTGTAGTGTCAGTATCTCTGTAGTGTGTCTAGTCTTGTCTGTAGTGTCAGTATCTCTGTAGTGTGTCTAGTCTTGTCTGTAGTGTCAGTATCTCTGTAGTGTGTCTAGTCTTGTCTGTAGTGTCAGTATCTCTGTAGTGTGTCTAGTCTTGTCTGTAGTGTCAGTATCTCTGTAGTGTGTCTAGTCTTGTCTGTAGTGTCAGTATCTCTGTAGTGTGTCTAGTTTTGTCTGTTGTGTCAGTGGCCCCGACCTTAAAACAGCGCTTAGCGCCAGGCGCAGCGCAGATTAGTGGGCGTGGACCGGCGCACTATTTTGGTGTCGGCGCTACACGCGGCCTTAAGCATTATAACCACGTCTTTTAAGCGTATAATTATGCACAACCTGCTGATTGGAGAACTGCAGTTACTCAATGACATTCTTCCTTTCGAAGCTCCGATCCACTCTATCCATGTCCGGGTTTTGGCTGCATGCTGTCATCTCTTCATGCCCAATTTGGATATCTCAGCACATCACAGATCATAGCCTGAATAAAACAATTCAACCTACAGCCAGGCAAATACAGATCTGTTCAGCAGGGCTGATGCGGTCTCCATGTAGCCTACAATATAGAACGTTAACTATCGGTGACATTCCTGATAGCATCCAATTCCATGATCTTTATGTTGTAAACACATAGCTTTCACAATAGTGAACAAGCACCCCCACTCGGCTCATTCAGGGCAGGTAGTTTTATAACTTGTAGACTACCTGCTGAACAGGTAGTCTATATCGGCAAGGCGTGTGTACACGCAGGGTTCATGCTCAGCGCCCGGTGTACACACCCTCGTTGACTAAAACGGACCCCTATTTAAGCGTGGGTAAAGGCAAGGCGTAGGCAAGGCTTGGGTGCCCGGTGTGAACCCAGCCTTATGCTGGCACTGCAAGACTAGCTGTTATGAAGAGTCACATAAACAGATGGAATTAAAATGTGTCAGACGATGGTTTTGTACACGGGAGACAAGCTACAGTTGCAGCAGACAGTGCTAGCTAGCGTTAGCTGGCTGGCATGAATGAGATAGCTAGTTAGCATTTTACTGTCGATGGCTAGCGGTAGCGATGTTAGCATTAGCAACGGCAACGTTACAGTGACAACACAGTCGTGAAAGCGGCTAGCCACTCGCAATCTTCAAAAAGACTGTTGACTATCTGGCTATCGTTATGCATGCTGTCTGGTAGACCATTTATAAGTTAGCAGCTATCTGAATATGCGGCTATGGTTTCAACAATCTTTGCTTCATTTATCAAACTAATAGCAGCTAACGTTAGCTGGATATACTCAACACCCAGTTTGTCTAACGTTTACTAGTCTTTGGTCAGCACTGGTGAAAGTGGGCCGGAACCGTCCGGTGCGCAGTTCCGGTAAGACTTTACGCCTGAACGCCGTTGGGGGAAGACATGCAGTGCAGTCGATCCATAATTTCCAACAAGGAAATGCATGGCTGACGTTATGTCATTAGGGTAATAAACAACAGTCTCTCTCATAAATTGCTTCTAAATTGTTCCATGTTTTAGACCTGGCTGTCAGTGGTTTTTAATCCGTGCTGTGTAGGCTGATTTGCGCTTCCAGCATGCAGCTCCTGAATGCCGCTGCTGCTGCTGCACTGGGCTGTGTCAAGTCTAGTCTCGCTTGCAGCTTGCCTCCGCTCCGCCAACAAGTTCCCCCAGGATTGCACGAGTGTAGTTCCCAAGCAAGCAAGCAAGCAGAAACGGTAATATTTCCAACCACTGAGAGGCAGCGATGTGCCGCAAGGCATGGGTTTACTTTGTGGCAATTGTGGGGCGAGTAACAGCAGCTAAACAGGCTGGAGGAGGCGCAGTGAAATGGAGTGACACACAGTGAAGTGCCAGCGCTGTTAACGTGAAATGGATGGCGGTAGGCAACTCTTGTCCAATCAAATTACTCGGCCGGAACTAACTGTTGTATAAAGGTGCGTTTGATTTATTGTTCCCGGACATTTTGCGACCAAATGCACCTACTTTATTAATGCAATTTGCACCGGGCAGCGGGCAAGGATGGATAATAAACGAGCCCAACATGTTTGCCATTGTTTTCAGAACAAAAGGAGCAGAAACATGCAACGAACAATATAACTCAAATGTTTAAGAGGAAGGAGAGAGATAAAGAAGCAGATAATGTGGCTAAAGTTAGAAGAAGAGAGCAAATTGAGGGCCTCTGCAAAATGAAAACCCACCCTCAGATGCAAATACAGGTGATGATGCTAATTTAGACCAGAGAATGGACATGAAGTTAGCTTACTAGCAAACTAGACAGTGGCTTACTCAGAACACAGTCTGTGTGCATACAGTACAACATTTTGTATGTATCCTACACATTGTAGGATACATTTTGAGAATAATCTGTTCATTAATTTATCTGCCCACTGTTCTGACAATTCAAAGACAGAGACTGTTTGACTGTTGATGAATTTAGTTGTAAATGTTATTCTAATTTAATTAAAACAGTTGAGGGCCAGAGGGAGGAAGAGGAGACTCAACAAGAAGCAGAAGGTCCCTCCGCAGAAGAAAGAACAGGCGATGGGGGTGGGAGGAGAACAATATGAAACGTTGAAGGTTGGGGTAGTAGCCTATAGTTCCTGCAAGAAATTCAAACCACTTTCACCCCTGTTGGTCAGTGGTTTTCACTGGATGCATGCAGGGCACTTTTGTCTAACCTGATGCAGGTGTTTATTCAGAACACTGTCAGTGTCTGCCCACTGTCATCAGCCTGCCTTACGATGTTACACTGTGGGATATGTCCACCACATCAGCATTATGATCATATAAAATAAACTATTTGTATAGCACCTTTCTTAACAAGGTTACAAAGTGCTTGTACACCAGAATAAGCACACGAAAGACCAAATGTATAATAAGGGAAACCAATTAGCACAGAAGAATTAAAAAGGAAAGGTAAAATCACACATGAGAGATGAGAGAACTCCTTTATCTTCCTTCACCTCTCCTGGCTCTCCTGTGTTGTTCTGTGGGTAAAGCATGGCGCTAATAATTCCAGTGCGAGCAGTTTGGAAGTATTTGCACTTTTACTTGGAATTTGTGCACCGCCACGGTGCCACCATCTCTTGCACATAAGACACATAGTTAAACTCGGGTTAATGTCTTCCCCCCAAAGTCTATAAATCCCCCCCAAAGTCTATAAATCCCCCCCAAAGTCTACAGATCCCCCCCAAAGTATATAAATCCCTTTTATCTGAAGAACATAAGGGGGGAATTCCCCTCTAGTTTGCAAAATGAATTTAGGCCCTGACTGTAATACTTCAGAAGTTGAATTTGAAGTTCGGCATTAATAAATGTTAAGTTTTTTGTCTTAGATTTACCTTTGTGTGTTATCGCAATATAAAACTACATAATTGAGAATAATTTCTAGATTCTGGAATCGAGAATCGATTCTGGAATCGGATCGTGACCCCAGGAATCGGATGGGATCGTGGCTTAGCTTAGATCGGAGCACCCCATAATGTATATTATTATTATATTATGTATACTCGCTCTGTGCCTCCATATGTTCACAGAAGAGCTTGATTAGCACGAAGCATTAGTCGTCGATTTCAGAAGTTAAAATAGTAAAAACTGGTTAAAATTAGTAAAGTAAAGCTCACTAAAATGATAAAAACAATTAAAACTCAGAGTCAGAACAAACTAATGATGGAGGCACATGCATCATTATCTGGGTCAACAGGTACACAAACATTTCCCCCCTTGTGTGAAAAAGCAATTACTTAAGGAATTGTTGGTTGGTTTGAGATGGATTGACAGCATCAGGAAATCAGTGGCAGGCAAATTATTTCAATTGATCGTCTGCCAATACTTTACTACTTTGGTAGAATGTTGAAACTTGGCTTCAGTTGGACGTCATGACAGGGCACATGACAGGACACATGATGTGTTCTCAAGGTCGGAGCTAGGAGGGGGAGAGGGGCGGAGCCAGGAGGGAGGGAGGGAGCCAGGTGGGTATTTAAGGAGGTGCAACTGATTCTCAAGAGAATGACGGTTATGAAGATGACGAGTGTGGTGTCTCTGCTGCTGCTGCTGCTGTTGTGCTGTGGGTTCGGGCCAGGGGCTCGGGCCGGGCCACTCGGCGGGGAGGTCGATGTCAAAACCACCACCGAGCCCGATGTCTGGATGGAGCTAAAGGTGCTGAGAGAGAACTTGCATCTGATGGGAGCCAAGGTGGAGAGTATGGAGAAGCAGAACACAGGTATGGGGGAGGGGGTGGGGGGTTGGCGTTTGACACTGTTTCCTCACAGCCCCGCACATTTTTGGGGCTCATGCAGGGTTAGTGTGAGGTTAAAGACCATATATATAAATGCAGACCATTTACCAGGTTAAAGCAAGATTCCACATACAGTAGTTTTAACATGGGGGTTATTTGGCTTGTGACCGACATGAAAACCATAATATATTTGATTGATTGATTTTATTTTATTAACGTGTCATGCATTAATTCCATGGAGCCCAACCCTCATGGGTTTCCAAGACACATACAAAGACGATTCAATCGGCGTTATCAGCGTCTTATCACTCATCACTTATCAACCATAGGTTTACGTTTCACGTGTAAATCGTATTTTAACGCTTTTTGTTGCTTAATTCTAACCCTAACCCTAAACCTAACCCTAAGTTGTTTTATTTGCCTAAATATAAAGTTGTTTGATAACAGCCATTCCGACCTACTAGCAGGTTTATCAGCCATAGGAATGGGGCTGATGACGCACCTACTGAGTCTATGGGTGGCAACAATCAGATCGGGTGCAACGATACAACAATTCAGCATACTGCTCAGACAAGACAAATCATTGCATCACGTTCTAAACAAAATGTTCTGTCTTTGCTCCCATGCCCGACAAATACAATTTGCTGTGGGGAAGGTGTCTTTTTTTAACACAACTCTAATTTCTCATAGTCATCCAAATAAAAAAAAATACTCTTCCCTTGAATCAGCATATGCGGTGCAGAACAAAAAATTAGTCTCGTTTTCAATTTCACGTAAATCACATAGTAAACAGAGTCTACATTATTCAGGGGTATAGCATTAAACCTACCAGTATCTATTGCTAAGGGAAGAGTTCCAGAGCATACCTGGGCACACAGACCTTTTCCGTCTGTCCAAGTCAAACTTCACATAATGTTCTACACCGTAACTGTCTTTTAGGTTCTTAATTTGGTTTATACCATAGCCCAACAGATTATTTATCTTTATACAAAATACACAGAGTACTCATAGTCTCTCACTTATCACATACTAACCTGTTAAGAAAAATAAATCACAAGTAATTCGAATAAAATTGAGATTTCAAATAATTTGCCCAGGGATGACTACTGTATGGGCGATGTCCCAATTAAATATCTTAGTGAGTCTTTAGTCAGACCTTACAAGTCTATTCCATAGTCGAAGCATTTGAACTCTGTGTCTGATGCTTGGGGATTCCCAACCCATATCTCCACTAATGGCCAGAACTGCGATGAATTTATGAACTCCTAGAAAGTAACGGATGGCTCTTTAATGCATAGTGTTACAGCTTGAATGATCACAGACACACCAGAAGCATATAGACACAGGACAGACACATGAGTTATGCAGTTGTGTGTAAAAAGCCCAGATTACCACAGTGTTTAACTTGATTCAGTACAGAACCGCTCTGCCCGCTCCTCTGTAAAAGTGTACTATTTGTGTTTTGTCTTGATTTAAGTCTCCATTTCCTGCACCATTTTTTGCCGATGTTCAACATGGTCTGTAGGTAATTTTCATGGTCAGCAAGTAAGACTACAGGATGTCATCTGCATACAATAATATGCCCACAGTCTGGTGGTCAATTTTGATTCCCTTGTTGGATGCCTTAATTTGAAGAGCTAAATCAGTAACAAAAATGGAAAATCGGGTTGGGGACATAACATTCACACCAAATTGTTGGGGGAACCATCCGGTAGAATATTCGTTAACCTGGACACCAGCAACAGGTGCTTGATAGAGAGACTTGATGGCATAATAGAATTTTCCATTGACCCCAGAGTTTAACAACCTGAAGAAGATCCATATTTATCGAATCAAATGCCTTCTGGAAATCAATAAAACAAACAAAAATAGATTGTTTCCCCTTAATTCTTGCACGTACACTAGAGGAGACTGCATAAATATGATCAATACAACTCTTTCTTTTCTAAATCCATTTTGCTCATCCACAAGCCACCCGATCTGCATGACGGTTGTCCATAAGTCTACAATTTAATAGTGAGGAGTACAATTTATGCACACAACTAAAGAGACGTATACCCCTATAACTAAGAGGCAACTTGGGATCATTTTTTGAACATTTCTGAATGGGGAGAATCACACTTTTGTGCCACTGTGGTGCCATTATCGAAACAAAACTGAAATAACTCAGATAGAACTTTAAGCAGCTTTGGCAACTTTAACACCTCATTAGTGCTTTCATCAATTTGCATTTAACTTTTTCATTTTTTTTATCTCATCTATAGAAAAGTTTGCATTTAAGTGCTTATTACAGCTGTTTAAATCAGCATTCATATTATTTTCAATTACTTCTTTCCTATTAATTATTTCCACCAAAAAGGCTTCATCAAAAGAATACTTCGAACCAGAAAACTAATCGGCAAAATCCTTTTTCCATTTTTGTAACACTCCTAGGACAAAGCTACACTCGCCATTCTCTAATTTGATTTCCATAGGTACAGTATATTCCTAGGTTTTCTGATGCCCAGTTTGTTAATTTCATTCCATAACTGTTGGGGGTTATGTGTTTATAAATGGTCAACTTGCTTTTCACGGTGCGTAACGGATAACCTTTTGTCAAATTTGGTTTGTTTTCCCATAAAATATATTCTCAGTCCCTTCCTCAAACTTTTGTCTTTACACCTTAGAAACTGTTTTTCAGCTGTTCTCACAGTAACCCACAGGGATTGCAGTTCAGGATTCCAGTAAGGCTTGTAAGCTTTTTTGAAACCTTTATGACTGTTAAGTCACATTTATTCAATGGTGAGTGAATACAGTCACACAGCTTATCATACCAGGCATCCAGAAGTCCTTGGTTACCCTGCAGCAACATAAAATAGCACACCTATATTCATATCCATGCAACATACTGTAGTCAATGCTCTTTATTGACTTAAGCATATTTACTTAACCCTTGTGTGGTGTTCGGGTCTGTGGGACCCGTTTTCATTTTTTATTAACCCTTGTGTGGTGTTCATGTTTTTGTTACTCATCCAATGTTTGCGGGTCTGGTGGACCCGCCGCATTATTGGGTTTTTAAATCAATACAGCCATAACAATTTATGTAAAGATACTTACCAGATGTTTAATTTATCCCAATTACTAGCAATGAAGAGAGCATATGGTTAATATTGATCATTTACCTCTGTTAGATCACATTTATCAAAGTGCTATCCGTTTTTTATGATAAAATGGGAAAAAAGGAAAAAAGCTTCTCTCTCTTCAAAAATGATCTCTAAGGCCCTCTGAGCAGAGAATCTTTCCGCCATCTTGAGATGCAGAGCCACACAAAGCAATGAAGGCAGCGCAAGAAAATACAGAATGGTTCATTCATACATATAAGATGTCCGGGTCCAGTGGACCCGGACATCTTATATGTAATAGAAATGTGTAGGGGGGGTGTATGGTGTGTGGTCATTAAATATGTATTCTGATATATGTTCTTCACAGAAAATGAGCCAAAGTCAGTGAGTCTCAGTTTGAAAAATTAATTAATTGTATCATTTTTCTTTTAATAAAAAATGAAAACGGGTCCCACAGACCCGAACACCACACAAGGGTTAACCCTTGTGTGGTGTTCATGTTTTTGTTACTCAGCCAATGTTTGCGGGTCTGGTGGACCCGCCGCATTATTGGGTTTTTAAATCAATACAGCCATAACAATTTATGTAAAGATACTTACCAGATGTTTAATTTATCCCAATTACTAGCAATGAAGAGAGCATATGGTTAATATTGATCATTTACCTCTGTTAGATCACATTTATCAAAGTGCTATCCGTTTTTTATGATAAAATGGGAAAAAAGGAAAAAAGCTTCTCTCTCTTCAAAAATGATCTCTAAGGCCCTCTGAGCAGAGAATCTTTCCGCCATCTTGAGATGCAGAGCCACACAAAGCAATGAAGGCAGCGCAAGAAAATACAGAATGGTTCATTCATACATATAAGATGTCCGGGTCCAGTGGACCCGGACATCTTATATGTAATAGAAATGTGTAGGGGGGGTGTATGGTGTGTGGTCATTAAATATGTATTCTGATATATGTTCTTCACAGAAAATGAGCCAAAGTCAGTGAGTCTCTTTTTGAAAAATTAATTAATTGTATAATTTTTCTTTTAAATGAATAAAGATATAGGGCTCTATTTTCCCACAGGCCTTAGGCGCAGAAACTGGCCTTAAACGCAAAAAAAAAACGCGCCTGCCTCGGGAAGATAGCAACATGGTTTTACGCCACGAAATGCGCTGTACGCCAAACAGGCGTGGCACAGTGCCAGAATAGGCCAGAATGGGCGTTTTGGCCTTAAATACTGGCCTAACGATATCTTCCCCCCTGGTGTTAATTTAGCGCTTATTCAGGCCTTATTCAGTGCGCCGCGGATATTCCACGCACAGCTTCTGCTCTGCTGATCTCAGTTTGTCCCCCTCTCTCTCTCCCTCGCTCAGACAGGCACAAGTCCGATAGAAAAACAAAGTTGTTATACCGTAAGTAGTATAACAACATGACAGTTTTTTATAACATGACAGTTTTGAGCCTGTGACATTCAGAGGCTGTTGCATCATCCTCCCTGTGCAGTGGGGGAGAAGAAAAGGCGAGAGAAAACGAGATCATTCTGGCCAAACAAATGTTCACTGCCTGGCTTTCACAAATGTGAAATCTCCCAGCATGCATTGGGCTAATACATTTCGATAATAAATAGCAACCAAATGAGGCGAAATAGATAGAAAGGTATAATGTGTAATGTAAACACAACCTGCAATTGTAGAACATTTCAATATTGGACCAAATAAAACATCGAAATCAAAACACAACCCTATGTGAAACATATATCTCATCTTGGGGCTATATATATCCCTTGCAGATTTAACCTGATTTAGATGAGTGACAGTGTAACGCGGTTCTACTGTCATGTCCTACTGTGATGTCCGCTCCAATAAATTGGCCCTACTTCACATTTAGTTTTACAATAAAAACACATTTATGCAATGACTTTACATAATGTAGGCTATATTTATGTGCATCATCCTACCTGTGCAGCAGGGGAGAAGAAAAGGTAGCAAAACGATATCATTCTGGACAAACTTTCACCAGTCTAATCTCATCATGACATAGGGATGGCTATATTTTTCTAGCTGATTTAGAACATTCTTTTCACTTTGATCTTGCTATAGTGTAGCGTATTTACATGCTTGCAAAAAAAATAAAAAATAAATTGCAGGCCAGGCACTCACTGAACAGCAGGCCAGTATGTATACGGGCCCTATCGTTGCAATCGGCGTAGAGACAGCGTTTAAGGCCTAGCGCTAGGCCGCCTAGAGCAGTTAGTGGGTGTGGACCAGCGCACTCGCTATCTTGGTATCGGCGCTACACGCAGCCTCAACCGTTATAACCACGCCTTTTAAGCGTAAAATTATGCATAGTCCGCTCATTGGAGAATTGCAGTAAAGAGTCACACGCTTGCCTTTTAAGCTCCAATTCCTGGACAAATCCGGTAAAACCAGACAAAGCCAAGCGCTCTGCCCCCCCCCTCCCTTCATCCAGTCTGTCTGTCTCCATATATAGGCTATTATTCCATATTATTATGCTTCTCAAACCAATCTAACTGCAGTTTAAATACTGCAAGCATGTAAATACCCTACACTATAGCAAGATCAAAGTGAAAAGAATGTTCTAAATGCATCAGCTAGAAAAATATAGCCTATTAGATTGGTGAAAGTTTGTCCAGAAAGATATAATTTTCTCTCGCCTGCTGCAGGAAGGATGATGCACATAAATATACCCTACATTATGTAAAGTCATTGCATAAATGTGTTTTTATTGTAAAACTAAATGTGAAGTAGGGCCAAGTTATTGGAGCGGACATCACAGTATAGCAGATGACAGTAGAAGCGCGTTCCGCTGTCACTTATCTAAATCACGTTAAATCGACAAGGGATATATATAGGCCCAGGAGGACATATATGTTTCACATAGGGTGGTGTTTTCATTTCGATGTTTTATTTGGTCCAATATTGAAATGTTCTACAATTGCAGGTTGTGTTACCATTACACATTATTTAGATCTACCTTTATATAGGTTTTCGGCTCATTTGGTTGCTATTTAGTAGCGAAATGGAGTACCACAATGCATGCTGGGACATGCCAGGCAGTGAACTTACAACTTATTTTTCCTATGGGAAGTGTGTTGTGTCTGTCTGAGCGAGGGAGTCAGAGAGAGAGAGTCGTATTGTGCCTGTCAGACTGAGGAGAGAGTGACACAGAGAAGGGTCACAGAGAGGAGCCAGAGGGGAGCGCTCCACGCAACCAGCGCACTGAATAGGCCTGGTTTTCAAAAGCGCAAAGCGCTAAATTTACGCCAGGTGGGAAGATATCAATAGGCCGATATTTAACGCCGAAACGCCCATTCTCGCCCATTCAGGGAGTGTGCCACGCCCATTCGGCCTAAAGCGCATTTGGCAGCGTAAAGCCATATTGATATCTTCCCGAGGCAGGCGCAAGGCACGTTTTTTAGCGCCGAAGGCCCGTTTTAGCGCCGAAGGCCTGTGGGAGAATAGGGGCCAACGTGTTCCTAGTTGCGCAGATAGCAGGCAGGCAGGCTGCAGGCAGCCAGGCAGGGAGGAATGAGTTAACTTTTCAGTCAGAAGCTGCTGAGACCCCAGCGCGGGTGGGCAGGGCTTGCTGTTCAATGGTGCCAAAATGGAGAAAAAAAGAGTTGCAGAGAGGTGGGCAAGGAGCCTATGTTGTGTCTTGGCCTAAACTAAAATATGGTATGGTATGGTGTTTATTCTTAATCCCCGAGGGGAAACATAGTTTGCCACCAGAGCGAGTACAGATACATACAAGAAACAGTAACATACAGCACAATAACAATAATACAGTAGAGAGAGAGAGAGAGCCTCACAATACAGAGCTAGCAGTGTTCATTAAAGAATTTTACAGAAGCAGGA
Source organism: Poromitra crassiceps (assembly GCF_964638095.1). Lineage (NCBI taxonomy): Eukaryota > Metazoa > Chordata > Actinopteri > Beryciformes > Melamphaidae > Poromitra > Poromitra crassiceps. The sequence goes on along the minus strand of NC_139638.1, from coordinate 395,806 downwards.
ACAAAAGATCTTCTAAATCGCTCAGTAGAGCACCGAGGCATCAGAAGCCTATTGCTAAATGAACTGCGCAGGGCATTAAATACAATAAACAAAGGATGGCCTTCAAAAGAAAGAATAGAGTTCAGTTTTCTCCTTGTTCTCTTGGCTATAATCATCTCCAAGGAATCAGGGGGAAGGCCAATCACTGAGCCAGCTTTTTTAATCATTTTGTTTATCCTATTTCTGTCCATGACTGTGAGGCTGCCCCCCCAGCAGAGCACAGCATAGAAAAGGACACTAGCTAGGATACCTTGGTAGAACACATGAAGAAGTGACCTGCTGATGTCAAATGATCTAAGCTTCCTCAAGTGGAAAAGTCGAGACTGGGCCTTCTTGAACACAGAATCTGTGTTCTTCTTCCAGTCCAGCTTACTGTCCAGGTGGACACCGAGATACTTGTAGGACTGGACTCTTTCTACCTCCAACCCTTTAATTATGACAGGGGAGACTTCTGCCTTCTTCCTCCCAAAATCAATAACTAGCTCTTTGGTTTTTTCAACATTGAGCAGTAAAAAGTTGTATCAGTGGTAGACAATTATCTATTGCCTCTAGAATATTCGAGAGAAATTAAATTATTAACACTCATTTGTATTTATTTATTTATTTATATTAGGCTATATAAAAAAATCCCATTGGTCAAATGTAAACAGTAGTGACTAAACTGAAAGTATGGGTTGGATTGCTTTTGGGGTTTTCTTCACAAAAGTGGAGAAGGAGGCAGAAGCAGCACTAGCACTGCAGCAGGTGCTCCTGCAGAGCTGGAGGTGGTGTTGAACTTATCAGAATCAGGAACCTTCAGCTAGGCTACAATTTCACAGCATGAAGCGAAACATGTCGTCGCTGTCGTTCCAGGACCTCGAATTTCCAAAACAGAAACTTTTCAGGAAGTAAAAAAATCCTGTTTGCTCTTAAAATACTGAACCAAACGTCGTCAAAGTTGGCACATGTCTTAATTATATTTAGTTTCCCACTGAATGTGTCATTACTTTATTAATATCTTACCTGGATAAGCTCAAACGATGTTGTTTATATTATCAGTCCGACTTGGAAGCACTTTCTCCCGGCCAGTCAAGCGGGAGCCCCCAAGCTCCAGGCTGCGGGGGCGCGCGCAGGAGCAACAGCATTGCCCCTCGCCTCTCATGGCCGAGGCGGGGGCTTTCGCATGGGGTGAGAAATAGTCTGACATAACGTAGCGTTAACGTTACTTTTCTCGTCAGAAAACACTCCGATTTGCATGTTAAAACAAGTTTGCAGCCTAGGAATAACTGGAAAACATTTGATTGATATATTAACGTCAGAGGAAGCCAGGATTAGTCAAAACGATATGAGAAATACACAGCACATCTGCCGTGTGACTTTTCCGGGTTTACTGTCCTGCGTGGGGGGTACACACGGAGGTAGGGGACGAATTTCGAGGTTTGACTGACAGATTGAGGGCGAATGGCGTTACGAGATTTACTCACAAGCTTGTTTTAATGCTTTTCCATTGGTTGCATTTGTTAAACCACACAGTGACCAATGGCACTGATTTATGACAAAAAGTAAAAAAGTGAAAAAAGGCACATTCGAGGTCCTGGCACAACAGAGACGATGTAGGCTATGCTTATTGCTTTCACATTAATGGGCTTTATGGGCTTATCAGTAGGACTGCACAATACAGTTTAAAGTGGAGATGAAGCAGTTTGATTTTATTATTTTTATTTGCATTTAACCTCAGACAAGACAAGACAGGACACTGCACTCTTCCTTAAATTAAGTTTGCTGTGAAGCTTTTGTACAGAGGCATGTTTGTGTTTTTACGTCTTCATATTATACTTGCAGTTATCTAGGCAATGTTGAATTCTATTAGTGAACAAATAGGTAACATCACGTTAGCATTATATTCAGGGTTGGGTAGGTTACTTTTAAATAGGAATTCCTTAAAGTTACTTGTTACTTGTTAAAAATTGTACTTAGTAACGTAATCCGATTACCACTATTTAAAAGTAAAGTAGGGATTACTTTCAGTTACTTTTGGATTACTTTTTTTTTTAATCCAGGAATGTCCCATTGGGATACAATATCTCTTCTTCCAGGGAGTCCTGGTCAAGAGTCCTGGCTAAAACCCTTATTTAACTAGATGAAGCATGTTTTACCATTGATAACCAGATAAGAATGTTTATACCAACATGAAGTTGAGGAGAATACAACAAGAGTTATTTTTAAGACCACTTTAATTTACGTTATGGGTATTTTTCATGATGTGGAGTGGAAGACGCAGCTTGTTGCTTTAATCTTGAAACACGACGTGAAACACTAAAGCCGTTTTCACACGTGCCTACAGGAAAATTACCTGTAAATCAATATCGGCCATTTCCCGGAATTTCCCTTCACACCTGAGCGCTCCATGTGTGAATATAGTGTCAAATAGCCTGTATGTTGGGGGGCGGGGCGGCACTGCAGAGCGGGTGGGGAGTGACGTGTGCACTTGGATGGGGAATCCTCCTTATTTTGGGGGTCGGCAAAACTCAGACGCTGAAATAAGTTTGCTTGTCACACAATAAATCACACTCGTTTGACTTAACACATTCACTGCCAACAGTTTTTTTTACTGTAGGTAGCTTCTGCCAAGGTTTTTTTTGAGGATTCTGGCTCATCTTTCAAGAGCCGAGGATTATTTTCTGCTAGGAATTTGTGAACACAAAATATCTCAAAAGAACTAATGGAATGTGTGCTTTCTCTGTCTAAAAGAGTTAGTTTGTAGAGTTAGTAGTTATGTAGGCATTAGCAGTTGAATACAGCATGGTTTCAGCATCTGAAAAGGAAATTTGAGATAAATGCCTTTTTGTGAAATTCGATAGAACAGTCACTTTAACCATTTATTTTTGGCATCAGTAACACATCAGACATCTAAACAATAGTTCTGAACAGTAATTTCCTCCATAACACCACCCCCACCCCCCTCTCCTTCAAACTCCTCCCTCCGTGTGTGTTCTCCTCCTCCCTCCGTGGCTCTGCAGCGGGTGTGTCACAAGCGAGTTTCTGCTGTCTGTGCTGCCTGGCTGCTGGCGGCCGCTCTTTGGGCGAGTCTGGATGGGGCTCGTTCGTTTCTGGGTTTTCGGTTGTGAGCTCAGCTGGAATGAAGCTGCGTGCGATTCTGGGCTTTCTGCTGGTGTTTCAAAGTGTGTTGCACCCAGAATCTATTTTTGGAATGCCCCACCGCCAGCTCCCAGCGCGAAAGCGAAAGCGTTTTCGCCAATCCATTTTCATGAGAATGGCTTCCTCACGCTGCTGTTTTTGCTTGGCTTTCTCTCGTCTGGAGAGCACTGTCGCCACTTAGTGGGTCGGTAAAATAGGTTATACACAGTCAATAGCTCCCATATTTTTATAGGAGATGTAAAAGGGTTAGATCCACGTCCCACCGTCAAATTATTAATATTTTTTTTTAACGAGTTAACTCGTCCACGGCAGTCAACCGTTTTTTTTTTTTTGACGAGTTAACTCGTCCACGGCAGTCAACGTGTTAAGAGGGCATGTATGTTGTATCATTCACATTCGCTAACCAGTCTTTGAACTGAAATATTTGAAGAAGTTGGGATCCCTGTCTGAGAGAAATAGCCTGGCTGGTTCGATGTTTATCTGTTCACCTGCGTCGCGTTGAAGCACTTTTTACAGACTGGCTTCGTTTGATGTGTCCGGGCTTGCCTTCGCTGTCGGCAACGTAAGCAAAATACTTCCACATTTCGCTTCGTGCATTTGCTTTCCCAACAAGCGTTGGGCGGCTTGCAAGACTCTCAGAGCTGTCTGTGTCCCTGTCGGGCTGCTGACTGAAGGAGGAGGACTGAAGGACTGGCCAGAGAGCGAGCAGGCAGCAGAGAGGGGAGAGGGGGAAATCGGCACGCCCACACATGAAGCTGACATACCGCTCTTATTATCACAAGATCATTTCGCCAGTTGGCTACACCGTTTTTTGTTGTTATTTTGTTAAATTAATGAAGAGGCAAGGGCGAATGTAATCCCGCCTGTAACGCCGTTACTATACCCCCGTTACTGTAATCTAGATTATACATCTTAAAATGTACTGTGACAGATTACAGTTACCTTTTTCTTTTGTAATCAGATTACGTAACGGCGTTACATGTAATCCGTTACTCCCCAACCCTGATTATATTCACCAAATCTTGCTTCAACTGCCCACATTTTTCGGCGGCGGCCTTCGGTGGCCAGCATGTGTGTCTGCGTGTGTTGGCCTGGCCTGCATGGTATCTAATGCCTGGCCTGAATAGAGAGCCGCAGGGATGACGTGTTTTTGTAGGCAGAATGCGGAAGTCCCGAACTTCCTGGTTCTTCACTGTTTCTGTCTATGGGATTTTTGAATGGGTTTTTGCCGCGATGCTTCAAATACGGTCTCTGGGCAACGCAAGATTAATAAAACGCGAACCAGAGTTCTGTCGGATAATCTTCACACATGAGGACCACTTTCATGAGTTTTGTAGCGTAAATGCGAGCCCTAGAAGTAAAATGCTCGAGCTAAGCTAATCCAGAACTACACACTGTCGCATAGGCTTCCACGTCACGTCGGCACTCAACCTGGACTGTTGTTGGATGTGTGCACTGATTACCCCGGGATGAACGGGCTGAACCAGGTGAGGGAAAGAGAATTTCCGTGTTCGCCCTTTGAGGTGGTGACGTTATTGACGTATATATATCCCCATCGACTCAAAAGTGTAGTCTCATTTAGCCGTTTGCTAGCTAGCCGTCCTTTTAAGGCACGTAAAAGCTTCAAAACTCATAAAAGTGGTCCTCGTCTGTGAAGATGATATTACTAAACACTGGTTCGCGTTTGATTAAGCCAGCGTTGCTCAGAGAGATTATTAGAAGCATCGCGCCAAAAACCCAGTCAAAACTCCCATAGGTGAAAACTGTGAAGAACCAGGGCTGTTAGCATTGATGATTTCCGGACTTGTTACTGCGGCTCTTTATTATGGTCCCAGTCCGCCCCTGTGTGCAGGGGCAGACTGGGATCATAATTCAGGCCGGGCATTAGATACCAAGCAGGCCAGGCCGATACGGGCCAACGTGCCCGGGAAAAAATTGGGCCGTTTGAAGCTCAATTTGGGCCGTTTGAAGCCCAATTTGGGCCGTTTGAAGCCAGATTTGGGCCGTTTGAAGCACAATTTGGATCGTTTAAAGCCAGATTTGGGCCGTTTGAAGCCCGATTTGGGCCGTTTGAAGCCCAATTTGGGCCAAGTCCAATTTTACAATGAGATGCACCCACTTTAACCCTGAATAAAGTAATAAAACCACTAGTAAACCAGTAGGCGGCGCCTGGCCTGCTGTTCAGTGAGTGGCCTGGCCTGGCCTGCAAAAAAAAAAGAAAAAAAAAGAAAGAAATTGCAGGCCAGGCCACCGGGCATTTGCCCGACGTGGCCGATTATGCAGTCCGCCCCTGCCTGTGTATGTGTGTGTGAGTGTGTGTCAGTCCGCCCCTGGCCGCAGGAGCTGCTTTAGGCTTTCCCACCGCTGTCTCTAATTCTCCCCACTCTAACCAGAGTGAGCGACCACGGGCACATGCTCATTCTGATTGATTGATTGACTTTATTCATAGTTTCATTTATTATAATTTGACTATTTGACTTTACAGTGATTAATCATCATAGATAATAGCTATGAATTTAGCAACATAAAGCCTGAAGGGCAATTTAAATAAACGAAATAAGATAAAATCATTTATAAAACAGTTTAGGGGTGCGAGGAAGAAAAGAGAGTTAATGTATTTTGTCTTGTGGGCACAACGTATTCTCTGCGCCGGCGGAGAGAGTAAGTGGAAGTTGAGGCTGGATGGAGGAAACCATGCAGGGGGAGGAGCTATCCTTCAGTATGTTGGTGAGGGTATGCAGGTGTGGCCTCATCACACCTTTCACTCAAAGATGGAAGAGAAGAAGACGGAATTCCATTGATCCTGCAGCATCTTTTCTGTACATTCTCCAGCTCCTCAGAGAGGCATTTTGTCAACCCACCACAGACTAGGCTGGCATACTCGAGGATTGGGCGAATGAAGGTCAGGTAGATTTGTTTTAAGACATCACATGGAAGACCAGCTCTTTTGGCAACACTGAGGTAATGGATCCTTGACTGTGCCTTGGAGAGCATGGGCCTTATCTTCCCCCTGGCCTTAAAATAGCGTTTAACGCTAGGCCGAGCGCTATTTAGTGGGCGTGGTCAGCGCATTCCATATTTTCCACTCGGCGCTACACCAGTGCTTGCCACTATCCGGAACCGCAGGGCTACCAGAACCTTATATGGTCAAAGGTGGAAGCTGTTCCAAGATTGGTGCCGAGAATGGGGTTACGACCCTTATCCTTGTTCTGAGAAAGTCGTTGTGACTTTTCTCCAGATCTTATTTGATGACTGCAGAACCTTTTCCACAATAAAGGTCTACCTGGCAGCCTTATCAGCTGGCCATTTCGGTCTTGGAGGTAAAGCCATCAGCCGGTGTAATCTGGTTCGTGCCTTTATGAAGGGGCCCACGCAGGAGCCTCCCCGTTTCCACGACCCTGGTACCTTCGTGGGATTTGGCTGCGGTTCTACGGGGGCTGAAAGCCCCCCCCCCCCCCCCTTTGAAGCATTGCAGGAGGTGAGCCCGAAGCACCTGTCTCTCAAGACAGCATTGTTATTGGCATTGGCCTCGGCTAAGAGAGTCAGTGATCTACACACGCTGTCTGTCCACCCATCGTGCACTCACTTTGCCCCAGGGGATGATGGGAAGGTGACTGGTTCCTAACTCGACCTTCATGCATAAGGATATGGATGCTTGTTCGCCTATCAAAGAAGCCTTTGCTGCTCCTCCTGGGGAACAGCAGGGTCAGAGTTTGTGCCGTGTCCGTGCCCTGTGCACTTATATGGACACAACTAGGGGGAACATGCTGTTCGTCTCCTGGGCCAATCCTTACTTGGGTAAGCCCATTTCCAAGCAACGCCACTGACATTGGGTTGTGTGGAGGCTATCATCTTGCGACATACGAGGCAGGGCACACAGCCTCCCCATGGGCTCTGTGCGTGGGCACTCTACTCATGGGATGTCTTTGTCGTGGGCCCTCTTTAGAGGAGTTTCTCCCCAGGACATCTGCAGGGTGGTGAGCTGGCTCTTTAGAGGAGTTTCTCCCCAGGACATCTGCAGGGTGGTGAGCTGGCTCTTTAGAGGAGTTTCTCCCCAGGACATCTGCAGGGCGGTGAGCTGGCTCTCAGACTGGATGTCTCAGCCCCATGCACATAGCATGAGAGGGACCCCAATGACGAATGTGTGACCTCCTCTGGGGTTTGGCGATAAGCCTGTCTGACACTACTGAAGAGATAAGCTGACACTACGGGAGAGATAAGCCTGTCTGACACTACGGGAGAGATAAGCCTGTCTGACAGAGAGAGATTATATAGTGAGGTATCCCCCATCCTTGTGTGATAAAACATAAGGTTATGAATATAACCCCGGTTTATGGACAAGGTGAGGCGATACCTCACCAGACAGGCGGTTTGAGAGGAGAGCTTGTCATACTGAAGAGGCGCCTCCCTCTGCCTGGGCTATACGGGGCTCCGCCCACTATTCCCAAGGTGGAATGATTTTGCATTTTTCTACCAACCCCAGCACACACGGTACTGGCATGATGCCAAGCAGATAAAACTCACCATTTCTTTCCAAATGAGTTCAGTGGATACAGGATGTCCGCAAGGCGAGCTGTTTACTCTCTTTCTCTAACATAACTAACGTTAACGAATAAGATCCAGACCTCCGATGACTAAAATCATTCATCCAGTGAAAAGATATAGTTAAAAATGACCAATATCTAAAAACGGACAGTCATGTGACTTGAAAAAGTAAGAAAATTGTCTAGAATTTCCCGGAGAATCCAAGTAACAGCTGGCTTGGTGATGACATCATCGACAAAAAGCGAGTCGCTCTGAGTGTTATTGATATAATATAATACATATAACAAACTTTTGAAAACATTTGGGATAATGTAAGTGCATAAATAAATAATATATACTGTATAACATAGGTCTACTCGTTTTTAGACATTTTAATGCTATAATATTATAATGATAATGCTAAAGGTTACATATTGCATCTTTAAAGCCCTCCTCCACTCAGTTTTTCCTACCTGTTTCACGTTGATGTTCGATGAAACCGTACATATAATTATGCACGCGCTGTAACAACGCACGTCACCATTTGTGCCAAAAGCTTACATTGATAACAACCGAAGACACTTTGTTCCACTGAAGCAGAAGAGAGTCTCCTCTTGTCTTCAGGATACTCTTTGTCTGTGATAAAACAGAAGTAGCTGCCATACTGGTTCAGTCATATCTCAGTGAAAAACATTTTTAGAAGCCAAAATATTACTTATTGTTAACAAACCAGGCCAACAAATATCAAAGCTGATGCACCTTATGGAAAGAGCACAACTTGAACTGGTTAAAAGTTACTATCGCAGCATTTTGAGCCTGGGGAGCACTTAGTTAGCAAACGTAGTGGCTAATGGCTAAGAGCTAGCTAATGGAAGATCATATTTACTGTAAATATTGTATTTGTCTATGACATGTCACTCGTTAGACAACATAATGTCTGACGTCATCACCCGTTTTTACAAACAGCTTAGTTTTAGGACTTTGAGCCCAAAATAAGGTTATTTGTCAAAAAAATACACTGGGGAACAATGTGGCTAATCAGCAGAGCACGGAAAAAACACAGTAACACATGAAATATCTTAAAAATGACAAAATAGACCAGAGGAGGGCTTTAAGTCATGATAGAACCGTAGGCTCTATCAAACCGTAGGCTTGCCCGCTGCGGGCTTCCCACATGGCCTCAACCGCCATTGGCATGCGCAGCGCACAATTGCCTGCTCTATTGGCATGTGCAGCGCACAATTGCTCAACTTCGCATCACTGATCACATCACTGTCACTGATGAAGTCACAATGTGACATCACTGATGATGTCACATTGCCTATGACATCACTGATGTCACAACGCCTATGACATATGTGCCTATGACATCATCAGTGAGACAAAAATGTAAACAAACAGACAAAGTCCACTTGCTCCCTCTTATATTGGGATATATTAATTAGTGGCCGGGCCAGCGAAGCGGCAGGGCCACTTATTGTATTTGCCTGTATTATTATTCTTCTTCTTCCTCCCGGGAAGTTCGACTTCCCATGGATGAAAACTAACCAAACTTTGCACAAAGGTCCAGTCCCATGCCAAACGTCTTTGACACAAATGTGGGGTCAATAGTCCTAACGGTGGCACTACAGCGACCGTCTAAAGTTTAAAACTTAAAAAATTCATAAAAAATCAGGCATACGTGCTACGGCTTTGCAACTTTCACCGAAATGTGCGCCTAAATGAGGGGAAACTTTTGTACATAGCAACCTATGGCCAATTATGAAGTCTAAAGACCGCAAAACTGCAAAAACTGCAAAAACGAAAAAACCCTACTCCTCCCACATTTTTTCTTCAAACGACACCAAACTTCAGCATCTGCATCGTTAGACTGTTCTACCAACACAGTCTCTTAGAAAAACGTATAATACCAACGATGTGGACCAACGTTGCTATTTTACAATTTCGGCTCGAAAAACGTAAAATATTAACGTTCCGAGTGGTTAGGGTGAGGATTAGAGTAGGGGGAGGGGTTAGAAACAGAAAATCTCCATAAAACACGCCCAAAGCCCGCCCACCGCTGTAGACGCATACGTTCCCATTTTACAATTTCTTAGCCGACATCGTAAAATAGCAACGTTTGTCCACAAACGTTGCTATTATACGTTTTTCTAAGAGATCGGGTTGGTTCTACACAAAAGTATCAAAACAGATTTTCGATCGGTCAAAAATTGAGCCCACAGTGCATCAAAACGTTGAATTCTGGCCCCGTGTATAGCCTAATTACCTTAATTACCTTTGGCAATTAGGTTGTATTTGTGATGTCATCAGTCAGTCAAGCAATTGTGATGCCATCACTGATGTCACTCGAGCAATTGTGATGTCATAATAGCTGAAAGCCTTGAGACTTGCCCAGCCAGGACCCATTGCTGCGCAGCAGCCACTTGTTTGGCACGTAATAACTCCCACAATTTCTTTGGTTTGGCACTTCTTTTGAATGGACCCAGACCCGGCCGGGTCCGGGTCGGAACCTTGGGTATTCGGGGGGTCGGGCATACCCGAAAACCTCTAGCTCAAAGCCTTGAGACATGCCCGGCCACGACCCATTGCTGCGCAGCAGCTATAATTATATTTATTTATTACCTCTTTTTTTTTACTGCAAATGATAAATAAATAAAATAAATGTTTTTATTTAACCTTTATTTAACCAGGTCAGTCCCATTGAGATACAAAGACCTCTTTTTCAAGGGAAGCCTGGCCAAGATAGCAGCATAAAATAAATAAAATTAAGTAAAATAAAACTTTGTTTGATCTCACTTCAATATGTTGATTTAACACATTCACTGCCAGCAGTTTTTTTTTTACTGTAGGTAGCTTCTGCCAAGGTTTTTTTTTGAGGATTCTGGCTCATCTTTCAAGAGCCGAGGATTATTTTCTGCTAAGATTTTGTGAACACAAAATATCTCAAAATAACTAATAGAATGTGTGCTTTCTCTGTCTAAAAGAGTTAGTTTGTAGAGTTAGTTCAGCGTCTGAAAATTTAAGCTGAGATAAATGGCTTTTTGTGAAATTCGATAGAACAGTCACTTTAACCATTCATTTTTGGCATCAGTAAGACGTCAGACATCTAAACAATAGTTTTGAACAGTAATTTCCTCCATAACAGCAGGAAACCCCCCTCTCCTTCAAACTCCTCCCTCCGTGTGTGTTCTCCTCCTCCCTCCGTGGCTCTGCAGCGGGCGTGTCACAAGCAAGTTTCTGCTGCTGCTGCTGCTGCTGCCTGTCTGCTGGCGGCCGCTCTTTGGGCGAGTCTGGATGGGCTCGCTCGTTTCTTGGGGTTTCGGTTGAGAGCTTTGATGAAGCTTTTGCGATTCTGGTCTTATTCATGCGTGTTTCAAAGTGTGTTGCACCCATAATCTATTATGCAAATTTGCAATCCCCCACCGCCAGCTCTCAGCGCGAAAGCGAAAGCGTTTTCGCCAATCCATTTTACAGTATGAGAATGGTTTTCCTCGCGCGTTCCCCTGCAGTTTTGGCTCTGCTTTTTCTAGTCTGGAGAGCACTGTCGCCACTTAGTGGGTCGGTGGAATGGGTTGTACACGTTCGGTGGCTCCCATATTTTTATAGGAGTCGTGGGGGGCGTTGATCCACGTCCCACCGCCAAATTTTTTGACGAGTTGACTCGTCAACGGCAGTCAACCGTTGGATTTTTTTTGACGAGTCAACTCGTCGACGGCAGTGAACGTGTTAATAGTCATAAAAACCTGTCATAAATGTTGCAGGCATGATGCACCTAACAATTTATATAATAAAATATTGTGATACTTGGCTGTGTGTATCGATATATTGCCAGACAGAATATTGTGATACTATGCTGTATCTCCCCCCCCCCTTTCTAGATGACATTTGATCGAATTAGCTATACCTTCTTTTACATACAGTATTTTATACAAATGCTTCTGTTCGGCAATAATTACATTGATGTTAATTTGTATTTGAAGAAAGCTTCTTGTTGTGTTCAGTGTTGGACCACAGAGTGACCGAGGCAGAGGAGAGGGCAGCATGTCTTGGAGCCAAGCTGCAGCTGCAGAAGGAGAAGGCAGAGGATCTGGAGAGGGAGAACACAGGTGGGACGCCCAGGGAACTGCACATCACAGCTAGTACTTACTTACACCTAGTACTCTGTGGAGTACCGATAGTTTATCCCAAAATGGGTACATTATTTTGTTGTGTTTTGTGTAATATTTACTAGTGCTGAAACTAGTCTGCAATTGATTGATTGATGAATTATAATGGTGAAAATCGATTAACCGTTTTAGTCATTTATCAAGTACAAATATCAAGTTCCAGTTTCACAAATGTTAAGATTTAATACATCTCTTTCATATCATAAAAAAATATGTATTAATTTATTTATTTTGGTCTTGTCGTGGCCCAGAAAGAAACCCCAAAGAGCAGGCATGAAAACCCAGACAGAATTCAATGTTCTTTGCTGAGAGTTGGAGTATTTACAGATGGCCCAAGGGTTGAATTATGCAGTGCAGTTTGCTAGGCTGGAGGAGGCTTGAGGCTTGCAACTTGCTTGTCTCTTGTTAACATTTATTAAGGGTTTACATGTTAATTAAGGTACTAACTAATATTAGTAAATGGTTGATGAAGATGTTAATTAACATGTATGCTATGAAATTGAGGTTTGCTGGTTCCTTCATGTGGCAGGATGTTTTCAGCCACACTGGAAGAAGACAAAACACACACACACACACACACACACACACACACACACACACACACACACACACACACACACACACACAAATGATTGTTGTGATTTATATCTGTGCTTCCAGCTCAAGACTCTGCAGTGTCGTCCCTCAGAGACAGAGTGAGCGACACCGAGAGGGAGGTGGAGGAGCAGAGGAAGGAGGCAGCAGCTCTCAAAGCTGAGCTGAGCATGCAGAAGAAGAAGGTGGAGGACCTGGAGAGGGAGAACACAGGTGGGATGCCCTGAGGAACCACAGCTAGTACTGTGTGGAGTACCACTACTGAAAAACTACTGCAGTACCTGGCTTGATAAACTTTATTCTAATGTTTCCCCCAAAATCGGGACTTTATTTTGTTGTGTTTCGTGTCAAATTGACTAGTGCTGAAGCTATTCATTTTGGTCATGTTCATGCCATGATCAGTGTATGTGACATCCCTGATGTCACACTTGATATTGTGACATCAACGTGGCAGTGGTGGCCCAACAGTTAGAGAAGCGAGCAAGCTTGTGACTATCCCCAGACCGGCAGGATAAACCTGGGTGGGGAAAGTGAAACTTATGCATTTCACACTCTATTAAACAAATCTAACCTTATTCCTTTCAGACTCTATTAAACACATCTAGCCTTATGCATTTCACACTCTATTAAACAAATCTAACCTTATTCATTTCAAGCTATATTAAACAAATCTAACCTTATTCATTTCAGACTCTATTAAACACATCTAACCTTATTCATTTCAAGCTCTATTAAACAAATCTAACCTTATTCATTTCAGACTCTATTAAACACATATAACCTTATTCATTTCAAGCTCTATTAAACACATCTAACCTTATTAATTTCAAGCTCTAGTAAACACATCTAACCTTATTCATTTCAGACTCTTTTAAACAAATCTAACCTTATTCATTTCAGACTCTATTAAACACATCTAACCTTATTCATTTCAGACTCTATTAAACACATCTAACCTGATTCATTTCAAGCTCTATTAAACACATCTAACCTTATTCATTTCAAGCTCTATTAAACACATCTAACCTGATTAATTTCAAGCTCTATTCAACACATCTAACCTTATTCATTTCAGACTCTATTAAACAAATCTAACCTTATTCATTTCAAGCTCTATTAAACACATCTAACCTGATTAATTTCAAGCTCTATTCAACACATCTAACCTTATTAATTTCAAGCTCTATTAAACACATCTAACCTTATTCATTTCAGACTCTATTAAACACAACTAGACTTGTTCATTTCAAGCTCTATTAAACACATCCAACCTTATTCATTTCAAGCTCTAATAAACACATCTAACCTTCTTCATTTCAAGCTCTATTAAACACATCTAACCTTCTTCATTTCAAGCTCTAATAAACACATCCAACCTTGTTCATTTCAAGCTCTAATAAACACATCTAACCTTCTTCATTTCAAGCTCTATTAAACACATCTAACCTTCTTCATTTCAAGCTCTAATAAACACATCTAACCTTCTTCATTTCAAGCTCTATTAAACACATCTAACCTTCTTCATTTATTTCAAGCTCTATTAAACACATCTAACCTTCTTCATTTCAAGCTCTATTAAACACATCTAACCTTCTTCATTTATTTCAAGCTCTATTAAACACATCTAACCTTATTCATTTCAGACTCTATTAAACACATCTAACATTATTCATTTCAGACTCTATTAAACAAATCTAACCTTATTCATTTCAAGCTCTATTAAACACATCTAACCTGATTAATTTCAAGCTCTATTCAACACATCTAACCTTATTCATTTCAAGCTCTATTAAACACATCTAACCTTATTCATTTCAGACTCTATTAAACACAACTAGACTTGTTCATTTCAAGCTCTATTAAACACATCCAACCTTATTCATTTCAAGCTCTAATAAACACATCTAACCTTCTTCATTTCAAGCTCTATTAAACACATCTAACCTTCTTCATTTCAAGCTCTAATAAACACATCCAACCTTATTCATTTCAAGCTCTAATAAACACATCTAACCTTCTTCATTTCAAGCTCTATTAAACACATCTAACCTTCTTCATTTCAAGCTCTAATAAACACATCTAACCTTCTTCATTTCAAGCTCTATTAAACACATCTAACCTTCTTCATTTATTTCAAGCTCTATTAAACACATCTAACCTTCTTCATTTCAAGCTCTATTAAACACATCTAACCTTCTTCATTTATTTCAAGCTCTATTAAACACATCTAACCTTATTCATTTCAGACTCTATTAAACACATCTAACATTATTCATTTCAGACTCTATTAAACACATCTAACCTTCTCCATTTATTTCAAGCTCTATTAAACACATCTAGCCTTATTTATTTCAGACTCTATTAAACACATCTAACCTTATTAATTTCAGACTCTACTAAACACATCTAACCTGATTCATTTCAGACTCTATTAAACACATCTAGCCTTATTCATTTCAGACTCTATTACACACATCTAACCTGATTCATTTCAGACTCTATTAAACACATCTAACCTTATTCATTTCAGACTCTATTAAACACATCTAACCTTCTCCATTTATTTCAAGCTCTATTAAACACATCTAACCTTATTCCTTTCAAGCTCTAATAAACACATCTAACCTTATTCATTTCAAGCTCTATTAAACACATCTAGCCTTATTCATTTCATACTATATTAAACACATCTAACCTTATTCATTTCAAGCTCTATTAAACACATCTAACCTGATTCATTTCAGACTCTATTAAACACATCTAGCCTTATTCATTTCAGACTCTATTAAACACATCTAACCTTATTCATTTCAGACTATTAAACACAACTAGCCTTGTTCATTTCAAGCTCTATTAAACACATCTAACCTTATTCATTTCAAGTTTCTTCATGATCTACAAAGGTACAATAAAATACAATTTATAGATTACCAGGTGCCACTCTTTAACTCTGCAATCATAACGTTAGGCTATATACTCCACGGAGCAGTTAGTAAGTGAATACAATTGCATTCAATTCTAGAAGTAGGCGGCAGTCGAAAAATGTTGCTCCTTATTTAGCATTATTTACTTTGAACTGTGTAGCGCTATTTACTGTATGTAGTCTGCAAGCTATGTTTTGTGATTGACAAAATTGGCCCTTCTGGCCAGTGGGCATGGAAAGTTAATTTTCAAAGTTTTGTGCAAATCCGTTCATACTTTTTTTAAATATCAATATAAAGACACAGACAAACGGGGGTGAAAACGTAACCTGACCAACTCTGCTTGCGGAGGTAATTATACGAAACTGGGACCCTTATTTCACTGTTGTGGATCCATATTTGGGACACATTGAACGTTGAACTGTAAATATGCAGTATAACACATTTTCCTAATTATGATACCTCTAAATCCAGCCCATTTCACCTTTTCGCTCAGCGAACGGGCAGATACACACTGCAAAGAATAGCACAATGACTTGGACACGCCTCTAAATGCACTAATTGCCCACCACCACTGCGGCGAAATTAGCCAAATATGGGCTAACATACAGGCTTCTATATCTTTGTTGTGATTTGTCTCTGTGCTTCCAGAAAAACACTCTGAAGTGTCATGCCTCAGAAGCAGAGTGACCGACACCGAGAAGCAGGTGGAGGAGCTGAGGAAGGAGGCAGCAGCTCTCAGAGCCAAGCTGAGTGCCTCCAACGCCGTGCTGCAGAAGAAGAAGTTGGAGGATCTGGAGAGGAAGAACGCAGGTGGGACGCCACAGAGAACAGCACATCACAGCTTGCTAGCTATTCAGTGATTAATTAATTAATTATAATTGTAATAATAGATTAACTGTTTATCAAGTAACAAGCGCAAATTTGCAATAGCTGCAGCCAGATAGGGGTGATGTCACAATAGAAGTGACATTGTTAGCAAGTATCTGATGATGTGGTGACATAATCAGAGATCGTTTGAGGCCAAAACTTGGCATGGAGGTTGAACTGTCTCAATGTGTGTTTCTCTTCATGCCAATTGGCTAAAAGAGGGGCGATGGGGGTACACCTCCCAATAGAGTGATGACATCACAATGGAATGGAAGATGTCACACTCTGACTGACATCACATAACAGGTCACAGCTTTTGCGAATGCTCTCCCTTGTTCCATAATTGTGTAATTTCTAAATGTTAAGACCTTAAAAATTCCCTATTCTTTTCCCAGTCATTTCCAGAGCTTTGTAGGAACTCTATCGATGTGTGTGTGCGTGCGTCCATACATCCGTGTGTGTGTGTGCATGCGTGCGTGTGTGTGTGCGTGTATGTGTGTGTGCATGCGTGTGTGTGTGTGTGTGTGTGTGTGTGTGTGTGTGCGTGCTGTGATTTGTAGTGTCGTCCCTCAGAGACAGAGTGAGCGACAACGAGAGGGAGGTGGAGGAGCAGAGGAAGGAGGTAGCAGCTCTCAGATCCAAGCTGAACGCCTCCAACAATGAGCTGCAGAAGAAGAAGTTGGAGGATCTGGAGAGGAAAAACGCAGGTGGGACGCGGGATGATGTGTGATGTGTGATGTGCGGGGAACCGCACATCACACAGCGAGTACTAACTTACACCTAGTACTGTGTGCAGTACTGCTACTGAAAAACGACTGGATTAACTGGCTTGAGAAACTATTATAACATAGTTTATCTCAAAACCCGTACATTATTTTGTTGTGTTTTATGTTAATAGAAATCTCACGCGCTCGATTTCCAGGGTGGAGACTGGAGAAACTACCTTTTCCCCTTAAAGAGCATGGAGCAGGGTAATTCCTTTGCTAAATGTATACTTAACCTTGTCCCTATGTCCATTTGAAAAGTTAATGCATCATTAAAAAAAAAAAAAAAAAGTTTGAAAAAAAAAATGGAGAAAAACACCTTCCTTTTTCAGAAGGAAATAACAGACTTTTAATTTGACAAGAAAAAGCCTGCTACGTCACAGTGGGGAGTGGCTCCCGCGTGCGTGTCTCCCTCTCCCCTCCCACTGTGCTTGTCTGCGCTGTGACACGCTCTATCTCTCTCTCTCTCTCTCTCTCTCTCTCTCTCTCTCTCTCTCTCTCTCTCTCGCTCTCTCTCTGTGTGTGTGTGTGTGTGTGTGTGTGTGTGTGTGTGTGTGTGTGTGTGTGTCTACGCTGTGTGATACGCTCTCTTTCTCGTCTCTCTTCACTCGAGGGAGGGGGAGGCTGCGGCTCCTTCCTCCCCGCACAGCACCGCTGCTCTGCTCTGCTCTGCTCTGCTCTGCTCTGCGCCGGGCTGTCTGCAGCCTGGGGTCCGCTCTGCTGTGCGGGAGAAAGAAGGAGGAGGAGAAACCGCCACCTCCACAGCCAGCCACCTCACACACCCCAACTGTGCCCGGCTCGCATGCCTCTCGGTCGGCTGGCCGGACAATATGCACCCTGCTGCAGCAGCAGCTTCGGGAGGTTTTCTCACTGTGTTCGGGACTTCGGCTCTAACTCGGCCAGATGGCTGCACACATACGTCACTTTTGCGCGCGCGTGTGTGTGTGTGTGTGTGTGTGTGCGTGCGTGCGTGTGTGTGTATCGAATTACAGTCCGCACCTCGGCCCGCCTCCGCTCGCCTCGCTTGCTTTCTCAACTCTCTCCGCGGTCCGTTGTTTCGTAGCTGGGCTGTTCCTGCTCTCTTTCACTGTCAAAATTAGGCTGAGGCCATCGTATGCATGTGCATAAACATTTGCTACCTCCTCTTCCTCCTGAAAACCGGCGTTAGCATCCATAGTGTGTGACTGACAGCCCTGACCTAAGTGACGACAGACAGAGGGACAGACAGAGGGACAGACGGTCATGCCTGGCGACTCCCCACTGTGACGTCAGAGTTTTGGGATCCAAGATGTCAAAATAAAAGTTCAAAAAGTAAAACGACCCCAGAAGTCACTGTAGTGTATATGCAAGTGTCTTAATGTGAAAATCGAGTTCCTCCATAATTCACCTACACATTGACTGATTGGGGTCTCTAACCTGCCCCATGCTCTTTAACTCACCCTTCTTCTGTCCTCTTCTCCCTACTTCTTCTTCTTCTAATGGCTTTCTGGCATACTGGATGCCTTGCGTCACATTGCTGCCTCTCACAGTTAGATGGTCTCACTCTAGACCTGGTTCTTCATCTTCTTTCAAGTTTCCAGTTTCTCACACCTTCTCAATCGTGGCTGTTGTCCCTCGTCTCATGTTCCTCCGCTCCTCATCCCTCCTGAGCGCCTTCACCTTCATGAAGGGGTCCTCCGTATAGAGATTTCAGCCCAGGGGCGGAAGCCATCGTCTTCCTAACTCTCGGTCTTCCTCGAGTACACTGTGTCTCAAATTGAAGGCTTCTTCTTCTTCTTGTGGCTTTCCGGCAGACTGGATGCCTTGCGGCACATTGCTGCCTCTCACAGTTAGGGAATATTCTCCCTCTTCTTACCCAGACACAATAGAGAGCCGCAGGGATGACGTATTTTTGTAGGCTGAATGCGGAAGTCCCGAACTTCCTGGTTCTTCACTGTTTCTGTCTATGGGATTTTTGAATGGGTTTTTGGCGCGATGCTTCAAATAATGTCTGTGGGCAACGCAAGTTTAATCAAACGCGAACCAAGGTTCAGCGGGATAATCTTCACACATGAGGACCACTTTCATGAGTTTTGAAGCGTATTGTGAGCTTACCTTATAGCAGCAATCCATCTTTTCATCACCTTATAATCCTTCGGGAAACGGCGAAATGAGCATTTACCATCTTCTGATTTGTGCTTGCAAAGCACCAAACCATTGTTGACAACTAACGTTAACGCTAGATAATTTGTTATTCTAGAATGTATACGACTACAATTTGAAAATACTACTATTGGAAAATACGAATTAATCTAGTTTGTAAGAGCGAGAGAACTGTGTGTGACCGAAGGCGCGAGAGAAAGAATTTCCGCGTTCACTCGTGATGACGTATAATATCTGCGTCGACATTGTAGTCTCATTTAGCCGTTTGCTAGCTAGCCACCCTTTTAACGGCACATAAAAGCTTCAAAACTCATAAAAGTGGTCTTCATGTGTGAAGATGATGTTACTAAACACTGGTTCGCGTTTGATTAAGCCAGCGTTGCCCAGAGAGATTATTAGAAGCATCGCGCCAAAAACCCATTCAAAACTCCCATAGGCGAAAACTGTGAAGAACCAGGGCTGTTAGCATCGATGATTTCCGGACTCGTTACTGCGGCTCTCTATTGTCTGAGTTTGCTTAAATGTATCCCTCAGTATTTCATCTATCTTTGCTTCAGATACATCCACCTCTAGTAACCTCTTAACAGCATCAACCCCGATCCCATTCCTCTTCATCTTCCCACTCAAACCAGCAGCAGTTATTTTTTCTTTACAATATTGTATTTTCAATTTTCAGAACAAAGGCAAAACAAACAGACACAAAAAACAAAAAACAAAAAACACACCAACATTACAATATGGTGCTACCAGCCGCATAAGGTGCTTAAATGCTTGTAAGAAATGCTGTACATAAAATCCCGTGCAAGGAGTCCATGAGAAATCAGCTGGGCCAGTTATTCGTCAGTTCTAATCTTGTCAAAGTAGGCCAGGAACGGGTCCCAAATAGCCGAGAACTTCCTAAGTGAGTTGGTCCTCAGCAACCTGAGTCTCTCCATACGAACAACCGAAATCAACTAGCGGTTGGATTAGTGAGATTTTCGTTGTTG
The DNA here is from genome assembly GCF_964638095.1 of Poromitra crassiceps. Taxonomy (NCBI): domain Eukaryota; kingdom Metazoa; phylum Chordata; class Actinopteri; order Beryciformes; family Melamphaidae; genus Poromitra; species Poromitra crassiceps. The sequence continues at coordinate 375,662 of NC_139638.1, read as the reverse complement.
GGTTAACGAGCTGTCGGACTAATGAGATGTCTGTCCAATGCGTCATTTTTCAGACTCGTGAGGTGTCGACTAGGGATGGGTACCGAACTCTGTACTTTTACAGGCACCGACCGAAAGGGGGCGGTACTACCGAGTATCAGTTCACATGAAATCAGACGGTACCTCATTTCGGTACTTGAACGCATCTGAGTAATAGAAGAGAGTGGGTAAAATAGAAATTCCGACGGAACCTTAAGGCAACACGCGAGAGCGCGTTACATCAGTACGTCACTCTACCTGAAACATCAACAAACAGGACCAGCCGAAAATGTGGCTACACTTTACCAAGATAGACTCAGACAACACTGGTTGCAACATTTGTGATGTAAATTGCAAAGCTGGCCAGGGAAACACCTCAAACTTGAGGGAAGCATGGTCAAACACAAGATGTATTTAGGGTAGCACTTTACAATAACGTACACAAATACTGTAGTAGTTACTAGTAAACTAATCATTAACTAATAGTTAGTTAATGAGTAGCTAAGGAATACTTTGTCATTAGTCAATCACTAGTTAATCATAGTTAATGAGTAGGTAGTCAGTAGTTAATGATTAGTATCTAAGTTCCTGAGTAGAGTAGTTAATCAATACTTAATGATTACTAAATGTCAGCTCGTTAATATAGTAGTTAATCATTAGTTACTGATTAGTCGGTCAGTTCCATGAGTAGAGTAGTTAATCATTCGTTAATGATTAATAAATGTCAGTGCGTGAATATATTAGTTAATCATTAGTTAATCATTAGTTAAGGTCACATTGTGAGTATAGTAGTTAATCATTAGTTCATGATTAGTTGTTAGTTCCTTAGTAGAGTAATTACTCATTAGTTAATGGTTAGTCAATGGTCAGTTTGTGAGTATATATTTGTTAGTTACTCATTACTTAATTATTACCTGTCCATTAGGTACTCTTTTTGTGTACCCTATTGTAAAGTGGTGCATCATACTCAGTAGTTTATGAATACTGAATTAATTGTTATCTGTCTATTAGTTAGTCTTTTTGTGTACCCTATTGTAAAGTGGTTCATCATACTCACTAGTTTATGAGTACTGAATAATTACCTGTCCATTTGTTACTCTTTTTGTGTACCCTAATATAAAGTGAAATATATCCTTATCAAATAAACACACGCTCCAGGTGAGATTTGAACCCTCAGCCCCAAGATTGTTACATTGTAAGTCCCAGGGGGCGGCGGCTGCTGCAGCTCGATGTCTGGTGGTCTGGGGGCATGTCTGATGGCAGAAATTTACATGATGTGAGGGTTCACAAAGCAGATTACTAATCTACCTGACAGGAGAAGTGATTTGTGTGTGTTTACCAGCGTCTAGTGAAAAAAATCCTTCAGCTTTGAGTGACTGTAGCGGGTCCGTGTGACAACGCGTTGAGCCTGGGGAAAAGAGCTCGTTGCGCCACTTTGAGGCACCAGGCTGGAAATGTTGATTGATTGATTGAATTTCTTGGACAAATTAAAAAATAAAATTCACCAACAAGCATACAGTATAAAATAATGAATCAGGATATGACAATGAAGTCGTTTGGGAATGACGCTATCTGTATCCCCTTTTACAATAATACCCATGAGAATATAGCCGCAAGCGGCGATGGGCGGGGTTCAAGCCTTGCACAGATGACAAAGCTTCTGATTCTGACTAGGACATCCTCATTGATATATCTGACAAGTTTCGCGATCATTGGACAAACAGGTGTGGAGTTACAGCCTTTTTTATGTTAAGCCACGCCCATTTCTGCCGTTTATGTCGCCCCCTTTTTGGTCGAATTGCACAAAATTTGACACACATGGTCTAGGATGGTCTCCGAAGACCTCCTGCAAGTTTCGTGAAGATTCCTTAATCGGTCATGAAGTTATGACAATTTAGCTGTGAGGCCACGCCCTCTCACAACTTTAACGATTAATATCTCCGAAACAAAAGGAGATTTCAAAGGTTTCAAAAAAGCAGTTTGTAGAGCTTGCTCCAGAGAGGCTTCCTGGCGTTTTTGGTGCAAATCGGTCCAACGGTCTAGGAGGAGATGTCAAAAAAGTGTTTTCCAAACTTTTGCAAATATCTCAAAATTTTTCCAGACGGACATTAAGGCTCCTTATTGCAAACTTGTAGAGCAGGTTCACCTGAACATCTGGAAAAAAAAAGTTTGAAAATCGGACCAACGGCGTGGAAGTTATGGCCTTTAACGTAAAACCTTCAATTATAGCGCCACCTTCAGGCCGATTCGAAAAATCTTTCTTGAGCAGCTACCTGCCAACAATATCTGTCATTGGGCCAAATGTCAGGTCTCTACCATTTACCAAGTCACGGGAATTTGCATTGGGGCAGATGAAAAAGAAGAAGAAGAATAATAAACCAGCACAAAAACAATAGGGTTTCAGCCCCTTCGGGGCTTGAACCCCTAAAAACATGAATATAGAACAATCAAGAATAAAACAAGGCTAGGTCGAAACCTAGCATATGGCCGGTGTGGTAAAGTGTGCACATATCATGTTTCTCATAGGATGATTGCAGAATTGGATGTTATCTGGAGGGGAAAATGTAGCCTAAAAAAAAGGAAGGTTAACATTAGGCTACTTGTCTTGTGTTAAATGAACTCACCGTTCATCAATTATAAACGTCATGCAGCTCTTTATTTTCTGTGGAGCAGTGCTGTAGTGGTCACGGGTCAAAAAATTGGATAAACTCATTTCTGAGGCAGTTTTCTCACATCGTGCTGTTATCTAAAAAAAGGTGGATAAATAAACTTCAGTCGCCCATATAGGCTACGAGACTATGACGCTAGCACAACTGAAACTGAATCATATATCCCTAATATAATTTGATTCTTATCAGCATCATCAGCATCCTTGTTTATTTTGTGGGTTTCTGGCACGTTGGACTTACCCTGCTAGCCGGGCACAAGGAGCAGACAGAAAGTAAATGCTGGAAGAACGCTGGTCCGCCCGCAATATGCAATTAAGCAGATTGAAAACAATGTTAGGTCAGCAGCTGGAGCTAGCTTGATAGCTACCAGCTAACAAGTTAACACGCTGGTCTGCCCACAATATGCAATGAATTAAGCAGATTGAAAACAACGTTAGCTCAGCTCAGCTGTGGGACACCAGCGCTTCCTTGGCACAACTTTCTCTAACGCTCCCAACTTTCTCTATACACGCTCTGTCGTCATTGGAAACAACTGAAAAACTGAAGAAGCTGGAGCTGTGGAAAAGAAGCTCAGTGGACACACTCAGTGGACACACTTATCGTGTCAACAACTTGAATGCGGAGTACAGCGCCATACAGTGGTGACCAGTGGGACGACCAGACCAGGATGGGCCCCAGGTCGGTCCCCAGGTCGGGCACGCAAATTGTATGGACGAGTGGAGATGACAGGCCGCCGTGGCGCATGCGCACACACCGGCCAAGTTCAAAAGTTCAAAAACCAGTCATAGAAAGGTTTATGTTTTATGGAGCTTTCTTCCTGAAGGGAGATTGTTGCTTTTCTCTGCTTGTTGGTTTTGTGGGACAATAACCCTGGCTTCTGGGCAACTTTAGGAGTGAAGTAGCACTTAATGAGGTGGCCAAGAGCGCCATCTATCGCATGGCGGTGAAAACACGAATTGACGTCATATGACGTTAATTGCGGGACATGAGTTAAGTGTTTGTTGTGATTTTGTCTCTGCGCTTCCAGCTCAAGACTCTGCAGTGACGTCCCTCATAGGCAGAGTGAACGACACAGAGAGGGAGGTGAAGAAGCAGAAGGACGATCTGAGCGCCTCCAAGGCCGACCTGCAGCTGCAGAAGAAGAAGGTGGAGGAGCTGGAGACGGAGAACAAAGGTGGGACACCCCGGGGAGCCGCACTTTAGGGCTGTAGTCATGGTCGAGTTTGAGTCGAGACCGAGACCGCAAAATTACCAGTCCAAATCAAGACCAATACCAGAGCAATGTATTATCCAAGGCTACCATTGTATTTGACTAAAATAGCATATTTTTGGTTTATTACCTAATATAGAAAACAAGTCTTTTTTATGGGGTTTTACTGGGTTTTTATTCTGTGAAGGACAAAGCTGGAACAGTTTATCACCATTTGTGACTTCTGTGTCACTATCGTGTGAAAAATGAATTTAAAGTTTAATCCTATAAAGCTAAATCAATTACGTTAGAAATAGACAGCTAGGTCTTTTTACCTCCAAAATAAAAGCAGCAATATATAACTGGGTAAGTAAAAAAAGAAACAGGACCGTCGATTCACTACGGGTTAAGATGAACTTTTAGTTCATCTTAACCCGGGGGGGTTAAGGTATTAGTTTATTTAACACATTCACTGCCAACAGTTTTTTCAATACAGTAGGTAGCTTCTGCCAAGGGATGTTTTGAGGATTCTGGCTCATCTTTCAAGAGCCGAGGATTATTTTCTGCTAGGACTTTGTGAACACAAAATATCTCAAAATAACTAATAGAATGTGTGCTTTCTCTGTCTAAAAGAGTTAGTTTTTATCATGTTCTGTTATGTAGGCATTAGCAGTTGAATACAGCATGGTTTCAGCGTCTGAGAAGGAAAGCTGAGAAAAATGCATTTTTGTGAAATTCGATAGAACAGGCAGAACAGTCACTTTAACCATTTATTTTTGGCATCAGACATCTAAACAATAGTTCTGAACAGTAATTTCCTCCATAACAGCACCCCCACCCCCCACTCCTTCAAACTCCTCCCTCCGTGGGTGTGTCTCTGGTGGCTGCAGCGTGTGTCACAAGCGAGTCTCTGCTGCCTGTCTGTCCTGCCTGGCGGCCCCTCGTCGGGCGAGTCTGGATCGGGCTCGTTCGTTTCTTGGGGTTTCGGTTGAGAGCTGGGATGAAGCTGCGTGCGATTCTGGGCTTTATGCTGCGTGTTTCAAAGTGTGTTGCACCCAGAGTCTATTTTTGGAATCCCCCACCGTTGTGCGCCAGCTCCCAGCGCGAAAGCGTTTTCGCCAAACCATTCTATGAGAATGGTTTCCTCACGCTTTTTTCTGCTGTTTTTGCTCGGCTTTCTCTAGTCTGGAGAGCACTGTCGCCACTTAGTGGGTCAGTAAAATAGGTTATACACATTCAATAGCTCCCATATTTTTATAGGAGATGTAAAAGGGTTTGATCCACGTCCCACCGTCAATTTTTTTTTTTTTTTTTGACGAGTTAACTCGTCGACAGCAGTGAACGTGTTAATTGCCATTATTGTGAAGGCTGTGCCCAGAAGTTTCAGTTTTATTCTGGCTCACTTGACGCTGTTCTGAGTTTTTTGAAACCTTAATCTGCACGCAAATCATTACCACAAACGCGAAATCAAAGGCAAGGATGCAATGACAGTTTCTCGTTTTATGCAGAGATTGTTGTTGTGTAAAGATGGCCTAAGCTTGCACGTCTTGTTCAAACAGACAGGAAGATCATCCCATAATCAAATTGCCTGACAGGGATTGACATCATATGACGTTAATGGTGGGGAATGGGTTAAACGTTTGTGATTTTGTCTCTGTGCTTCCAGCTCAAGACTCTGCAGTGACGTCCATCATAGGCAGAGTGAGCAACACAGAGAGGGAGGTGAAGAAGCAGAACAATGACACAGGAGCTCTCAGAGCCGATCTGAGCGCCTCCAAGGCCGAACTGCAGCTGCAGAAGAAGAAGGTGGAGGATCTGGAGAACAAAGGTGGGACACCCCGGGGAGCCGCACATCAGGGCTGTAGTCAAAACTGCATTGGTCAAGTTCGAGTCGAGACCGAGACCACTTTTTTTTTATGGGGCGTTACTGGGTTTTTATTCTGTGATGGACAAAGCTGGAGCAGTTTATCACCATTTGCGACTTGTGTGTCACTATCATGTAAAAAATGTATTTAAAGTGTAATCCTATAAAGCTAAATCAATCATATTAGAAATAGACAGAATACAGGAAGCTAGGCCTTTTTACCTTCAAAATAAAAGCAGCAATATATAACTGGGTAAGTAAAAAAAACAGGACCGTCGATTCACTACGGATTAAGATTAACTTTTAGTTGTCTGCTTTCTATTTGTTCTGTGTATTTGATCACACACAAAAACAACTTTGCAACATGCATCAATAAGGTAGGCTATTAGTTTATTTAATTGCCATTATTGTGAAGGCTGGAACCAGAAGTTTCAGTTTTATTCTGGCTCACTTGACGCTACTGAGTTTTTTGAAACTTCAGTCTGTACGCAAATCGTTATCACAAACGCTGTCTATAAACGCAAAATCAAAGGCAAGAATGCAATGACAGTTTCCTGTTTTATGCAGAGACCGTTGTTGTGTAAACATGGCCTACTGTAAGCTTACACGTCTCGTTCAAACAGCCAGTAAGATCATCCTATGATCAAATTGCCTGACGTCATATGACGTTAATGGCGGGGAATGAATTAAACGTTTGTTGTGGTTTTGTCTCTGTGCTTCCAGCTCAAGACTCTGCAGTGACGTCCCTCATAGGCAGAGTGAACAACACAGAGAGGGAGGTGAAGAAGCAGAACGACGATCTGAGCGCCTCCAAGGCTGAGCTGCAGCTGCAGAAGAAGAAGGTGGAGGATCTGGAGACGGAGAACAAAGGTGGGACACCCCGGGGAGCCGCACATCAGGGCTGTAGTCAAGGACACTTTGGTCGAGGTTGAGTCGAGACCGAGACCACAAAATTACCAGTCCAAATCAACACCAATACCAGAGCAATGTGTTATCCAAGGCTACCATTGTATTTATTGACTAAAATAGCAATGTTTTTGTTTATTACATTACATTACGTCATTTAGCAGACGCTTTGTCCAAAGCGACTTACAATATCACATTTTGTCACAGTACAGAAAGCAAATCTGCAACACAATCCATGACAGCTAAGACATTTTGATGGATTAGAGTAGCACTTTGTAGAAAGTAGTTTTTTTAGTTTATTACCTAATATAGAAAACAGGTATTTTTTATGCGCTTTACTGGGTTTTTATTCTGTAATGGACACATCTGGAGCAGTTTATCACCATTTGTGACTTCTGTGTCACTATCGTGTGGAAAATTCATTTAAAGTTTAATCCTATAAAGCTAAATCAATCCCATTAGAAATAGACAGAATACAGGAAGCTAAGCCTTTTTACCTTCAAAATAAAAGCAGCAATATATAACTGGGTAAGTAAAAAAAAACAAGGACCGTCGATTCACTACGGGTTACGATTAACTTTTAATTTTCAGTGTTCTGCGTATTTGGAAACACACAAAAACAACTTTGCAACCTGCATCAATAAGGCTATTCGCTTATTTAATTGCCATTATTGTGAAGGCTGTAACCAGAAGTTTCAGTTTTATTCTGGCTCACTTGACGCGGCTCTGAGTTTTTTTGCAGCTTCAGTCTGCACACAAATCGTTATCACAAACGCTGTCTTTAAATGTGAAATCAAAGGCAAGAATGCAATGACAGTTTCCTGTTTTATGCAGAGACCGTTGTTGTGTAAACATGGCCTACTGTAAGCTTACACGTCTCGTTCAAACAGCCAGTAAGATCATCCTATGATCAATTGCCTGACATCCAGGGGCGGACTGGGATCATTCAGGCCGGGCATTAGATACCAAGCAAGCCAGGCCGATACGGGCCGACGCGCGTGCCGGCGTCCGAAGGGCGCCTTCGAAAAATTTGGGCCGTTTGAAGCTCAATTTGGGCCGTTTGAAGCCAGATTTGGGCCTTTTGAAGCCCAATTTGGGTCATTTAAAGCCAGATTTGGGCCGTTTGAAGCCAGATTTGGGCCGTTTGAAGCCCAATTTGGTCCGTTTGAAGCCCAATTTGGGCCACAATTTTACAATGAGATACACCCACTTTAACCCTGAATAAAGTAATAAAACCACTAGTAAACCAGTAGGCGGCGCCTGGCCTGCTGTTCAGTGAGTGGCCTGGCCTGGCCTGCAAAAAAAAAAAAAAAATTGAAGGCCAGGCCACCGGGCATTTGCCCGACGTGCCCGATTATGCAGTCCGCCCCTGCTGACATCATATGACGTTAATGGCGGGGAATGAGTTAAACGTTTGTTGTGGTTTTGTCTCTTTGCTTCCAGCTCAAGACTCTGCAGTGACGTCCCTCATAGGCAGAGTGAACGACACAGAGAGGGAGGTGAAGAAGCAGAACGACGATCTGAGCGCCTCCAAGGCCGAGCTGCAGCTGCAGAAGAAGAAGGTGGAAGATCTGGAGACGGAGAACAAAGGTGGGACACCCCGGGGAGCCGCACATCAGGGCTGTAGTCAAAATGCCTTGGTGAAGTTCGAGTCGAGACCGAGACCACAAAACTACCAGTCCAAATCTACTTTTGATATAGTTTCTGCTACAATTTTACGTCTGTTCGGGAGCTACTGCAATAAAAAAGGAGAGGGCTTGGAGGAAATAGCTTGTTGCAACACTTTGAGGCACCAGGCTGGAAATGTTGATTGATTGATTGAATTTCTTTGTCAAATTAAAAAATAAAATACACCAACAAGCATACAGTATAAAATAATTCATCAGGATATGACAATAAAGTCGTTAAACTTATTTCCATTGTGGTCGTGAGGTCTCGGCTGGAAGGCAAACAGAAAAGGGAATGACGCTATCGGTTTCCCATTTTACAATAATACACATGAGAAAACATGAATACAACAATCAAGAATAAAAAAGAGATACAAACCAAGACAAGTTCAAAAACCAGTCAAAGAAATGTTTATGTTTTATGGAGCTTTTTTCCTGAAGAGAGATTGTTGCTTTACTCTGCTTGCTGGTTTTGTGGGACAATAACCCTGGCTTCTGGGCAACTTTAGGAGTGAAGTAGCACTTAATGAGGTGGCCAAGAGCGCCATCTATCGCATGGCGGTGAAAACACATATTGACATCATATGACGTTAATGGCGGGAAATGAGTTAAACGTTTGTTGTGGTTTTGTCTCTGTGCTTCCAGCTCAAGACTCTGCAGTGACGTCCCTCATAGGCAGAGTGAACGACACAGAGAAGGAGGTGAAGAAGCAGAACGATGACGCAGGAGCTCTCAGAGCTAATCTGAGCGCCTCCAAGGCCGACCTGCAGCTGCAGAAGAAGAAGGTGGAGGATCTGGAGACGGAGAACAAAGGTGGGACACCCCGGTGAGCCGCATCAGGGCTGTAGTCAAGATTGCCTTGGTTGAGTTCGAGTCGAGACCGCAAAACTACCAGTCCAAATCAAGACCAATACCAGAGCAATGTGTTATCCAAGGCTACCATTGTATTTGACTAAAATAGCATATTTTTGGTTTATTTTGGTCTTTTTTATGGGGCTTTACTGGTTTTTATTCTGTGATGGACAAAGCTGGAGCAGTTTATCATCATTTGTGACTTCTGTGTCACTATCGTGTGAAAAATTAATTTAAAGTTTAATCCTATAAAGCTAATCAACACGTTAGAAATAGACAGAATACAGGAAGCTTTTACCTTCAAAATAAAAGCAGCAATATATAACTGGGTAAGTAAAAAAACAGGACCGTCCATTCACTAAGGGTTAAGATTAACTTTTAGTTGTTTGTTTTCTGTGTTCTGTGTATTTGGGATCACACAAAAACAACTTTGCAACATGCATCAATAAGGCTATTAGTTTATTTAATTGCCATTATTGTGAAGGCTGTAACCAGAAGTTTCAGTTTTATTCTGGCTCACTTGACGCTGCTGAGTTTTTTGAAACTTCAGTCTGTATGCAAATCGTTATCACAAACGCTGTGTCTAAACGCAAAATCAAAGGCCAGAATGCAATGACAGTTTCCTGTTTTATGCAGAGACCGTTGTTGTGTAAACATGGCCTACTGTAAGCTTACACGTCTCGTTCAAACAGCCAGTAAGATCATCCTATGATCAAATTGCCTGACGTCGTATGACGTTAATGGCGGGGAATGAGTTAAACTATTGTGATTTTGTCTCTTTGCTTCCAGCTCAAGACTCTGCAGTGACGTCCCTCATAGGCAGAGTGAACAACACAGAGAGGGAGGTGAAGAAGCAGAACGACGATCTGAGCGCCTCCAAGGCCGAGCTGGAGCTGCAGAAGAAGAAGGTGGAGGATCTGGAGACGGAGAACAAAGGTGGGACACCCCGGGGGAACCGCACATCAGGGCTGTAGTCAAAATGCCTTGGTGAAGTTCGAGTCGAGACCGAGACCACAAAACTACCAGTCCAAATCTACTTTTAATCTACTTTTAATATAGTTTCTGCTACAATTTTACGTCTGTTCGGGAGGTACTGCAAAAAAAAAAGGAGAGGGCTTGGAGAAAACAACATTTCTATTGCAGAAGAAGATGTTAGGATGCTCCACAATTGTGGAACTTCCAAACATTGAGACCTAGAAAATATGCAATTCTTATTCCAGACATCATTTGCAGACCTGTGTAGGAGGCGGCAACAACCAAACAAATCTGGGACCCCGTCTTTGAGAAAGGCCTCCAGCTTCTCTGCTATCTCCCTGGCATCTGTTTTGGCAGCATTGAATCCAGCTTCTCTGAATTCCTGAAGAAATTCTGTCACCGCCGTGATTTCTTGCCTCACTGTCTCAACTGAAACTTTTGGGCTCTGCAGGATCTTGCTCACTTTATTTATCTGGTATAACACGTTGTACCACACAATGGTACTTACCAGAAAAGGCCATCTCTGTATCTCCTGACAGATGCTTCCTGCTGTTGAGACAACATCTGCATCCCGTTTCTCTGTGGCATATCCTTTAGAGCAGTCAAGGCCTTCACCATTTCAGGCAGTTGGTAGCGAACAGCTTTAACAGCTTGAACCCGACACTCCCATCTGGTTGTTGATAGTGCTTTCACTGTAAAGTTCTTCACGTGTTCTTTGAGAATGGCCCAACGCTGAACTGAGGAGCTGAACAGAGTGTAAAGTCGCTGTAACAGACCAAAGAAGCTGATGGATGTCACAGATGACTTGGCTGCATCACCAACAACAAGGTTAAGCGTGTGACTTCCACAAGGAACACATAACGCCTTCTCGTTTAGCTCCAGCACTCTCTTTTGGACCCCCTGATTTTTACCCATCATATTACTGCCATTATCATACGATTGGCCTCGACAGTTGGAAAGATCCAACCCTAGGGTTTCTAGGTGCTGTAAAAATAACTCGCATAAGCCTTTTCCTGTTGTGTCATGTGCCAGAATAAAACCAAGGAAGTGCTCGTGAATGGAGACACCTTTTGAGGGCTCACAATTTACAATTCGTAGCACCATTGATAGCTGCTCATTGTGACTGAGGTCTGGAGTGCAGTCCATGATTACTGCATAATATTTGGCTTTCTTTACTCGCTCTACAATTGCGTCAGTTGTACACTTTGCCACAAGGCAAATGAGCTCATTCTGAATACTCTTGCTTAAATAAGTCTCACTGAGGTTCTGTTGTGCCTGAATTCTCCTCAAATGCTCTCCCATGACGGGGTCAAACTCAGCCATCAGTTGAACTTGCCCAAGGAAATTTCCATTGCCAGACTCAAACAACTTGTCCGAGTGGCCACGAAATGCAAGATTACGCTCTGCCAGATGGTTCACAATTGCAAGTAATCTTCTTAAAATCTCTCTCCAGCGCTTTGCTTCAAGAGCAATTAGATCTTGGTTCTGCTGATCTATAGCTGTGTTTGTTTGTAGTTTCTGGAATATATTGCGCCAGGTATCCATGTTTGTGATGTGTTCAGCAGACTTCTCATGCATGTTCAAGGCGGCTGAAAGATTTTTCCATGCACTGAATCCATCCCCACTTAGCTGAGTTATCTTTTCTCTGTTTCCAAACAGGCGGCAACAAAAACACAGAGCACTGTCCTTCTTCTCACTATACACAAGCCAGGACCTGTTTATCTTTTCTCCATTTTTCATGTTGATATAATAGTGATTGCTTGTAAATCTGCGTCCTTCTTGATTTTGGGGAAATACTCTGTCTTTAACTTGAACTGGTCCTCTCTGCACTATTGAGCAGCGCTCTTTATCTGACAGCTGTTTAGGCCAGAGTCCTGGATCATTTTCAATAATACTAGTTGAAGTGTTACTCACTGGTTCAGGTTCTAAAACTAAAGTATCTTCATCTTCATCTTCATCTTCGTTGTCAGTGTCAGTCTGTTGATCCGTATCTGTATCTCCGACGTCACTGTCATCACCCACTTCCTCTTCAGTGTCAGTTCCCAGTCCAGCCTCCTCTTCCTCTTCGCTAGCACTAGCAGCAGTACTAACACTAACACTACAAGTTGCTGCAGCTCCTTCTGCGTGACTTGGACCTTCTACCGCCGGTAGAATATCCTCCTCCAGCTCCTCTTCACTAACGCTAACGTTAGCAGCTCCGTCCTCGCTTTCGTTAACGTTAGCAGCAGCAGTGGCAGCGTCTTGCTCCCGCTTATCACAAGGCGCAGCGGCAGCCTTGAAATAAGCTGTTAGCTTTGGCAGTTTTGCGATGAAGCTGTCCTTCTCCTCCTTCTTTCTCCTTTTGGAATCACAGCTGGGGTAGGTTCTTTTCATGTTTACTGTTGTCTGGTACTGGTGTTGTCTTCATGTATTCATTTGAATTCTGTTCTGTTCGTGTTTACTTCCTACACATGGAGCCGGAGTGAAGTGATCATTGGTTGGTACGTGCCGGGGGCCCTCCTTCCCCCGTCACACCAGCCAATCCGTAACCTCGCGTCACCAGGCTCTTCTCGGCGAGAGCCAATCCGGCAGTAAATTCATGGAATAGTCCAACTAGTGGGGACTGAGGGGGGGGGCCCCGGCGTACAGACAGCCATGATTCATGAATTTGTCGTTCTGATGCAATTTTAGCATATGGGTTTTTAGAAAGACATGGTGCAAAGTAAAAGGAAAATAATAATATCGAAAAACATTTTTTACCATAGTTTTATGGGGCCCTTGGTAGGTCGGGGCCTAAGGCAACTGCCTTACTTGCCTAATGGTACGGTCCGCCTCTGCAAGAGCGCCATCTATCGCATGGCGGTGAAAACACATATTGACATCATATGACGTTAATGGCGGGAAATGAGTGAAACGTTTGTTGTGGTTTTGTCTCTGTGCTTCCAGCTCAAGACTCTGCAGTGATGTCCCTCATAGGCAGAGTGAACGACACAGAGAGGGAGGTGAAGAAGCAGAACGATGACGCAGGAGCTCTCAGAGCTGATCTGAGCGCCTCCAAGGCCGACCTGCAGCTGCAGAAGAAGAAGGTGGAGGATCTGGAGACGGAGAACAAAGGTGGGATACCCCGGGGAGCCACATATCAGGGCTGTAGTCAGGATTGCCTTGGTTGAGTTAGAGTCGAGATCGAGACCGCAAAACTACCAGTCCAAATCAAGACCAATACCAGAGCAATGTGTTATCCAAGGCTACCATTGTATTTGACTAAAATAGCATATTTTTGGTTAATTTTGCTCTTTTTTATGGGGCTTTACTGGGTTTTATTCTGTGATCGACAAAGCTGGAGCAGTTTATCATCATTTGTGACTTCTGTGTCACTATCGTGTGAAAAATTAATTTAAAGTTTAATCCTATCCACCTTATTTTTGGCGGCCATTTTGCCTTACGTTAACTATGGGTTCTATTTCCGGTGTAAGCAATTTAGATAACCCCCCAGCCCCCGACAAAAAAAACGTCTATGAGGTTTTTACCCTTTTACAGCAGAGCCATTCTGCTCTACATCCGTGTCGTTCGGGTGCTGGGATAACGTAATGCATTGTGGGTAGTCAGCTACTAACTGTGGCTAATGTTAGCGGCTAGCTAGCTATGTTACATGGCAGTAAAACGCCACCAAATTGATTTAACTTTTAACCATTTCGAGTAACACACATTTCGAGTTTCCATACGGACCTCCAGCGTTGGTTAGTTGTTTATAACGTGACTATATTTATAACTTTTATAACGGACTCCAGCTTCCGGTTTATAATTCGGGTCTGCAGCCAGAGTATAACAAAGGAAATGGCAAGCGGCAACAATGAGTCACGTTAAACCGGACCTTGTACCCACGATTCTTTTTTACAGTGGGGCATTCAAAAATAAGGTGGATAAAGCTAAATCAATCACGTTAGAAATAGACAGAATACAGGAAGCTAGGCCTTTTTACCTTCAAAATAAAAGCAGCGATATATAACTGGGTAAGTAAAAAAAACAGGACCGTCAATTCACTACGGGTTAAGATTAACTTTTAGTTGTCTGTTTTCTATGTGTTCTGTGTATTTGGGATCACACAAAAACAACTTTGCAACATGCATCAATAAGGCTATTCGCTTATTTAATTGCCATTATTGTGAAGGCTGTAACCAGAAGTTTCAGTTTTATTCTGGCTCACTTGACGCTGCTGAGTTTTTTGAAACTTCAGTCTGTATGGAAATCGTTATCACAAACGCTGTGTATAAACGCGAAATCAAAGGCAAGAATGCAATGACAGTTTCCTGTTTTATGCAGAGACCATTGTTGTGTAAACATGGCCTACTGTAAGCTTACACGTCTCGTTCAAACAGCCAGTAAGATCATCCTATGATCAAATTGCCTGACGTCATATGACGTTAATGGCGGGGAATGAGTGAAACGTTTGTTGTGATTTGTCTCTGTGCTTCCAGCTCAAGACTCTGCAGTGACGTCCCTCATAGGCAGAGTGAACGACACAGAGAAGGAGGTAAAGAAGCAGAACGAAGATCTGAGCGCCTCCAAGGCTGACCTGCAGCTGCAGAAGAAGAAGGTGGAGAATCTGGAGACGGAGAACAAAGGTGGGAAAACGACTGACTGACTGGCTGACTGGCTGACTGACTGACTGATTGGCTGGCTGGCTGGCTGACTGACTGACTGGCAGTCAGCCAGCCAGCCAGTCAGTCATGTCATCATGGTGAAGCAATAATGTAACGTAATTAATTTAAAGTTTAATCCTATAAAGCTAAATCAATCACGTTAGAAATAGACAGAATACAGGAAGCTAGGCCTTTTTACCTTCAAAATAAAAGCAGCGATATATAACTGGGTAAGTAAAAAACAACAGGACCGTCAATTCACTACGGGTTAAGATTAACTTTTAGTTGTCTGTTTTCTATATGTTCTGTGTATTTGGGATCACACAAAAACAACTTTGCAACATGCATCAATAAGGCTATTTGCTTATTTAATTGCCATTATTGTGAAGGCTGTAACCAGAAGTTTCTGGCTCACTTGACGCTGCTGAGTTTTTTGAAACTTCAGTCTGGAAATCGTTATCACAAACGCTGTGTATAAACGCAGAATCAAAGGCAAGAATGGAATGACAGTTTCCTGTTTTATGCAGAGACTGTTGTTGTGTAAACATGGCCTACTGTAAGCTTACACGTCTCGTTCAAACAGCCAGTAAGATCATCCTATGATCAAATTGCCTGACGTCATATGATGTTAATGGCGGGGAATGAGTGAAACGTTTGTTGGGATTTGTCTCTGTGCTTCCAGCTCAAGACTCTGCAGTGACGTCCCTCATAGGCAGAGTGAGCAACACAGAGAAGAAGGTGAAGAAGCAGAACGACGATCTGAGCGCCTCCAAGGCCGACCTGCAGCTGCAGAAGAAGAAGGTGGAGAATCTGGAGAGGGAGAACAAAGGTGGGAAAACGACTGACTGACTGACTGACTGACTGACTGACTGGCTGACTGACTGACTGACTGATTGGCTGGCTGGCTGACTGACTGGCAGTCAGCCAGCCAGCCAGTCAGTCATGTCATCATGGTGAAGCAATAATGTAATGTAATTAATTTAAAGTTTAATCCTATAAAGCTAAATCAATCACGTTAGAAATAGACAGAATACAGGAAGCTAGGCCTTTTTACCTTCAAAATAAAAGCAGCAATATATAACTGGGTAAGTAAAAAAAACAGGACCGTCAATTCACTACGGGTTAAGATTAACTTTTAGTTGTCTGTTTTCTATGTGTTCTGTGTATTTGGGATCACACAAAAACAACTTTGCAACATGCATCAATAAGGCTATTAGTTTATTTAATTGCCATTATTGTGAAGGCTGTAACCAGAAGTTTCAGTTTTATTCTGGCTCACTTGACGCTGCTGAGTTTTTTTAAACTTCAGTCTGTATGGAAATCATTATCACAAACGCTGTGTATAAACGCGAAATCAAAGGCAAGAATGCAATGACAGTTTCCTGTTTTATGCAGAGACCATTGTTGTGTAAACATGGCCTACTGTAAGCTTACACGTCTCGTTCAAACACCCAGTAAGATCATCCTATGATCAAATTGCCTGATGTCATATGACGTTAATGGCGGAGAATGAGTGAAACATTTGTTGTGATTTGTCTCTGTGCTTCCAGCTCAAGACTCTGCAGTGACGTCCTTCATAGGCAGAGTGAGCAACACAGAGAAGGAGGTGAAGAAGCAGAACGACGATCTGAGCGCCTCCAAGGCCGAGCTGCAGCTGCAGAAGAAGAAGGTGGAGAATCTGGAGACGGAGAACAAAGGTGGGACACTCCGGGGAGCCGCACATCAGGGCTGTAGTCAAGACCGCTTTGGTCGAGGTCGAGTCGAGATCAAGACCGCAAAACTACCAGTCCAAATCAAGACCAATACCAGAGCAATGTATAGTAGTAGCAAGGCTACCATTGTATTTATTGACTAAAATTGCATATTTTCTGTTTATTACATTACATTACATTACGTAATTTAGCAGACGCTTTTGTCCAAAGCAACTTACAATATCACATTTTGTCACAGCAAGCAACTATGCAACACAATCCATGACAGCTAAGCCATTTGGATGGATTAGAGTAGCACTTTTTAGAAAGTAGTTTTCTTTTTAGTTTATTAGGCTACCTAATAAAACAGGTATTTTTTATGGGGCATACTGGGTTTTTATTCTGTAATGGACAAATCTGGAGCAGTTTATCACCATTCGTGACTTCTGTGTCACTATCGTGTGGAAAATTAATTTAAAGTTTAAAGCAGCAACGAGCAACTTTTTCGATTGTTATTAAACAGTATAAATTTTATATCAATGCATCACATCTTACCTCTAATAGTCGACGAGACCAACGCAGAGTAGTCTCGCTTGAGCCCCGAGTGAATCGGCCAGTGTAGGCTGTCTGTGGCCAGGGAAGATCAGGAAGTGAAATGAAACGGTTTGCAGCAGCCACTTCGGCCATAACCACAAAATAACTTCCAAAAAACCTGTTAGAATATAACGAGAGATGTTCGCGAGAGTATGCGTGGCGTTCACATTGTTTATGTTATGTTGCTAGGCAGCGCAAACGGCGAGGCAGGCAGCTGCGTTTCACTTCCGGGTAGCCGGGCCGGCGGTAAGGAGAGAGAGAGAGAGAGCCCCCTGTTGACGCGAGTTTAGACAGACACAGACTTAATACTCATCCAAGGGAGCAATCTCCAATTCACACGGCTTTGGTCTGAGATACTATTATAGGTAAGATGTGATGCATCAATATTGTAATTATACTGTTTAATAACAATCGAAAAAGTTGCTCGTAGCTGCTTTAATCCTATAAAGCTAAATCAATCCTATTAAAAATTGACAGAGTACAGGAAGCTAAGCCTTTTACCTTCAAAATAAAAGCAGCAATATATACCTGGGTAAGTAAAAAAAACAGGACCGTCAATTCACTACGGGTTAAGATGAACTTTTTGTTTTCTGTGTTCTGTGTATTTGAGATCACACAAAAACAACTTTGCAACATGCATCAATAAGGCTATTCACTTATTTAACTCATTGAGTGCCAGCCACTTTTGGAGAACGGACGCTCCCAGTGCCAGAGTTTCAGAGCGTTTTCAGTGATTTCTCGAGGCCCACAGAATATTGTGTGATATTACTATGTAAACACCGAACACGCACAAAGAACGATGAGACTCTCTTCTATCATCTGCAAAAAAAAGTTTATTGATCCCATTTTCCGTTCTTTAGTTATGAGCCGGAGAAGATAGGCTGTTTTGAGCAAAAAGACACTTTTCAAATTAGAAGCTGAGTTATTCCGCCTTTTGTGAAATGCAGCATTTCAAGCACATTCACTGAGTCTGAAGATAATATTTTCTGATGTAGTGACGTGGTGTAGTTGTGTGGTGCCTGCGTGCCCCACCCCCCTCTCCCCCCCTCAGCTGCAAACTCCTCCCCACACTAAACACAGCCTAACACGCACCCAGTCTATTTTCGGAGCGCTCCGTTTTTTTTGCGCCGGCTCCCAGCGCGACAAGGAAATGCCAAACCGGACTGTAGGGAAAGGTTTGGCCCTTCGGCGTCGGGTGCTGCCTTTCTGGCGGCTAATCGTGTGAAGAAACTATGCAGACAGACAGACAGAGGCAGAGGGGCACAGTTGTGTGCGCGGATTGACTGATGTTCGCAGCCAACATCAGCTGCAAGTCAGAGCCATCTATATGGCTCTGGCTGCAGCATGAGCGGTTTCTCTTTGATCACGGGCGTTTTTCCTGCTGTTTTCGGACCGTCCTCTAATCTGGAGAGCACTGTCGCCACCTAATGGGTCGGTAAAATAGGTTACACACATTCAACATGCCCCAAAATTTTACAGGAGATATATTAGGCTTTGATCCACGTCCCACCGTCAAAAAACGCAATTGACGACAATCGTCGTCTTTGGCACTCTACGTTAGTATTCGAATTGACGACAACTGTAGTCATTGGCACTCAATGAGTTAATTGCCATTATTGTGAAGGCTGTAACCAGAAGTTTCAGTTTTATTCTGGCTCACTTGACGCTGCTGAGTTTTTTGAAACTTCAGTCTGTATGCAAATCGTTATCACAAACGCTGTGTATAAACGCGAAATCAAAGGCAAGAATGCAATGAGAGTTTCCTGTTTTATGCAGAGACCGTTGTTGTGTAAACATGGCCTACTGTAAGCTTACACGTCTCGTTCAAACAGCCAGTAAGATCATCCTATGATCAAATTGCCTGACGTCATATGACATTAATGGCGGGGAATGAGTGAAACGTTTGTTGTGATTTGTCTCTGTGCTTCCAGCTCAAGACTCTGCAGTGACGTCCCTCATAGGCAGAGTGAGCAACACAGAGAAGGAGGTGAAGAAGCAGAACGACGATCTGAGCGCCTCCAAGGCTGACCTGCAGCTGCAGAAGAAGAAGGTGGAGAATCTGGAGACGGAGAACAAAGGTGGGACACTCCGGGGAGCCGCACATCAGGGCTGTAATCAAGACCGCTTTGGTCGAGGTCGAGTCGAGATCAAGACCGCAAAACTACCAGTCCAAATCAAGACCAATACCAGAGCAATGTATGGTACATACAATAGTAGCAAGGCTACCATTGTATTTATTGACTAAAATTGCATATTTTCTGTTTATTACATTACATTACATTACGTAATTTAGCAGACGCTTTTGTCCAAAGCGACTTACAATATCACATTTTGTCACAGCAAGCAACTATGCAACACAATCCATGACAGCTAAGCCATTTGGATGGATTAGAGTAGCACTTTTTAGAAAGTAGTTTTCTTTTTAGTTTATTAGGCTACCTAATAAAACAGGTATTTTTTATGGGGCATACTGGGTTTTTATTCTGTAATGGACAAATCTGGAGCAGTTTATCACCATTCGTGACTTCTGTGTCACTATCGTGTGGAAAATTAATTTAAAGTTTAATCCTATAAAGCTAAATCAATCCTATTAAAAATTGACAGAGTACAGGAAGCTAAGCCTTTTACCTTAAAAATAAAAGCAGCAATATATAAATGGGTAAGTAAAAAAAACAGGACCGTCAATTCACTACGGGTTAAGATGAACTTTTTGTTTTCTGTGCTCTGCGTATTTGGGATCACACAAAAACAACTTTGCAACATGCATCAATAAGGCTATTCGCTTATTTAATTGCCATTATTGTGAAGGCTGTAACCAGAAGTTTCAGTTTTATTCTCGCTCACTTGACGCTGCTGAGTTTTTTGAAACTTCAGTCTGTATGCAAATCGTTATCACAAACGCTGTGTATAAACGCGAAATCAAAGGCAAGAATGCAATGACAGTTTCCTGTTTTATGCAGAGACTGTTGTTGTGTAAACATGGCCTACTGTAAGCTTACACGTCTCGTTAAAACAGCCAGTAAGATCATCCTATGATCAAATTGCCTGACGTCATATGACGTTAATGGCGGGGAATGAGTGAAACGTTTGTTGTGATTTGTCTCTGTGCTTCCAGCTCAAGACTCTGCAGTGACGTCCCTCATAGGCAGAGTGAGCAACACAGAGAAGGAGGTGAAGAAGCAGAACGACGATCTGAGCGCCTCCAAGGCCGACCTGCAGCTGCAGAAGAAGAAGGTGGAGGATCTGGAGACGGAGAACAAAGGTGGGACACCCCGGGGAGCCGCATATCAGGGCTGTAGTCAAGATTGCCTTGGTTGAGTTCGAGTCGAGATCGAGACCGCAAAACTACCAGTCCAAATCAAGACCAATACCAGAGCAATGTGTTATCCAAGGCTACCATTGTATTTGACTAAAATAGCATATTTTTGGTTTATTTTGCTCTTTTTTATGGGGCTTTACTGGGTTTTATTCTGTGATGGACAACGCTGGAGCAGTTTATCATCATTTGTGACTTCTGTGTCACTATCGTGTGAAAAATTCATTTAAAGTTTAATCCTATAAAGCTAAATCAATCACGTTAGAAATAGACATAATACAGGAAGCTAGGCCTTTTTACCTTCAAAATAAAAGCAGCGATATATAACTGGGTAAGTAAAAAAAACAGGACCGTCAATTCACTGCGCGTTAAGATTAACTTTTAGTTGTCTGTTTTCTATGTGTTCTGTGTATTTGGGATCACACAAAAACAACTTTGCAACATGCATCAATAAGGCTATTAGTTTATTTAATTGCCATTATTGTGAAGGCTGTAACCAGAAGTTTCAGTTTTATTCTGGCTCACTTGACGCTGCTGAGTTTTTTGAAACTTCAGTCTGTATGGAAATCGTTATCACAAACGCTGTGTATAAACGCGAAATCAAAGGCAAGAATGCAATGACAGTTTCCTGTTTTATGCAGAGACCATTGTTGTGTAAACATGGCCTACTGTAAGCTTGCACGTCTCGTTCAAACACCCAGTAAGATCATCCTATGATCAAATTGCCTGATGTCATATGACGTTAATGGCGGGGAATGAGTGAAACGTTTGTTGTGATTTGTCTCTGTGCTTCCAGCTCAAGACTCTGCAGTGACGTCCCTCATAGGCAGAGTGAGCAACACAGAGAAGGAGGTGAAGAAGCAGAACGACGATCTGAGGGCCTCCAAGGCTGACCTGCAGCTGCAGAAGAAGAAGGTGGAGAATCTGGAGAGGGAGAACAAAGGTGGGAAAACGACTGACTGACTGACTGACTGGCTGACTGACTGACTGACTGACTGACTGGCTGGCTGACTGACTGACTGAGCAGTTTATTTGTTCCTCATCATCACATGGGGAAAGGTTTCTCTAAGGAGACTTCAAGTGAAAAGTCAGAAACAGTCTGTTATAATCATCAGTGTTGTCATTAAATCACACATTAGTTTAAGTGAGAGCTGCTCACACTGTTTCACAGTGTTTTGCTGTAGGAGGTGTGAGGTTATTCTACTACTGTAAGATCTTCTGGAAGGATGTAGGTTAAGAGCCATGTTGCACGCACGTTATTCGACATCTTATTTTACTTTAGCATTGTTTTCTTCAGTTATTTTTTATTGCCCTTATTATTTATTTATTTATTTTTTATGTTTATTTATTTATCTTGTATTTTGTGTTGTTTTGTATTATGTATTACTATTGTTTTAATTCCGAATATTTTCTGTGAAACACACTGAGCTGCTTGTGCATGAAATGTGCTACATATTTAACTCATTGAGTGCCAGCCACTTTTGGAAAACGGATGCTCCCAGTGCTAGCCCTTTCAGAGCGTTTTCAGTGATTTCTCGAGGCCCACAGAATATTGTGTGATATTACTATGTAAACACCGAACACGCCCAAAGAACGATGAGACTCTATTGTATCATCAGCAAAAAAAAGTTTATTGATATCATTTTCCGTTCTTTAGTTATCAGCCGGAGAAGATAGGTTGTGTTCAGCAAAAACAGACGTTTCAAACTAGAAGCTGAGATAATCAGCCTTTTGTGAAATGAAGCATTTCAAGCACATCACTGACTCTGAAGCTAATATTTTCTGATGTAGTGACACCTCAAAAATAATTTCCTTCAATAAAACAGCGAAAACAAAGGAATTTTGTTTGGCAAAATAATATTTTTTAGCTGCAACCAGCAGCGCTGGCCACTGCGTGCGCAGATCTACACCTTCTTGCTGGTCTTGATTTACTGCTGGTGGGCATCAGATATTCTAGCTTGTGTTTGTAAATCTGTCCATCGAGCCTCCTGCTGTCTGGGTCGGTGTTGTATGCTGCCCTACATGCCCCACCCCCCTCAACTGCACACTCCTCCGTGGGAGTGTCTCTGGTGGCTCTCTGCTGCATTTGCTCTGCACTGAAAAGTGCGCTACGCCCAGCTTTTTCACAGCGTTCCATCGTTTTTGTCGCCGGCTTCCAGCTGAGAATAATGTAACTTTTCAGAAAGACACTGGTGTCGGCAACTAATCATGTGGAGGGGCTATCACAGCGGAGACGGAGGGGCTCAATTGTGGCAGCAGATTGGCTGCTGTTCACAGGCACAGCTAACGTTATGCTTCATGCATATCGATGCATACCGATGCGGTTTCCGTTTCCCCATGACTTCTTCTCTGTTTTTTCCTCACCTTTCTCTAATCTGGAGAGCACTGTCGCCACTTAATGGGTCCGTAAAATACTTTATACACATTCAACATGCCCCAAATTTTTACAGGAGATGCATCAGGCTTTGATCCACATCCCACCGTCAAAAAACGCAATTGACGACTTTAGTCGTCATTGGCACTCTACGTTATTATTTGAATTGACGACTATAGTCATCATTGGCACTCAATGAGTTAAAAACTGACTCGACTTGGCAAATACAGTATTTATAGAAATATTAAAATATATAATAAATACAAATTAGTGGATTGATGAAGGAATATTCAAATATTGAATGGAATAGAGTGAGGCGTGTATTAAAAAAGAAAATGAGCCTACTTTTGTATTTTGAAGTGAATCTTATTCTCTAATATTTCCCCCCCCCCCCGATTTTTTTATCCTATTTTTATCCCCCATTAGTGCTAATTTTAATTTATTTGTCATGGTTGCTGCTCCACCCTCTGTCAATCTGGGGAGAGCCGAAACTGGCTCCATGCTTCCTCCGAGACATGGGCAGTAGCCAGCCGCTTATTTTTACCTGACAGGGGAAGCTTCACCGGTAGGACATAGCAGGAGGATCACGCTATTCCAAAGAGTTCCCCTCCCTCCGAACAGGCGCCCCGAACGACCAGAGGAAGCACCATTTCAGAGACCAGGATATTGCATGTTTTGGTGTGGGGTTCCTATATGAAGGAAACCCGCAGAGTACACGGGAAGAACATGCAAACTCCACACAGAAAGGCCCTTTTGACGACCCCACCCGGGAGGTGGGCACTCGAGGACATGCGGACGGACACGCACTCCTTCAGCGCTCACAGCGTCCCAGGTGGGAATCGAACCCAGCACCTTCTAGCTGTGAGGCAACAGCGCTTACCATTGCACCACCGTGCCCCCTTTTTTGAAGTGAATCTTAATGGTGGCTAAAAGACAGTTGATGGAGTCAGTAAGAGTGGTTATTTTATCACCAAGCTGTCACCTACTCATCCTCATCACCAAGCTGTCACCTACTCATCTTCATCACCAAGCTGTCACCTGTTCATCTTCATCACCAAGCTTTCACCTGTTCATCTTCATCACCAAGCTGTCACCTGTTCATCTTCATCACCAAGCTGTCACCTGCTCATCTTCATCACCAAGCTGTCACCTACTCATCTTCATCACCAAGCTGTCACCTACTCATCTTCATCACCAAGCTGTCACCTGTGCATCTTCATCACCAAGCTGGCACCTACTCATCTTCATCACCAAGCTGTCACCTACTCATCTTCATCACCAAGCTGTCACCTGTTCATCTTCATCACCAAGCTGTCACCTGCTCATCTTCATCACCAAGCTGTCACCCTGCTCATCTTCATCACCAAGCTGTCACCTACTCATCTTCATCACCAAGCTGTCACCTACTCATCTTCATCACCAAGCTGTCACCTGTTCATCTTCATCACCAAGCTGTCACCTGTTCATCTTCATCACCAAGCTGTCACCTGTTCATCTTCATCACCAAGCTGTCACCTGTTCATCTTCATGACCAAGCTGTCACCTGTTCATCTTCATCACCAAGCTGTCACCTGCTCATCTTCATCACCAAGCTGTCACCTGTTCATCTTCATGACCAAGCTGTCACCTACTCATCTTCATCACCAAGCTGTCACCTACTCATCTTCATCACCAAGCTGTCACCTGTTCATCTTCATCACCAAGCTGTCACCTGTTCATCTTCATCACCAAGCTGTCACCTGTTCATCTTCATCACCAAGCTGTCACCTGTTCATCTTCATGACCAAGCTGTCACCTGTTCATCTTCATGACCAAGCTGTCACCTGTACTTTCATTTTGTGCTCTCAGTGATTTTGACAGAGCAGATGTTTGTTTTTCAAATGACTGAGATGTCATTTCTGGAACCAACCTGCACGTGGCTGCTGACACAACAAATCACAATTAGCTTGAATAATTTCCTTTCAAAAATACTTTCATTTGACCTCAAACTCATCTGTCAGTGTTTCAACAAAACACCTAAGGCCTATACCACGAAGCAAGATTAGTGGCTTAGCGAGGTAACTTCAGGTTTAACCCTGGGTTTGCCGTGCTACGACGCTAGTTAACTTCTTACCGAGATATATTTCCATAGCAACTTGTGCTTCAGAGTTAACCTGGTCCAGAGCAGGTTAAGTTGCAGGGATAAGATTAAACCTTAAAAGGCACCGCCCAAGAACCAATGAGCTTCCTGGAAAAGGAGAGAAGAGTCTTTTGCGACCGCCAAGACCCATTTAATCACACGTCTCCAAAGTGCACCGGACAGTGCCGGTCCGCCCTATACGCTCACTACACAGCTTGCTTAAGGCCTCCAACACTGTAAAGGCCCCGTAAAATAATTGCGCAAAGGAACTTGCATTGATCAGAAGTGACAACTAATCGATCCATTGCAACACCAGTGCACAGCAATACTGCCATTTTGGCCTGGAGGAGACACCTCTGATTGGCTGCCACGGTTCGTGTGCTGTTTTCCCATTGGACAAAATTGGCGCTGTCAAAAGTAAATGTGTCAACTCTTACCTCTTACCTTCAACACTCTTTCAGCCGCCCTAGCCTCCCTCCACCTCCTCCAAAGTGTTTAGTGTGTGTCAATGTGTAAACAGTAGCTACAAAGTGTTTAGTGTGCATCAATGTGTAAACAGCCAAAGTGTTTAGTGTGCATCAATGTGTGAACAGTAGCTACACGTTAAGTCTGCTGACTGACCGAAACCTGTTCACTCCGTCACCACTGTTGCACTGTCAATGGTTTGTTGTTGACTTCTGCAATGTAGCCTAATGTTAAAGGCAGCTTATCTCTCTAGTCTGTCTGTCAGTGTTGGCTTTAGCTAACCTAAGTAGCTGCACTGTTGGCTTTAGCGGGGTCCTCTCGTCATTCCGAAGTGTCGGCATTCCGATCATTGACTTCTATGCTTTCGGAGAGGCAGCCCTTTTTATCTCCAAAAAAGGTTTCGCCATTGCAAAAGATCAACACGTTCTCACTCCGAGCACGTAGCATATTGACGCTTTGTCACGTCCCTTGTGCGTCGCTTGTTACTAACATGGTACCCTTGAGCGACCCATGAAACGACTTGGGCTTTCCGACTAAACTCATTGTAAACCCATGGAAGTCATCTTTGACGCTTATGGCAACTGCTCCCCCATTAGCCTAACTGCTCCCCCATTAGTCAACTGCTCCCCCATTAGGGTCTGGGGGGAGGTTAGCTTTAGGCGTGGGGGGTGGGAGAGGTTAGGTTTAGGGTTAGGCTGGGTTCACACCGGCGACCCAAGCCTTGCCTATGCCTTGCCTTTACCCACGCTTTTAAATAGGCGTCCGTTTTAGTCAACGAGGCTGTGTACACCGGGCGCCTGAGCGTGAACCCTGCGTGTACCCACGCCTTGCCTGTGCCTCGCCGATTTTATCGTTCAGGCGAGAGTTCTATTTTCAAGCCGACAAGGCGCGTGCAGGCAGGCTTTTCTGTCAAGCCATGGAATAAAAACGTGACAATATCCATGGGAAATGGCAAAGTAAACTGAATTTCAAAATAAAATGGAGTTACTACAACCGTGTTGAGCAGAGAGAGAGAGAGAGAGAGAGAGAGAGATTGACGGGTGGCTATCACGTGGGGCTTTCTCCCTGTCTTCAAACAAATCTTCATGAGAGAGAATAGCGACCGAAGAAGCAAGATGGACAATGTTGTTGTGCCAGCACATATTCTTGCAAGATCACCTCTCTAAAATGTCCGACTATAGTCAGACCTGCTTATGCATATCCAGCATCAATAGAACATTAAATATATCAGATTTATTTTACCTAGGCTACCCATGACAATTCTGGGCAACACGTGAAAAAATACAGTCGGGAGAGAGGAGAGGCGCTTGTGACTCGGCTCCAGGTTCGGCGTGCAAAAGGCGTGTGGTGTGATCGCAAAAGTGTGTAACAGGTTCACGCCCAGCTCGGCGTAGGCGTGGGTTGAGGCAAGGCAAGGCATAGGTTGTCTGTGTGAACTAAGCGTTAGGGTCTGGGGGAGGTTAGGTTTAGGCGTGGGGGGTGGGAGAGGTTAGGTTCAGGGTTAGGGTCTGGGAGAGTAGTAAGTAGCTGCACACACTAAGTAGCTGCACATGTTTAGACTGCTATAAATAACCACGTCGTGCGTGCAGTGCACAAAATGACACTAGCATTTAGCAACTTGTGGAGACCAGGGAGAAAAAAATAAGACTGGATCATTGCATGCCTGATGGATGGCTGGATGGAGAGACAGACAGACAGACAATAGACAGACAGACAGACAGACAGACAGACAGACAGACAGACAGACAGACAGACAGACAGATAGATGATGATAGATAGATGATAGATAGATAGATAGATAGATAGATAGATAGATAGATAGATAGATAGATAGATAGATAGATAGATAGATGTATTATCTATCTATTTATCTATCTATGATAGATTTTTTTATTTTTTTATTTATTCGTTTATTTGTCAGGGACAATGCAAGAATCATTGTAACAAGTTACAGGAACATGAAACATATGCGATGCATATATGATATCTAGCCAAGGCTAATTTGCAATCCCTGTCCCTGGGTAGGCTTTTCTAATAAAAAACATAATCTAAACAAAGTGCAAACATAAAAATTGTGACACAATCATGCAAAATTTACAGTAGAATTATGCTACTACATCATACAAGATTTACAGTAGAATTACACAACTACGTCAGTGATCAATGGTCGCAGGTTTGATTTTGCTTCAGCCAGTGTTTCACCTTTTCATTAAAGCTTTTCAGATTAGTTTGCATTTTTATTTCTGTTGGTAGGGAATTCCATATGTGTATCCCTTTTACTGAAAAGGATGACTGACCGAAGGTAGTTTTGCGTTGGGCCACTCTACAATTGCCATTCGCTGATCCCCTTGTGGCAATTCTGTTGCTGTTTATTTTTGTGACATATGGTGAAAGTACGGCTGCGATGGGACGAGATTATTCACACATTTAAAAATCAATTTGACAAATGAAAACTTAATGAAGCTGTCACAACTGAGCAGCTTGTACTTGTGTAGAATTTTACAGTGGTGCCATTTCATTTGTTTTCGATCCATTATTTTCAGTGCCTGTTTGTACAGTGATGTGACAGGTTTGACAGTTGCCTGTGAAGCCTGGGCCCATACAGTTACACAGTAGGATAAGTGAGAAAATATCATGGCATGCATGAACAGTTGAGCTGCCTTGAGAGGTATGTAATGTCTTAACATTCTAAAGCAGTTCAAATTTATCTTGACTGTTTTGCATATTTTTTTCACATGTTTGTCAAATTTATAGATAGATATCTTTCTATGATAGATAGATAGATAGATAGATAGACAGACAGACAGACAGACAGACAGACAGACAGATAGATGTATTATCTATCTATCTATCTATCTATCTATCTATCTATCTATGATAGATAGATATGATAGATAGATAGATAGATGGATAGATAGATAGATAGATAGATAGATAGATAGATAGATAGATAGATAGATAGACAGAGAGACAGACAGACAGACAGACAGATAGATAGCCTACTGCATGATGGAAAGCAATGGATTGACATTGACTAAATAGCTATTGATTAGTATTGCAGCCAAGCTATATTTAAGTATTTTATATTTGAACATGTATAACAGGAAATCTGGGGGAGAAGAGTTTGAACAGGGTCAGATGCAACTGATCAATATAATAATAGTGTTCTATGATTTGTAGGTTCTACGCTTAGGTTTGTCAGTAAAGGAGATGCTGGGTCATCAGCCAGTACTAACACAGACCCAGTACAGTCGGCTTCAGCAAGTACTAACAAAGACCCGCTACAGCTTCAGCAAATAATACCAGGTGTCCAGGAGGGAGGATTGTAGTGGAGCACTGAGGTGTCAGGTGTGACTGTGTGGGATGGCAAATGGCCAGGTAGGAGGCGTAAAGAGGAATCATAAACGTCTCCAAAGCGCACTAAGGTGCTCTGTGTGCTGCTATTTTTATAGGCAATTTTTTAATTCAATGAAAACTACGCCCGCACTGTGTTGATTCAGAGCCTATATTTCTAACGTTAAATCTATGATCTAAATAGGTCTATGGATTTTGGAAATTTAGACTTCTACTTGCAAAAAACACATTGGGTTTTATTGAGTAGACCTATATTAATCTGCTGTATATAGACACTAGGCAGAAACGGCAGAAGAAATCAAATGACTGATGTGAATAAAAGCGGTAACTTTAGACAGTCCTTCAGTAACAGACTCATATCCAACACAGACTTTGATTCTAACATACAGCAAAGCTCCGTTAATTAATACACTTTGAAGTGGCTTTTCAATGAATGAGGAAATAGGCGTGTCTGATGCTGTAAAATCCGGAGCTATCCATATTGCATTGTGATTGGCTAGTTGTTACAAACCACGCCTCTATCGTGGGCACGAGCTCCTGTTCACGAGCATTTTCAGGTGCACGAGCTCAGAGCTGATAAAAAAATCCTGAATTAACAGACCCAGCTGATAACTGGCGTCGTGCTACAGAATAGCTCGATTGTTTTGATCTGGTTAAGCCAAACCAGATCAAAAGACAGATCCTGGATCTCCATTCGTGTTAGAGGCCTCTGATCTGTACTCAAAACAAAACAAAACACAAAACAACAAAACCATTACTGTTTAATTTCTAATTGTTTTTTCCTGACACACACACACACACACGCACACGCACACGCACACGCACACGCACACGCACACACACACACACACACACACACACACACACACACACACACACACACACAGACACAGACAGAACCAGACAGCAGGTGGCGTTCTCTGTCTCTCTGGGTAGTGGAGACAGAAGGGGACCCTACAGCGGAGACACAACACTGATCTACAAGAACATCATCACCAACTCTGGACACTACAGCTCAAGTACAGGTAGTGACCCAACACACACACACACACACACTAAACAGACCCCCCCCCCACACACACACACACACACACACGCAGAGACACACAAGCGACAGACCCGCACGCACGCATACTAGGGCTGCAACAACTAATCGATTAAATCGATTAAAATCGATTATTAAATTCGTTGGCAACGAATTTGATTATCGATTCGTTGCCCTTTTGGCAAAAAAAATCATATTTAATTTGAGTTAAATTCAGATTATTGAAACTGGATTAGCCTGACCAGTTCTACTTGTTTAACAAGCTGAAGCATATGCTCTGCCTGTAATTCCAGAGAAGTCTGCCTTTTAATTTCATATTTAATTTTAGTTCAATTCAGATGATTGAAACTGGATTAGCATGGCCCCAGTTTAATTAAAAGTTATGACCAGTTTAACTTAAAATCATATAGCCTGCCTGTGATTCATTTTTATTTCATATTAGTTAAATTCAGACTATTGAAACTGGATTAGCATGACCAGGTTAACTTGTTTTATTATTATTTTTATTATTATTATTATTAACTTGTTTAAAAACATATAGGCATGTAATTCAAGATAAGTCATTCATATTTCATACAGTTCAAATAAGACTTTCTGAGCATGACCAGTTTGACTTGTTTAAATTTAAAAACATATAGGCCTGTACTTCAAGTCTGCCTTATTTCAATTGGTTTTTAGCCCTAGTTGCACTTCTGTTGCACTTTTTTGTTCATTTGAAGTTTATAACAGTGCATGAAGGCATTGTGTATTAAATTAATTTTATTTTTTGTGCAATTAATTTGAGTGGTTCAAAAAAAAATCCGAAATTTGGGTCGCGACTTCATGACAATAGGAAAATAGTGGGTCCTGAGGCTACACCAGTTGAGAACCACTGCGTTAAAGCACTTTATTTAAGAAGATATGAAGATATCTTTTGCACTTACACCATACATTTGTATGTATTTTGTATTCGTTCATGCCCTGTCAAAGCTATTTGATGTAGCAAAGCCCGGTGAGTTTTTGTTTAACAAAAAAAAAGTTGTTTTTCAATAAACGGATGGAAACAATATCAGTGCATTTTTTTATCCGATTAATCGATTAATCGAACAAATAATCGACCGATTAATCGATTATCAAAATAATCGTTAGTTGCAGCCCTAACGCATACACACACACACATACAAGCACGCACGCACACACGCAGACACACACACACACACACACACACACACACACACACACACACACACTAAACAGACCCCCCCCCCCACACACACACACACACACACACACGCAGAGACACACAAGCGACAGACTCGCACGCACACCAGTAGCGTAGGCAGACTTGGCTCATTGGGTGTGCCACAGAAAGCCAGGGTATGCCAGGGGGCGGACAATTTGGTGGCGGCCGCAAGACCGCCGCCAATTTTTTTTTGGGTCTTTTCAAACCAGATTTAGAGAAATATTTGTGTGTTGTTTGCTCCTTGACGCACTCATTATTAGCAGGTAGAAGCAGTCAATTAAATTGTATTTTTTGGCAACATGTAAAACCACTTTGTTTAGTATCTCAAAAAAGTCTCACCTACTTTTTCCAATGAGTGTTCTAGTCGGGAAAGAACGCAAATTTGGTTGGCATGCAGGTTCGTCTACTGCAGAGAGATCTGTAGTTAGGGTCCTCTGGCTCTGCACAAACCTCCGGTGTGTAGTTGGCTGCGTTCCCCGCTGTTAACGTCATTGTTTCGGCTGCATCATCTTCTTCATCATCGTCTGTCTGTTCTCCACTGTACACCACCAATACAGGTGCGGAACGGGTCGGGTGCACTACAATCCGCACTTGTTGAGGGGGAGGGTGGCGACGAGTCATCTTCTTCCTCGTCGTCAATGCAACGTTTCTTGCCTTTGCCGAAAAAACTTAAAAGCGAGCTTTGTTTCATGTCTTCTTGATTTGGCGCTGCTGCTGCTGCTGTGCGTGCATTTGTTTACTTTACGTGGACGACAGCTTAACTAGTTTCCCATGATGCTCCGGGGCACATAGGGCAGCGGACAGTTGGACACAGTGCATGACAGCGTTGACATGTGTTTTGCAGACAAACAAAAAACTTTTTTTACCCCATTTTTTTTGGGTGTGCCAGCGGCCTGTCTGGGTGGCATTTGCACACCCTAGCACACCCGTGGCTATGCGCATGACGCACACATACTGTACACACACACATACAAGCACGCACGCACACAGGCAGACACACGCAGACACACACACACACACACACACACACACACACAGACACAACAGAGTGGAGTTGACTTCATGGAGACTTTTCTTGTTGGCTTGTTTGTACTGCAGGCGTCTTCACAGCACCGGTGAGAGGAGTCTACTACTTCAGATTCACCGGCTTCAACTACGTCACTGATAAATATACAGTAGTGATGCTCTACAGGAACAACGAGCGGCTGATGCTTAACGCAGGGGCCCCACCTGAAAGCAATCGTGACCGCACCTACTTCTCCAATGCTCTGGTCCTGCAGCTGCAGCCTGGAGACACAGTCTACATGAGACTCGAGTCAGGGAAGACGATCTACGGAACTTCAGACAACCACTCCACCTTCAGCGGCTTCTTAATCTACACTTTGTAAATGTTCACTTTGAAAATGCATCTCAGCTCTCCCTTATCCTCCAATACAACTGTGTGTGTGTGTGTGTGTGTGTATGTGTGTGTGTGTGTGTGTGTGTGTGTGTGTGTGTGTGTGTGTGTGTGTGTGTGTGTGTGTGTGTGTGTGTACGTTTGTGTGTATGGGCTATATAAACAGACTCTCTGTTCTTTCTTTTGATATATTCACTGTTTACATTTTAGAACAAAAATATGATTGTTTTTTTTGATTGTCCTCTTTACAACACAGCTGAGATCTTTTCCATGTGCTTCTAAAAGGAGAGAGAGAAGATGAGTCCAAGAGAGATAGAAAGAGGGGGAGAGAGACGGAGAGAGAGATAGAAAAAAGGGGAGAGATAGAGAGGAAGACAGAGAGAGAGAGGGAAAGAGGGCCACATTACACTGCACATGACATCACTTTCCACCCTGCACAGTCATACAAACAACACAGCACATAGCCATACATCCAACCAACATGATGTCACAACACAGCACATAGCCATACATCCAAACAACATGATGTCACAACACAGCACATAGCCATACATCCAAACAACATGATGTCACAACACAGCACATAGCCATACATCCAAACAACATGATGGAGCATACAAAATAACAACCCCACACAGAACAAACCTCCTTATAGAATCTTTACATTTAGAATGAGATAGACAGCTCTCCCTCATCAACAGTGCACACTGCCCCCTGCAGGCACCACACATTTTGAAACCCCGGAACATCATTGACCAAAGAGTAGTATGCCAGTTCTGCCCTAAGGCGAGCAGAGACCCCCTGAACATACCGAGCCTGCTCCCCTGCACCTTGTTTCTCCTTGTCAGACACAAAGACAGTTCTGCCTGACCCAACAAGAAGTTGATCAACACACGTTTGGCCCTCTTGCTAAAAGCATATTTGGGTCCCAAAATAAACAAAGTTTCCCTCAACCTCCTGCACAAAGTGGTCAAAACCTTCAAAACAGGTGCAACACAATGACATCGCACAAATACATAACAGATTCAGGCAGATGACAAAAAGGACATCCCACCCCCACACTCAAGTCCATCTTACCCATACGGAAGAGGCATATATACACATATATGTAGTAAACATACATGTAGTATATGTTCATATAAGTATTCAACATATATCCACATATATATCCAGGATATATGTGCATATATGTGCATATGTATCACAATATATGAACATGTATGGAATTGGAACGTTTCATATATGGTCCATATATGTTAGTCCTATATAATTATATATGTGCATACATGTATAGATTGTATATGGACACATATGGTAATTAATTATATGTACATTTGTATGCATTGACAGTATACGGGCATATATGGTTAATACATATATAACTATATATGAATAATAACTATACATACATATGTTTTATTTTATATGAACATATATGACTATTACCTGTGTATAACTGTATGTATTTATCTGTATTCGACATATATCCACCTATATATCCAGGATAGATGTGCATATATGTGCATATATATCACAATATATGAACATGTATGGAATTGGAACATTTCATATATGGTCCATATATGTTTGTCCTATATAATTATATATGTGCATACATGTATAGATTGTATATGGACACATATGGCAATTAATTATATGTACATTTGTATGCATTGACACTATACGGGCATATATGGTTAATACATATAAACTATATATGAATAATAACTATACATACATATATGTTTTATTTTATATGAACATATATGACTATTACCTGTGTATAACTGTATGTATTTATCTCTATTCGACATATATCCACCTATATATCCAGGATATATGTGCATATATCTCACAATATATGAACATGTATGGAATCAAAACACATATCTCTTAATTAAAAGAAATATAATTTTCCAAATTATTTTTGATTGAACAACATCTCAGAAGTGAAACCCACCATAAAAATGGTTAGTTTTGTGCAAGACTTCCAGCACTACTGGATATTTTCAAGGTTTGTCCAGTGTGCATGAGATTGAAAAATAAGGGTTTTTTGACAGTGGAGTCATTAAAATGCCCCATAGTCTATATTATGGTTTTAGTGTAAACATTATATATTATATATGATTTAGAAGCTCATCGTAAAGCTGATTCCAAATATATAATTTAAAAGCTTGATAAATTAAATCCTGTGGAGTTATTAACCATATTAGATCCCTAATCTCTGCCCCAAATGCATCATGGGACTTCCATGCAAATTCTGGAGAAATGTTCACGCCCCCTCCAACCAGTCTCTCTGCTGCACCCTGGATTACTTACATGAACATAGATGATCACATGTATGAGAATACTCATATATGTTAATTGCTTATATGAGCATACCTGCTGACATATGTAAGTAAAGTCTTCTATGTTAATTGCTGATATACACATATATGTAGACATATGTAAGTTTAACCCTATATGTTCAATGCGTACACAAACATATATGATTACATGTATGAGAATATCCGCACATGTTAACTGATTATATGAGCATATATGTTTACATACATAATAGTAATCATATATGTTTAATGCTTATACGAACACATATTTTGATATGGAAGAGAATAACATATATGTGTGTTGCTTGTATTTGCATATATGCGGAAATATGTAGAAATATTATTATATGTTAATTGCTTATATGTACATATATCTAAACATATGCGAGAATAACCCTGTATGTCCATTACTTGTATGAACATATATGATCACATGTATGAGAATACGCATATGTTAATTGCTTATATGAGCATACATGCTTACATATGTAAGTAAATTCTTATATGTTAATTGCTGATATGCACATATGTGTAGACATATGTAAGTTTAACCATATATGTTTAATGCTTACACAAACATATATGATTACATGTATGCGAACATCCGCATATGTTAATTGATTATATGAGCATATATGTTGACATACGTAATAATAATCATATATGTTTAATGCTTAAATGCACACATATTTTGATATGCAAGAGAATAACATATATGTGTGTTGCTTGTATTTGCATATACGCAGAAATATGTAGAAACATTCTTATATGTTAATTGCTTATATGTACATATATCTAAACATAATAGAATAACCCTGTATGTCCATTACTTCCATGAACATATATGATCACATGTATGACAATACTCATATATGTTAATTGCTTATATGAGCATACATGCTTACATATGTAAGTAAATTCTTATATGGTAATTGCTGATATGCACATATATGTAGACATATGTAAGTTTAACCCTATATGTTCAATGCTTACACAAACATATATGATTACATGTATGCGAACATCCGCATATGTTAATTGATTATATGAGCATATATGTTGACATACGTAATAATAATCATATATGTTTAATGCTTATATGCACACATATGTTGATATGCAAGAGAATAACATATATGTGTGTTGCTTGCATTTGCATATATGCGGAAATATGTAGAAATATTCTTATATGTTAATTGCTTATATGTACATATATATAAACATATGCAAGAATAACCCTGTATGTCCATTACTTGCATGGACATATATGATCACTTGTATGAGAATACTCATATGTTAATTGCTTATATGAGCATACATGCTTACATATGTAAGTAAATTCTTATATGTTAATTGCTGATATGCACATATGTGTAGACATATGTAAGTTTAACCATATATGTTTAATGCTTACACAAACATATATGATTACATGTATGCGAACATCTGCATATGTTAATTGATTATATGAGCATATATGTTGACATACGTAATAATAATCATGTTTAATGCTTATATGCACACATATGTTGATATGCAAGAGAATAACTTATATGTGTGTTGCTTGCATTTGCATATATGCGGAAATATGTAGAAATATTCTTATATGTTAATTGCTTATATGTACATATATATAAACATATGCAAGAATAACCCTGTATGTCCATTACTTGCATGGACATATATGATCACTTGTATGCGAACATCCGCATATTTTAATTGATTATATGAGCATATATGTTGACATACGTAATAATAATCATATATTTATAATGCTTAAATGCACACATATTTTGATATGCAAGAGAATAACATATATGTGTGTTGCTTGTATATGCATATACGCAGAAATATGTAGAAACATTATTATATGTTAATTGCTTATATGTACATATATCTAAACATAATAGAATAACCCTGTATGTCCATTACTTGCATGCACATATATGATCACATGTATGAGAATACTCATATATGTTAATTGCTTATATGAGCATACATGCTTACATATGTAAGTAAATTATTATATGTTAATTGCTGATATGCATATATGTGTAGACATATGTAAGTTTAACCCTATATGTTCAATGCTTACACAAACATATATGATTACATGTATGCAAACATCTGCATATGTTAATTGATTATATGAGCATATATGTTGACATACGTAATAATAATCATATATGTTTAATGCTTATATGCACACATATGTTGATATGCAAGAGAATAACATATATGTGTGTTGCTTGTATTTGCATATATGCGGAAATATGTAGAAATATTCTTATATGTTAATTGCTTATATGTACATATATCCATGAACATATATGATCACATGTATGCGAACATCCGCATATGTTAATTGATTATATGAGCATATATGTTGACATACGTAATAATAATCATATATGTTTAATGCTCATATGCACACATATTTTGATATGCAAGAGAATAACATATATGTGTGTTGCTTGCATTTGCATATATGCGGAAATATGTAGAAATATTCTTATATGTTAATTGCTTATATGTACATATATCTAAACATATGCAAGAATAACCCTGTATGTCCATTACTTCCATTAACATATATGATCACATGTATGAGCATACTCATATATGTTAATTGCTTATATGAGCATACATGCTTACATATGTAAGTAAATTATTATATGTTAATTGCTGATATGCACATATGTGTAGACATATGTAAGTTTAACCCTATATGTTCAATGCTTACACAAACATATATGATTACATGTATGCGAACATCCGCATATGTTAATTGATTATATGAGCATATATGTTGACATACGTAATAATAATCATATATGTTTAATGCTCATATGCACACATATATTGATATGCAAGAGAATAACATATATGTGTGTTGCTTGTATTTGCATATATGCAGAAATATGTAGAAATATTATTATATGTTAATTGCTTATATGTACATATATCTAAACATATGCTAGAATACTCCTATATGTCCATTACTTACATGAGCATATATGATCACATGTATGGGAGTACTCATATATGTTAATTGCCTATATGATCATATATGTCAATTTATATTTGGATCACATATATGATCCTCACATATATATGCATATATCTCAGGTGGGTTTGTATGCAAAGTGCATACATGTACATGTATGGTGACATATATGTGGACCTTGTGTCGGATGTATGTCCATATATGTGTAACAGGTGCAACACGATGACATCGCACAAATACATAACAGATTCAGGCAGATGACAAAAAGGACATCCCACCCCCACACTCAAGTCCATCTTAGTCACCCGTGTGTTCGTTGCTATAGGCCCCATGCAGGATCCTCCACTGTAGGTCCCCTGACCTCTTATAAAGCAGCCTCCATCTAAAGCCTGCCATGCTCTGCTCACCCAGCATCTCCTGCCACTGATGCTCCCTGACCTCCTGGAGAGCCCTGATGTTCCTGACCTTGGTTACTGCCGCTTACAGGTGGACCCTCCCCTCCAACTCCCCAAACATCCCCAGACTCTCACCCTCTCCTCCTCCCTGCCCCCAGTCTCAGCTGACACCAATAGAGAGCCTCTCCATGAGGCTTGGAGGGGACAGAGAGAGAGAGAGAGAGAGAGAGAGAGAGTGAAAGAGATAGAAAGAGGGTGAAAGAGAGATAGAAAGAGGGGAGAGAGAGAGTGAAAGAGGGAGAGAGTGAAAGATAGATAGAAAGAGGGAGAGAGTGAAAGAGAGATAGAAAGAGATTAGCCTGGTGAGGGCGCCGACGAAAAATTGACGTTTTTATGGACGTTTGGATGATTTTTAGCCATATTTAGATGAATATCTCATTTTTAATTAACATTAGGATTATACTGTAGTAATGTAATTATTCAGTATTTTTCCTTTTCTCACTCACTGGTACCTGCTCTCCCTTTATGTCATTTTATAATTACACTACAACAGACAGCAACACAGGCAGAAACACTGAACTTATTATTATTATTATTATTATCACTTCGAAACACAGTGCAAAACTTGTCATCTCAACACAAAAATAAAATAACAATAACCGTATACGATTATAACAGCAGCCAATGAC
The DNA here is from genome assembly GCF_964638095.1 of Poromitra crassiceps. Classification (NCBI taxonomy): domain Eukaryota; kingdom Metazoa; phylum Chordata; class Actinopteri; order Beryciformes; family Melamphaidae; genus Poromitra; species Poromitra crassiceps. Next base: position 336,909 of record NC_139638.1, on the reverse strand, counting down.
AGTGAGTGCAGTACAGATTCCAGGTCTGTCTGTCTCTCAGGTGGGGGTCATCCCTATGTTCCCCGGGTTCTATATTCCCCGGGTTCTATATTCCCCGTTTTTCAGCAAAAGGGTTCTTTGTTCCCCAGGATGTTCCCCGTTTTTCAGAAAAAGGGCTCTATGTTCCCCGCTTTCAGAAAAAGGGCACTATGTTCCCCGCTTTTCACTAAGAGGGTTCTATGTTCCCCGCTTTTCACTAAGAGGGTTCTATGTTCCCCGCTTTTCACTAAGAGGGTTCTATGTTCCCGGGTCCGATGTTTCCCCCGAAATGCCTTCGGTGACGATCGGCTTATACCCAAATCACTAAATGAACTAGCCTAATATAAACTATACACGTTTTAATGAGTGCAACACAAATTAACTTAAACACTTCAACTTACATGTCTCAGGGACGCATCCACACAGTAACCAAAAGTTATCAGTCTCTGTCTCTGAACCGCGGACAGCAGACGCTCTCCTCCCTCCTCTCCCCGTCTGCTCCGCGCGTCCGCTCCAAAACTCTGACGCTCACCAGACAGCTATTTTCTGAACGTTAGAAATGTAGGCTACTCTCCTCACAAATAAATGTTTCAAGTCATAAAATGGTGTTGGTTTTCTTGTTTTATAGTCTCATAATGAAGTAGGCTACGGGAGGATGAGCTCACAGCAGTTCACAATGCCCTCTGAAAACCACATAGCGAACCCTGCCTCTCACACCTGGGCCCTCTGACCCGCCCGCATGACAACCCCCCCCCCCGCTCCCCATCGTGGAAAAAAAGCGAATTAGGCTACCACTTAATTTGCTTGCGTCCTATGACAATACCATCTCAAAATAACAATAATAATCATCAAATGAGACATAATGAGCTAAGCCCGGGCGCCAGGATGAAATCAAATGGCTCAGGGATTGATTTGAAATAAATAAATAAACTGTGCGCACACAGTCACACACACACACACATCAGCGGCAGGATTGTGATCAGTGAAGCTGCTGGAGATCTGGTTTAGAAGGCTGTCGATTACGCTGCAGTGGACCGCTCTGTACCGTGCGCAAACGTCTCCAGCTCCACGGATGCGCGGATTGGCTAATTTGTGTTGCACTCATTAAAACGTGTATAGTTTATATTAGGCTAGTTCATTTAGTGATTTGGGTATAAGCCGATCGTCACCGAAGGCATTTCGGGGGAAACATCGGACCCGGGAACATAGCGGGGAACATAGAGGGGAACATAGAACCCTCTTAGTGAAAAGCGGGGAACACAAGAACCCTCTTAGTGAAAAGCGGGGAACATAGAACCTGGGGAACATAGAACCCTCTTAGTGAAAAGCGGGGAACATAGAACCTGGGGAACATAGAACCCTCTTAGTGAAAAACGGGGAATATAGAACCCGGGGAACATAGAACCCGGGGAACATAGACATGATCCCCTCAGGTGTAATAATCCCACAATGATCACGGCTTTAACAAGTGTCACAGGCGGTGTAAACAGTGTAAAGTGGGCTCTCTGTAACTTGATCCCTGGGTCTGTCTGTCTCAGGTGTAATAATCCCACAACAATCATGGCTTTAACAAGCATCACAGGCTGTGTAAACAGTGTAAAGTGGGCTCTAAGCGTCAGGGGCAGTTGCCCCCTCAGATAAAAAAAAAAAAAAAATTTAGGGGGACCAAATTTTAAGGGGGACAAAATGTCCCCATGTCCCCCTTGTTCCGGCGCCAGTGATGTAACGCTGCCACAAAGTACACCAAAAACAGAGAATAAGACAATCTCGTCAATAATGGCATTCAACCACTAGGGGAGCACAGTCTATGTGTATCTCACTGTAGCGAGCAGCTTAAACCCTTGGCTTTGCGGGGAGGTTTGCCATGTCGATGAATAAAATGATTAAACCTATACAGGCAAATGCAGAGCTGTTCAGCAGGGCTGATGGTCTTCCTATAGCCTACAATATAGAACGTTAACTATCGGTGACGTTCCTGATATCATCCACTTCCATGATCTTTAGACATATTGTAGCGACGGGCTGCACTCTCAAAGTGGGACTGATGGGGGCAGTGTAGCGACGGCTGCACTCTTTAGTTTAGTTTAGTCATGTTTATTTCGAATATGTCAATAAAAACAATTGTGCAAAAACAACAAATAAAGCCATTCAAAAATGAATAACTAATATAACAAAACAAAAGTAACAAGCAAAAAGAAACAAGAAAAAGAAAAAAAATAAACAGTAAAAAATAAACAGTAATGTAAACATATCCGAAAAGGAGTGAGAAGAAGTAAAAACTTATGTACTCCCACCCCTCTTATAACTTATACTATATACTATATGCTATATGCTTACTTGCTGACTTCTATCTATGTATTAAACTATTATATATATACTATATATAGCGAGGATGCTAGCTGCGGTCCAGCTGGTACCCCCGTTAATGCTACTCCGCAGCACGAGCAGAACAACCCGGCCAATGTCTCGTTGGCCCCACAGTCTGTGGATGATGGGTTTACAGTTGTCTCACACTGCCGTGGCGTTAAACGTGCACAGCCCGCCGCTGTGCAGCCCGTTTCCCAACAAACCACTTCGGTTGAGATCCGAAATAGATTAACGCCGCTTGCTAACTCTCCTGTTCAGCATGCTGTGTCGTCCGCTCCGCCCGACAATATTAAACCCTCTATTCTATTGATTGGAGACTCTATAACCCGCAATATCAAGCTTAACACACCAGCCAAGATAGTTTGTCTGCCCGGGGCCAGAGTACCCGACATTGAAGCTACTCTTAGGGTGCTAACAAACAGCCATAAACAGACAATTACCCAGGCTACCCATGATAACATCATACTACACGTTGGCACCAACAATGCCAGGTTTAAACAATCGGAGATCACAAAGCACAGCATAACTAGGACCTGTGCTTTTGCTAGCAAGATGAGTCGGCATCCATTAATTGTCTCTGGTCCCCTCCCTGTCACACTTAACTCTGACATTTTTAGCAGGCTGTTTTGGCTCAACAACTGGCTGGCCAAACACTGTGCTGATAAGGGCTACCTATTCTTAGATAACTGGCCCTCCTTTAGAAGCATGACTGGCATGCTTAAGATGGATGGCATCCACCCTACCCCATTGGGTGCTAGCACCTTATCAAAAAACCTGGATAGTTGCCTACGGCAAACCCAGACTACTATCCTTGAATGACAGTTTCACCCACAACATGCAGGGCCACAGGCTGCTAGACAGCCTGTTAGTTCTACTTGTGCGGTTATGGAGTCTGCTAGTTCAATTAACTTAGTCTATCCAATACAGACTGTGCTCCGTCCGCGCCGCACTATTACTAGTAACCGACCCATAAACGCTCTGCAATATCCTAACCCAAACCTTATTGTTATTAATCCGACTATTACCACCGCCGCTCCGTCTCCGTATTATACCACGATCTCTCAAATTAGCACAGTTTCTCTTCGTCGCTCCGTCCCCTCACGCCGCTCTCGTCCACCCCTCAAAACGTCAAACACCAACCTCATTGAGATTAAATCTACTCTTGGTATCGAATGCTCTAAATTAACTAATATTGATGATAAATCTATTCGATTTGGATTCATTAATATCAGATCAATCACCAATAAAGCCCTCCTCGTCAATGACTTAATCATTGAACATAATATTGACGTTATGGGATTATGCGAAACCTGGCTAAAACCGGACGTTGTTCTTCCACTCATTGAAGCCTCCCCCCCTAACTTTGACAATTCGCATGTTGCCAGAATGTCAAGAAATGGTGGGGGCGTTGGCCTAATTTATAACTCAAATCTAGGTCTTCTACAGGATCAAAAGTATAAGCTCCTATCTTGTGAGATACTTACTATGAGACACTCTAATATAGCTGGCCTCGGAGCCTTCTACCTAGTTATGCTCTACCGCCCACCTGGGCCCTATTCATCTTTTCTTGATGAATTTTCCAATTTTCTCTCTGACCTCGTAACCCGCACGGATAATATCCTTATCATTGGCGATTTCAATATTCATGTTAACCGTAAAGCTGACCCACTCTGCAAAGCCTTTCTATCTTTAGTCGACACCCTTGGCTTTGCTCAGTTGGTTCATGAACAAACGCATTCTAACGGCAACACGCTTGATCTCGTCCTTGCTCGTGGGATTAACGTCTCAGATCTGTCAGTCATGATTTACCCTCCAGCACTGTCAGATCATTATCTCATTCAATTTAAAATAGACCTGCCCCTCCGGCAATCAAACCTAGCTGATACCTATACCGCCCGGCGTATCGATAGTTCTACTCCCACTGAACTCGCTGATTTGTTATCGGGGCCGCTTTCCTCTCTCCCAGAGCGGATCGACTCCATTAATGAATTCACAAATCAATTTAATTCAATCCTACTCGCCTCGCTTGATTCTATCGCACCTCTACGTACTAAAATCCGTCGCCCTAAAAAACCCTCGCCTTGGTATACTGACGATACACGCGCACAAAAACTAATATGCAGAAAACTAGAACGTAAATGGCGATCATCCAAGCTTGAAGTCTATCGACTAGCTTGGAGTGATAGCCTATTAAAATACAAATGTATGCTCTCCGCTGCAAGAGCCTCCTACCTATCAGATCTTATTAACACTAATAAAAATAATCCTAAATTTTTATTTGACACGGTCGCAAATCTTACTCGCAAACCATCCCCCAATACAAACTCTCCATTTACAGCTAATGATTTCCTTGACTTCTTTAACCGTAAAATTATCTGTATTAGAGATGAAATTAGCAACTCTCTATTACTCACAAAGGGTGCTAACCCCTTTCCTAGCCCTGTCCTTAGAACCTTAGACGAGAGTACTATACTCTCGAATTTTGAGACTATCTCCCTAAATGCACTTTCAAAAATTGTACTTTCATCTAAATCCACAACCTGTTTATTCGACCCTCTCCCTGCAAAGTTGATTAAGGAACTCCTTCCAATATTAGGCCCCCCCTTACTTAACATTATCAATAGCTCCCTCTCCTCTGGCATTGTCCCTGCCTCCTTCAAATCTGCTGTAATCAAACCTCTACTTAAAAAGCCAAACCTTGATTCTGAGGTTCTTAACAACTTCAGGCCAATCTCAAATCTCCCCTTCCTCTCTAAAGTTCTTGAAAAAGTAGTCTCAACACAATTAACTGACTACCTCTCGCATAATAAACTTCTCGATCCCTTTCAATCTGGTTTTAGATCACTCCATAGTACTGAAACTGCTCTTACAAAAGTAACCAATGACCTTCTCCTCGCGTCCGACTCTAATTTCTCCTCTCTTCTCATTTTATTAGACTTAAGCGCAGCCTTCGATACAATCGATCATAAGATCCTCCTAGACCGCTTATCTAACTACGTAGGTATCCGGGGCACTGCCCTATCCTGGCTAAAGTCATATTTGTCTGATAGGACACACTGTGTCTCATATAAAAATATTATGTCCACATTCTCCTCAGTGAAGTTTGGTGTACCGCAGGGATCAGTCCTGGGTCCCTTACTCTTTGGAGTTTACTTACTGCCTCTTGGCGAAATTTTCCGTAGATATGGCATTAACTTTCACTGTTATGCCGATGATACCCAAATTTATATACCAATTAGACCAGACGATCGCTCTAAACTCGCTAATCTTGAATCCTGCTTAATCGCTGTTACAGACTGGATGTCAAATAATTTCTTACGACTAAACGCCAACAAAACTGAACTACTAGTTGTTGGCCCAAAAACCCAACTTCCATTTCTCACTGATCTTAGTCTGAACATTGAGAACTGCGTAATTACTCCAAACTCAAAGGTGAAAAACCTAGGTGTTACCTTTGATCCTACTCTGTCATTCGATGCTCACATTAAGGATATCACTAAAATAGCTTTCTTTCATCTCCGCAATATTTCAAAGATCCGTCCCTTGCTAAATGCAATGGATGCCGAAACCTTAATACACGCCTTTGTTTCATCTAGACTCGACTACTGTAACGTCTTTTTCTCTGGCCTTCCACTTTGTAGCACAAATAAATTACAACTCGTGCAAAACGCCGCTGCTAGAATTCTAACTAGAACTAAGAAGTTTGATCATATAACTCCGGTCTTAATCTCCCTCCACTGGCTCCCAATTCAGGCCAGATCAGACTTTAAGGTGCTTCTGTTAACCTATAAATCCCTGCATGGGCTCGCACCTCCGTACTTATCTGAGCTAATCATTCCCTATGTTCCCACGCGTACTCTCCGCTCACAGGACGGTAATTATCTTACCGTCCCTAAAATTAAGAAAAAATCAGCAGGTAGCAGAGCATTTTCTTACCGTGCTCCACATCTCTGGAACCAGCTTCCTCTGTCAGTTAGGGAAGCTGGCTCCATTGAAATCTTCAAAACTAGACTCAAAACCCATTTATTCTCCCAATCATTTGGCTGTGCTTGATAGTTGTGTTTGATGATGTCATTCTCTAGAAATATTTATTAGCTCTTGAGTACATACAATCCTGAATTGCTGAGCGGGCTGTCTCAAGCCAGCAATATCATTATAAACTTATACTTGACCTAATTTAATAATATGGCATCATTTGACCCAGTAGCTTAGATACAAAATCTAATAGCTGGTGAAAAAAAAAAACTAGTCCTGAACTGCTGAGCGGGCAATCACAAGCCAGCAGTATCAGTATAAACTTAGACTTGACCTAATTTAGTTTTGTTTGCTGTAGGTCATGATTAAGGTTCGCTAAACAGGGCCGAATCATTGACAGTGGTGTTAGGTGGTACTTAGACCTGAATTAGCAGTATAGTATCAGTCATCCTAAAAAATAAAAATAAAAATAAAAATAAAATCCTAATAAATTTTGTTTTGACCTAATTCTATTGTTGTCTATAGAGTTAGTTCCACCTCTGCGCAGATTCCCCCGCTCTCTTCTCTCTCTCCCCCTCAGGTGTCCTTCATTGGCCTGACGTACACCCCCGCCGCTGCAGCCCTAGGTCCGGCCGTCATCGCCCTAGCCACCTGTCGTCACCCTAGGCCATCTACCCGCTACTCCATCTACTGTCTGTCACCCCGGGCTCTTCACCACCACCGACCCCTATCCTCATCATCCTGGTCACCTGCCTGCCTAAGGGAAGGGGGGGACCCCCCCCCCCCCCCAGCCTCATCACCTCCAACTCCTATCCTCCCCTCCCCTTAATCACCACCTCCGACTCTTATCCTCCCCTCCCCTCCTCTTAGCTAGTATTCTCTAAACCTACGAACACTTAAAGACTACATTTTCTATTTCGTTTGGACTCTACTTTTTACATTTTCAACTCCCTTCCCTGATTTTAGGATAATTTAAAAACTACATTTTTTATGGCATTTTTATGGCATTTTTATGGCATTTTCTTATTTTTTTGTTGGACTCTTTTTTACATTTTCAATTTTCAGTTCTCTTGTACATTTTATTTCCATAATAAACCATTCACAGAGTTTCATTATCGGAAACTCTGTGCATGGTTTAGCCCGGCATCTCTCGGCCTGTCTCGGAGGGGAGTCCCCAGATGGGGGTCCGCTGCTGTGGCCTGGTGGGTGGGCCCGTCCCCCGCATGGCCTGCTCTCACGCTCTCAGTCACTATGCTGGTGGCTGGGGGCTGGGGGGGCGGGTCGCGTGGGGGCTGGGTCCGCCTGGGCCGCAGCAATTGGCCCCTAGCACAACGACCTCACAAGGTTCCTCCTCAGCCAAGTCACTGGGGCAATCCATGCGGCGATCCATATGGTGGAAAGGTTTTCTTGCGTTCACTGGGGGTGAGGGGGTGCCGCTGTGTCCCGGCCTGGCCTTCCCTCCCACGCCATATGTGGGCGGGGGCCGGGTCGGGGGGCATCGGTGCTCTTCATCACTGGTCGAGGGCTGCCGGTTGGTTTAGAACAGCTTAGGTAGGCGATAGATTAGCTACAGCCTAAGGCTGACCTGTTAGTGTTCAGGCTAAAATCAGACTAGAGCAGGGTAGGATAGGCCAGATTAGGCTGTAGATTAGCTAGATACTATGTCCCAGTTAGCTCTGGTTAATGCTTAGAGTAGTCAGTTGTCTGATCTTCTCCCCCCCCCCTCTCTTTCCCCCTTTCCCCGCTTCTTCCCTTCTTCCCCCTTCTTGTTCTCCTCTCTTTCGATGCTCTTTCCTCCCCCACATCCCACCGCCCCCCCTCCCTTCTCCTGCTCTCTCCTCATTCTCCCCCCCCTCTGCTCCTTCTCCTCTTCTCCCCTATTTTCCTGAATCCCTGCCACTTCCTGCTCTCCCTTCTCTCACATTCCCCCTGCTCTCCTTCCCCTGCACCCTCCCACCTCTCCTTCTCTGCCTCTCTGTCCTCCCCCCTCTCTCACATTCCCCCTGCTCTCCTTCCCCTGCACCCTCCCACCTCTCCTTCTCTGTCCTCTCCTCCTCCACATTTCCCATTTTCCTCCCACCCTCGCCCTAATCCGGGCCCGTATCCTACTCCCTCCCTCCACCCTAGACCCCACCTCTACTCTCTGTCCTCCCCCTCTCCTTCTCCCTCTCTCACATTCCCCCTGCTCTTCTTCCCCTGCTCTCCTTCCCCTGCACCTCTACTCTCTGTCCTCCCCCCTCTCTCACATTCCCCCTGCTCTCCTTCCCCTGCACCCTCCCACCTCTCCTTCTCTGTTCTCTCCTCCTCCACATTTCCCATTTTCTCCCCACCCTCGCCCTAATCCGGGCCCGTATCCTACTCCCTCCCTCCACCCTAGACCCTACCTCTACTCTACCTCCCCTGTACCCTTCCACCTCTCCTTCTCTGTTCTCTCCTCCTCTCTGTCCTCTCCCCTCTCTCACATTCCCACTGCTCTCCTTCCCCTGCGCCCTCCCACCTCTCCTTCTCTGTTCTCTCCTCCTCTCTGCCCTCTCCTCCCTCTCACATTCCCCCTGCTCTCCCTCCCCTGCACCCTCTCCTTCTCTGTTCTCTCCTCCTCCACATTTCCCATTTCTCCCCACCCTCGCCCTAATCCGGGCCCGTATCCTACTCCCTACCCTCCCCCAACCCTAGACCCTACCCCTACCCTGGCTCTCCCTCCCCTGCACCCTCATCTCTCCTCCCCTGTTCTCTCCTCCCCTCCCCCAACCCTAGACCCTACCCCTACCCTGGCTCTCCCTCCCCTGCACCCTCATCTCTCCTCCCCTGTTCTCTCCTCCTCCACATTTCCTATTTTCTCCCCACCTCCCCCCTCTCCTCCCTCCCTCCCTCCACCCTAGACCCTACCTCTACTCTACCTCCCCTGTACCCTTCCACCTCTCCTTCTCTGTTCTCTCCTCCTCTCTGTCCTCTCCCCTCTCTCACATTCCCAGTGCTCTCCTTCCCCTGCGCCCTCCCACCTCTCCACATTTCCTATTTTCTCCCCACCTCCCCCCTCTCCTCTCTCCTCCCTCTCCCTCCCTCCTCCACTCTCCTGCTTTCTTCAAATGTTCAAATGTTATCTTTATTCTGTATATTCTTGTTACTGTGTGTTAGCTAGAATCAGCTAGACATACTTTCTGTGAAGCCCTCTGAGACATGCTTGTGAATTAGGGCTATATAAATAAACTTGACTTGACTTGACTATATACTATTATACTATGTATTATACTATTATATATATATATATATATATATATACATATATATATATAGACAATATTAACAATAATACCAATAAATGTAATATAAAATGTTATGCTATAAAAATATCTATACATACATGTACACATATAGATACATACATACATACATACATACATACACAAACCCCATACACAAACCCCAATACAAACACTAAAAACCCTAACCCATACATACACAAACCCCATACACAAACCCCATACACAAACCCCAATACAAACACTAAAACATAATGACTCTTAGTGCAGTTCACTATATCTTGTGAACAACATATTTTTGTACATTTTTTTTAAATGATTGATGCTTGGACATTGCTTTTGCTCTTTGCTCAGATTGTTCCATAACTTAACACCCTAAAGGAAGTCCCACTCTAAAGTGGGACTTCCTGTTTGTCTTGTGGTCGTGGGTTTGCTCTGCTGTTGTTGAGGGGGAAGTCGGCTGTAAAGTGCTGAGTTACTGTTTTGTTGTGGTTAGTTAAATAAAAAGCGGGTAAAAGAGAGAAGCCTCTAGCGTGTTGTGTTATCAACGCTACAATATGTTGTAGCGTATTGTGCCGCTCCTGCACATCACAGTACAGGGTAAATGATGCAACATAAATATACATTATATAAACTCATGGCATAAATGTGTTTTTATTGAAAAAGTGGCGTCAAGTAAGCTAAAGTCTTGTTGGAGTGGACACGAGCGTCAAACCTCTCACTTCCCTATTCATGTTGTATTTGCGAGGGCTATATATAGGGCAACCCGAGTATGTCGGTTACACTCAGGGTTTTCATTTCATTTTGTCCAATATTAAAATATTACAGAATTGCACGTTGTATTAAAAATAAATATTATTTCTATCTAACATGTTAAGCCTGATTTTGTTTGTGTTATTGTAAAGACTTAGCCGCCGCTAAGCCTTCTGGGAAATATCCGATGAAGGGAGGGGAGGGGTGGATGGGAAGAGTCAGCTCAGCTGTGGAGCCCTGAGGATGTTGTACGCTGTTGTGTGTCCACTTGTTGCTGACAGTGGTAATAGAGGAGCATTATATTTTGCTGCAAGATCCCCAACAGGCTCAGTAGCTGCTGTAGTACAAACACTACTGCCATGATTGTTATTGTTGCTGGTGGAGAGAGGTGGGGCTATGGCATCATCGGTTCAGGAAAGATGCGTATGGGTTGTAAACACGAAAATGCAAGGGTGGCGTCTTCAGAGTTAATCACTTTGGGACCCGGTTTGAAAAATTAGCGTATACTCCCAGAACGTATAGTCCCAGAACACGGTTCCATCTGGACGAAACGTCTATACGACAAAAAACTTAAGCGGATACACGTAAACTCGTCTGCGTGTGGACATGGCCTAAGACAAATTCCTCCTATGTGATCTACACTGCATACTGACACTAAGAAGAATTCCTCCTATGTAATCTACACTGCATACTGACACTAAGACAAATTCCTCCTATGTGATCTATGCTGCATACTGACACTAAGACAAATTCCTCCTATGTGATCTACACTGCATACTGACACTAAGACAAATTCCTCCTATGTGATCTATGCTGCATACTGACACTAAGACAAATTCCTCCTATGTGATCTACACTGCATACTGACACTAAGACAAATTCCTCCTATGTAATCTACACTGCATACTGACACTAAGACAAATTCCTCCTATGTAATCTACACTGCATACTGACACTAAGACAAATTCCTCCTATGTAATCTATGCTGCATACTGACACTAAGACAAATTCCTCCTATGTAATCTATGCTGCATACTGACACTAAGACAAATTCCTCCTATGTGATCTACACTGCATAATGACACTAAGACAAATTCCTCCTATGTAATATACACTGCATACTGACACTAAGACAAATTCCTCCTATGTAATCTATGCTGCATACTGACACTAAGACAAATTCCTCCTATGTGATCTATGCTGCATAATGACACTAAGACAAATTCCTCCTATGTGATCTACACTGCATACTGACACTAAGACAAATTCCTCCTATGTGATCTACACTGCATACTGACACTAAGACACATTCCTCATATGTAATCTACACTGCATACTGACAATAAGACAAATTCCTCCTATGTAATCTACACTGCATACTGACACTAAGACAAATTCCTCCTATGTGATCTATGCTGCATGACACTAAGACAAATTCCTCCTATGTGATCTACACTGCATACTGACACTAAGACAAATTCCTCCTATGTGATCTACACTGCATACTGACACTAAGACAAATTCCTCCTATGTGATCTATGCTGCATACTGACTGATAGAGAATAAAATATATTCTTTCCGCTAAATGTATATGTAAATGTATATCACAGCTTATCTAATACCAAATAAATTGAAACCAATGAGTCCAGGAAGATTTACCATAAAAGTATATTTAATAGCTTACATTCTCTGCAATACATGTATATTGACAGAGGGCATGAATCTCAATGTACACATGTATCGATGTACAGAGTCAAATATTCAGCGGCGATGTCACAATTTGACATACGCTTTATACTTTAAGAGGAGGAAAAGACAGAGAGGAGGGGGTGATGACTTGACTTGGAAATGTGTGTGCGTCCACTTGAGTCTGACAGGGAAACTGTTATCCGTTGTTATTGGACACGATGCACTGCCCAAGGTTTCAGCAAAGAGGAGAAGTCCTCTCTATGGGGCTGGGTGAGATGAGATGTCAGTGTGCTATGGGTCTATGGGTCAAATGGCATGGTACTTATAGCATAATTAGGCCTATAGCTTATTGATTTAATGTGTCAGATGTAATTAGGCCTATAGCTTATTTATTAGGAAATATTGATTAGGAAATGGCATGGAACTTATATTTTTCTCCAACAATCCACCCAATTGTTATGTTCATCAATAACAATAATAATTACAAAATTTAAGTTCACTATTCAATATAATGCTTGTATCTGTACTTAATGTACTCACGTACGCCTCAGTTGTTTCACCAGGTTGTTGGTATCGGGTGTTGAAGTTATGCCTCTCCATTATCACGTTGGTCACTGGGCTGCATATTTCACTGAATTTATTTTTAAGGCATTGGGGGTCCTCCCTTGACTCCGCTTGTCTTACGACCGCGTTGTCCTGCCCTAGAACCGCAGGCGCATATGTGAACGACCGCTCTCTCTCTATAGCCTCGGTACCCGCTAGATTGAGGAGTATGTAGGCTCTGGTTTTAGCAGATTTATCACTGTGTGCGGCGGCAATGAATATATCGTATTCACGCTCAAACTTGCGCCAGTTCTCTGCCACATTTCCATCGAAGACGAGAGGGTCTGGACGTCTGAATCCGTCTGCCATTGTTTACGTTACGGCGTCACTTTTCACGTCTGACGAGTTGTCCAAAATAGCGTGGGCGCACCAAAAAATAATCCCGCTTCTGACACCATGTAGTTGAGTTGACTCGGAGTCATGAGAAACGGGGTTCCTCTGCCTTTCCGACATGCTGCCACTCCGAACGTTAACTTCCATTATTCGGACTGGCGGTCGTTCACCTTAGAAGCCGCAATGCCGACCTTAGGTTTAGGCGTGGGGGTGGGAGAGGTTAGGTTTTGGGTCTGGGGGAGGTTAGGTTTAGGCATGGGGGGAGGTTAGGTTTGGCGTGGGGGCTGGGAGAGGTTAGTGAAAAACGGGGAATATAGACCCCCTTTCTGAGTGCCGATATTTCGGAGTGGCAGAACGTCGGAGTGGCAGCACGTCGGAGTGGCAGCATGTAACCATGAGAAACACTTTTAGTTGATGTTTATTTCGGGAGTCAGCAGGAGGACATGTTAACATCACAATACCGGAACATGTATATCAACATCACGTTTCAACTCTCACGAGACTTGTAGCCGGGTACGGCAACACTGTGTAGCCAAACAGTATAACAGTGCAACTGTCTACAGGAACCGAAATGAAAACGCCACGCAGACGCCACGCAGACGCACAGCACACGCAAGATGTGTGTTCCGGCCGTGATGCGGCCGGAATCTTCTCCAAAAATATCGATCGATATGTGCTGTAAATATAGACGTTTTGGGCGCAGGACCTCCGCTCGTCGGCGGGTTTTAAGCTGGCGTCGGAAGATCTTTCAATTTCTTCCTGACTTCGTCAACTGCCCGCAGTGCGCAGTCTGCCATCGCATTCAGTACTGATTGTACTTGTGATCAAACTGCTTGTGTTGGCGCTGTTAAATTGAGCTGTGAGAACGTTTCTATGCTTTGAATACAACTCTATAAGTTTGAGCTGAGTTGGAGCTGTCTGTCAGCTGTCTCGAGCTCGTCTGAGAGAAGTGTGTTGCTTGGCAACAAGCACGTATTAACGTGAACGCCCACGTCTGCAGCCTAAATAATCTCTGCCTTGTCATTTTTTCTAACCTGTGACTCGACTTGACATAACCTGTGACTCGACTCGAGACTTGACTTGAAATAACATTGTGACTTGACTTGACTTGACTTGCCGACAAAAGGAAAGACTTGGGACTTGCTTGAGACTCGGGACCAATTGGCTTGAGACTCGCTTTGGACTCGGATCAGAGGGACTTGAACAATTGTCTGCTGGATAGTGGAGGCGATTGCTTTGGCATACTCTGCCGTGGGTAAGGTACCCCCGGAGGGTATCAGGGCGCATTCTACGTGAGGCGTTGCGACGTCTTGCGCATTATTGCGTGGTGTATCGGTGGAGGACATGTGTGCTGCGGCCTCAGGGTCCTCTCATCACACGTTTGTTAGGTACTTCAGTCTTGAGCTCGCTCTTCGCGCATGCGGTACTGTCAATGGCGAGAAGGTAGTGTCGTTGCCTCTCCAAATGCCACATGGTTGGGCATGAACAACTCGCCATGCATCCGTTGTTCACCGATGCCTCTCGGGTCGCTCTCAGGGGTGCTCCCGGCAGCAAGGGCAGTTGAATTTGGCACTAGAGTGAGAGCTTGAGTTCAAAACGAAGTAAAACGTTTTACGGTTTTACGAGTGGGAACGAGAGCTCTCACTACCCAGCCTTGCTGCGTCGATGCGTCGTTGCGCAGGTTGGCTGGAAGATGGAGTGGCGTCTTGGGGATCTGGGCGGACGTGACGGGGAAAGGAATGTGGGTGGCCGCCTCAGTCCCAAGATTACCACGCCACCTGTCGGTAGATGGTTGGTTATATAAAAAATGTCAATTTTGGAGCAAAATTATATTCTTCCAGGGGCTGCAGTGCGCAGCGAGATGGCACTAGAGTGAGAGCTCTAGCATAACCCTAATGTTTTCCGATCAAATGTCCTTGGCCTTTTTCCAGTCCATGATGTGTCCTTTTGCAGTGATCTGAGATGGCTGATTTCAGATTCTCCTGGTCCGATTTCTGTTTTGTTGCACGTGTGCACGCTCCAGATGTTTCTTTTTCGCATTCTTTCTGATCGTGTGCCAAACGATGTGCCTGTCTCTCCAATTTTATTGCAGGATAGGTATGGGATCTCATAAATTACGTCACACTTCTTATCAGGGTCTATGCAGTCCTTGGGATGCACCAGCACCTGGCGTAGCTTGGTGTGCTTATGCAATGTTTCTTCATGGCCCTCTGTACACGCTCTGTGACCCCGCGTATTTTTTTATTTTTTTATTTAACCTTTATTTAACCAGGAAAATCCCATTGAGATTAAGAACCTCTTTTTCAAGGGAGACCTGGCCAAGATAGGCAGCAGCAAGTACAAAAGTTACAGTTACAAAAATTTCACAGATAAAACAAACAACATAACGTATTGACTTTTCAAGCAGATCATGAAAAACAAGCACATGTAGTGGAGTCGGCCACAAGTACACTCAATTTGGATTTAAAGGCGTTCAAAGAAATTAACCCTGTTAGTTTCCAATCATTCTGCAGCATATTCCATGCTAAAGGTGCAGAGTGGACAAAAGCCTTTTTACCCAATTCAGTACGAGCATATGGAACAGAAAGCAACAAGTAATCTTGAGAAAGGAGGGAGTGAGGACCAGCACTTCTCTGTGCAATTAAGGCACAAATGTAGGAAGGCAGTAGACCAAGTAATGCCTTATATATAAAAGTATACCAGTGACTGAGCCTTCGGGTGACCAGAGCAGACCATCCTACCCGAGAGTACAACTCACAGTGGTGTGTCAGTGATGGAGTGTGTCAGTGAGAAGCATGATAAGCAGTGTCAACCATGTGAAGACATTTAGCAGGAGCATTCATATATAAAAGATCTTCATAATCCAACACAGGTAAAAAGGTAGCAGCAATAAGTTGCTTTTTTGCATTAAAAGAAAAACACAGCTGATTTCGAAAATAAAAACCCAATTTTATCCTCAGCTTCTTTACAAGTTTCTCAATATGCGGCTTGAAAGTGAGGGAGTCATCAATCAGGACACCCAGGTATTTGTACTCGTGAACCACCTCTATTTCATTTCCCTCGAGAGTGGTCACTGAGGGGAACTTGTGGCCTCTTCCTAGAATTAGAGAACAGCATAAGCTTAGTCTTGTCCGCATTGAGAACAAGTTTTAGCTGAAATAATGAGTGCTGGACAGCTACAAAGGCTTTCTGCAGGGATTCAATAGCCTGAACAAGAGTTGATCCACAGCAGTAAATAATTGTGTCATCAGCATAGAAATGCAAATTAGCATCTGTCACATTTATACCCAGATCATTGATAAAATAATGAACAATAGGGGACCTAATACTGTGGCACCCCCTTGTGGACAGTAACAATATCAGAACACAAGCCATCATATTTAATACACTGAGTCCTATTACTGAGATAGTTGGTGAACCAAGTAACTGCTTGTTCCGAGAGTCCTGATTGCAGGAGTCTGAGTTTTAAAATATCGTGGTCTACCGTGTCGAACGCTTTCGACAAATCGATAAAAAGAGATGCACAATGTTGTTTCTTGTCAAGTGCAACAGAAATGTCATTTACCACCTTCATTGCAGCTGTGATGGTACTATGCTTTTTTCTGAAGCCTGATTGATATTGTGATAAGATGGTGTTGGAATGTAAAAACACCTTTACTTGCTCACTCACAAGTGCTTCAAGAACTTTGGCCAGCACTGATAAATTAGATATTGGTCTATAATTAGTTAAAATCGCTGGGTCACCCCCTTTTAATAAGGGGAGAACAAAAGCTGATTTCCATATAGAGGGAATTTCATTCTTCTCCACTGTAAGATTAAAAAGGAATGCAAGAGGCTCTGCTACAAAATCAGCTGCCAGTTTCAAAAAGTAGGGATCAATTAAGTCAGGTCCAGAAGATTTTCTGGGATCTAACTCTTTAAGAGCTTTAAGAACTTCTTGAACAGAGAAGGGTACAAAGTTGAAAGACTGACCAGTATACATTGGAAGGTCAGTGGGGGGTTTCGCAGAGACAGATCCCACAGAGTCAAATAAAGAACCGGAAGATATAAAATGCTTGTTAAAACTATTTAATACCTCCATTCTGTCATAGACAGGAACAGAATCCTTTAAAACATATGTAGGTAGGGCTTGAGTGCTTTTACTCACAGAAAGAGAATTTATAACTTTCCAAAATTTCTGTGGATTGTTTAGGTTCTCAGTGGTGACAGACAAATAATATTCAGATTTGGCTTTCTTATGTATGGAAGGGTGACCATGCCCAGGCTTTCTGGTTTGGCTGTTTTTCTTTTTTGTTTCCGCTCTGTTTTTGCTGTTGTGGAGTTCCTGTTTTCCCTTCCTTATGGCCCATCCTGGGGGTCAGAGCATTTTTTATGTGTTTATCTTCCTCCTGTCTGTCTTCCGGATCTGTCATGATGCTGGTGTGGTCAAATAGGGTTCATACTACTAAGCTTGTGTGCTGTGGGGTGTTCTGATGTCCAAAGCAGGTATTGGTCTGTGTGTGTTGGTTTCCTGTATATCTTTATTTGTATGCTTCCGTCTCTTATTTACATTTTCAATTGTCTGTTCTTTTGTCAATTTTATTTATATTATCTGAAACCCTGTAAAAGGTTTAGCCCGGCATCATCTCGGCCTATCCCGGAGGAGGCCCCTACAGTACATCGGCCCTCACAAGGTTCCTCCGCAGCCAACAAGTCACTGAGGCAATCCAAGTTCAAGTTCAAGTTCAAGTTCTTTATTAATGTCCCAAGAAGGCAAATTGATCCATGTGGTGGAAAGGTTTCCTTGTGCACACTGGGGGTGGAGGGGGGCTCCGCTGTGTCCCGGCCTGGCTTTCTCTCCCACGCCTTATGTGTGTGGGGGCGGGGGTCAGGGTGGGGGGCATCGGTGCTCTCCATCACTGGCCGAGGGATGCCGGTAGGTTAGAATAGCTTAGGCTAATCTCTCTCTCTCTTCTATTCTAAAGCATGGCACCCATTCTATTCTAAAGCATGGCACTCATTCTATTCTAAAGCATGGCATCTCCTCCTTTCCCTGTGCTCTCCTCCCCCACAGTATATGTGTTCAGTATATCCACCTCCACATTTCCCATTCCCTCCCCACCTCCTCCCTTTTCCTGCTCTCTCCTCTCTCACATTCCCCCTTGTTCTCCCTCCCCTGCTCCCTCCCCACCTCCCTTTCCTGATCTCTCATCCCCCACTATTCTAAAGCATGGCACCCATTCTTTTCTAAAGCATGGAACAGATTATCTTTTTATTTCCCCCTTCCCCTGCTCCTTCCCCACCTCCTCCCTTTTCCTGCTCTCTCCTCCCCCACATTTCCCATTCCCTCCCCACCTCCTCCCTTTCCCTGCTCTCTCCTCCCCCACATCCCCCCACTCTCCCTCCCTTGCTCCCCCTCCTCCCTTTTCCTGCTATCTTGTCTTTCCCCCTTCCCCTGCTCCTTCCCACCTCCTCCCCTTCCCTGCTCTCTCCTCCCCCACATTTCCCATTCCCTCCCCACCTCCTCCCTTTTCCTGCTCTCTCCTCTCTCACATTCTCCCTGCGCTCCCTCCCTTGCTCCCTCCCCACCTCCTCCCTTTCCTGATCTCTCCCCCCCCCACTACTCTAAAGCATGGCACCCATTCTATTCTAAAGCATGGCATCTCCTCCTTTCCCTGTTCTCTCCTCCCCCACATTCCACTCCCCTGTCCCCCCCTTTCTCTATGATTGTTTAATCTTGTTATTATTACTACTGTAATTGCTACTGTTGTGTCAGCTAGATTTAGCTAGACATGTTTTCTGTGAAGTCCTCTGAGACATTCTTGTGAATTAGGGCTATATAAATAAACTTGACTTGACTTGACTACTGTATGGTGAATGGATGTGCCTGTGTATGTGGCACTGTTTGTTTACATGACTAATACAGTGATTAATTTGTCTCTAAGATATAGCACATTTTAAACCTTTTGTGTAACTTGTGACTCTAAACTTGTGTTGCATAGCCTTGACTAACTGGACTCAGTTGCCCAGTGTGGCATCTAAATACACACAGTCTTCAGCTCATACACACATGCATAATGTTGGGTTGGAGATTTGGCTCTCAATTGAAAAACAGTGGCCCTCCTTGTGTATCAGTATACTGTACCTTCTGTACTATGTCTTGTCAAGGAGTTCCCTTGCGTAAGACCAATAAATATACAATACATTGAATCTGGAATCCATAGCTAAATGGATGTATCTGATTGTGATGTTACTGCTGCTAGCAGCTCTAGCTGTCAAAGGAGAGAATCGCCAAAAGTGTACTTGAGTATGATTGGTCAGTAGTCTTTCTACCTCTGCCTGTGGGTCCCGACCCAGTCTTTGGGAAACACTGGCAGAAGTGACATCTCTCCCACCAGGCCATGTTGGTGTTGGTGTGGTGAGACGAGAGGTGTAGTGACATCTCTCCCAGCAGGCCATGTTGGTGTGGTGAGACGAGGGGTGTAGTGACATCTCTCCCACCAGGACATGTTGGTGTTGGTGTGGTGAGACGAGAGGTGTAGTGACATGTAACCCTTTTATCAATATTTATTACTATTTATTATGTGACTCCGGTTACACTAGGAGTGTGAAATAAATCTGGACCAATCAGAAGAACTAGGATGGAAGGAGCCTGAGTTTGAATACCAATAATGATTTTATCAAAAATAAGATATGGCAATTTAATACAAAACAGATATAAAATACATTGTATGAAAAATAACAAACTATAAATAATAAGGGTGTGCACACAAAATAAATGTCGGGCCCAATAAGGTGATGTGTGTGTGTGGGGGGTTGTCCCGGGCAAAGTCTCTTGAATGGACTGTGTGTGTGTGGGGGGTACTCGCGTATCTCCTACTGCACCAGATGTATGGGATTTTGTGTGTGTGAGTTCGTTCAGGTTCTCTGGGTATGGCTCGCCACCAGTCGACTGGAAGATCTGGGTTTCTCGTTCTGGAAGTGGATTGTCCTAAGGGCCAAAACCTGACCTATAAACAAGGCCACAGATTCCTAGGAATTACTTTTCAGTTCAGTTCAATTACTAGAATAAATAAATAAGCATAGTATCACAATACTACCTTAAATTCAAGTAAAGTTCAAAGTTCTCAGTTTAGTTGTACAACAAAATCTCAATTATCTTTTAGTTTTCCATTTCAAAGAACTATGAGTTATATTAATAACCATCAGGAAACAAAATACAATTGACAGCAAAATAACATAAGGCAAAAATAAATGTGTATAAAGTGCAATTCAATTGAATCCCCACAGAAATGTGGCTACAGTAAATAACAAGAGGCATTAGGACACGTGCGTTTTCATTTCTCTTTGTACCAGAGGCCTACAGGCACAATGGAGAAATGCACTAAAAATTAGCCCCAGCTATAAACCAGTGACTTAGCACAAGAACAATAAACATGACATTCAGGATCATACTCACTGACAAAACAATGTCAGTAAGTCAGTAACTCCATATACAAAAGCCTCCCTCCAAAACGAAATACTAAAATCAATAAAAAGCTTCATAGTAGTCAAATAGATTTACTCTGTTAGCATTTTGGCTAGGCGGAGATTGATTTTCCCATCCAATTCAATGCAATTGCCCCGTTAGCTTGACGGCTAACTAACGTTAGCATTAACGTTAGCCTATATAGGTGCTAACTCACCGGAGTTCAAGTTGTTTTCATAGTTTCAAGCGGCCTCATCAGCAACACAGCGTCACCATTCAGTCTGTTTGATGTTACAACAAGTTAGGAATCATTGTTTATGATGGAATGACTTTCCATTAAGGTGAGATTGCGTAAGTTCGTTTTTCCTCTTACCAAGTGGGCAAAAGAGCTGCGACTGCCCTGAGTGTCAACAGCAAGCAAAGGGGAGATCGCAATGAGTGGGAAACAGATAAACCGCGAGGGACCAGGAAGTGTCTACCTCTGCTAATCGGTCATTGGTTGCTGCGGCCTATCTAAGAGTTCACTGATTGAACAAATGAAATGCCAGTCAAACGAAAACAAATAAAATTAACCCCTTGTTCACTGACAGACAATAATGTGTTTGTATTATGTCAATCCATTTATGATGTAAATCTAGTGAAAGGGATTTCTATGTTAAGTCATTATTTATCCAAGCTGTTGTATTGATGGATTATATACCTGGGTTACAGACATCTCTCCCACCAGGACATGTTGGTGTGGTGAGACGAGAGGTGTAGTGACATCTCTCCCACCAGGCCATGTTGGTGTGGTGAGACGAGGGGTGTAGTGACATCTCTCCCACCAGGCCATGTTGGTGTTGGTGTGGTGAGACGAGAGGTGTAGTGACATCTCTCCCACCAGGCCATGTTGGTGTTGGTGAGACGAGAGGTGTAGTGACATCTCTCCCACCAGGCCATGTTGGTGTGGTGAGACGAGAGGTGTAGTGACATCTCTCCCACCAGGCCATGTTGGTGTGGTGAGACGAGAGGTGTAGTGACATCTCTCCCACCAGGCCATCTTGGTGTTGGTGAGACGAGAGGTGTAGTGACATCTCTCCCACCAGGCCATGTTGGTGTTGGTGTGGTGAGACGAGGGGTGTAGTGACATCTCTCCCACCAGGCCATGTTGGTGTTGTGAGACGAGGGGTGTAGTGACATCTCTCCCACCAGGCCATGTTGGTGTTGGTGTGGTGAGACGAGGGGTGTAGTGACATCTCTCCCACCAGGCCATGTTGGTGTTGTGAGACGAGGGGTGTAGTGAGTGAGTGTAGTGAGAGAGTTGGGCAAGTTACTTTCAAAATGTAATATATTACATATTACTAGTTACTTTGATTTCAAAGTAATAAGTTACTTTACAATATTACTTTCTGTGTAGAGTAACTCGTTACTTATTACTTATTACTTTTGCGTTACTTTCACCAAAATAAGCGCAGAATTACAACTAGGCATTATAAAATGAATAGTGTCTCAAATGGGGGTACCCTAGGGGATATGTAGGTAATGCAGGGGGTACTTTAGATAAAGGGGGGACATTGAATGGAAGAATGAATCATGAAAATAAATGAAACATTAAAATAAATCTGTCAGGAGGCACTAATTGCAACTATTTTACTCCATTTCTTATTTGTAAAAAGGTGGGCAATCATTCATTCATTGCATCATATGCTATAGTTTTCTCTTGCAGTTTTCCAAGCAAAACATTATAGACGGATAAAAGGGGTTCTTGGATTCCAAATTCAGGGAGGCTCACACGACAAATGGCATATGTGACTTCAAGAATGAATATAAAAGTGCGCTTGAAGGAAAACCAAATTGTATCCTGCCCTGAAATTGCAGCAAGCAGAGATCAACACACAAACAACCAATTACTCATTGCAAAAATATGGCTACTTTCAGTCCCACATACAAACTTAGGCTCGGCTATGTTAAATTGACACATAGCCTATATCAGTGGTAGGCAAACTATGTCTACTATTTGAAAAGTGCATTGGTGCAGAAATTAAACTTTATAAAAAATATAAGGTTTAATGTGTGAATTCTAACGACTAGAAAATAGACAACTTAATGACTGCTGCTCCAGACTACCACAAATGTAGTGACTGAAATTGTGTAGGCTATAGCCTGATATACTTACAGGTAAGTGTCCAGAATAAACAGGGCAGGAGGCAGATAGCTGAAAAGTTATAGAAAGTTTATTCACAGCCACAGGATTTTTTGAAACATTATAAAAAGATGATAAAATGCAGAAGGTATTCATCTTATGTAGCCCTGCCCACTTGACCCAGTTGTGTTATGACTTCCTGTTCAAAACACCGTCTGTTTTACCTGCTCACTAGTACTGTACTGTCACAGGAAGTGTAAACAAATAAGAAGTAACTGGCTGACCCCTGTGTTGGAACATAAGGTGAATAAGCTATTGTCTATTAAATTTAGGACCCAACAGAACACACAAATGTAGAAAATATAAATAGCACACACAAAATCACTGCACAGTCAGTGCACACATTAAGAATCACAACAGAACACAAACAAAAATATTAATAGCAAAAACCACTGCACACATTAAGAATCACAGGAGAACACACAGAAATATAAAATATAAAGAGCAAAAAACAACACTGCACACGTTAACAATCACACAAATCAAAGCAAACCAGGAAGGGTGTCTAAATTTATAGAGCCTATAGACGGTTTTCACCAGAGCGCAACCCCACAGCACTTCCTTTTTCTCCGCATTCGGCAAACTGCAGAAATATTCACTCGACATTGTTACTTTTGTTTTCGCCGCTCAGATGTATAGATGGTTTTCACGGAATGGTCAGTCCTGCACTTGAATGTTTTTTTTTTCTTTTATGTCCATAGCAAACACTGCAACAGGAAGTGAAATATTGCATTGCAATCCAGAAAGTAATTCAATAAAATAATACTTTTTTTTACAGTGAGTCTTATAAAAAAAAAGGAGGGAGGGCTAGTCTATTCCTTACCACTAAAATACCTGTTAAAACGCATCAAGAGAAGCCGCTGAAAGCGTCCATCACTGAGACGGTTTCGTTTTGGTGTGAGAACAAGGTTCCCAAGACTGAAAAGTCTTTCGACTGGTGCGCTGGATGGTGTTGGGGCATTATAGCGGAGTGCTATTTTTTTTATTCTTGCGAACTGGTGCAGGCTTTCCATCGTAGGGGCAGATTTGAGATACTCCATCACCTCGGTTTCCACAGACACGGGGGAGTCAGTGGTGGCATCAGGCTGTACATCAAAGGAAAAAAAGTTGTCCTCGCTGGAGGCGGCAGCAGCGGGTTGAGGATCCGGCGTCAGGGCTACAGGCTCTTCTTCTGTAAGGGAGCGGCACTCCATAGTGAGCAGGTGCTTAATGTGGTCTCTTCTGGCTTCTTCTCTTACCCAGCGCAGCTTGAACTTGGGCAGCGAGACAGCGGCCAGCAGCGCATCCTTGGAGTCGAGAGTCGCGGCAAATCGACCTTTGATTGCCCCCACAATAAAGTCAGGCAGTCCAGCGGTCATTTGCGATAGGCCATGTTTCACTGCCAGGGTTTTGGTCATTAGACCTTCTAGCGTTGGTTGAAGCATCCCATAAAAACAAGTGTCCTCACCCTGCAGAATGTCCAGCGCGACTGTGAAAGGCTTCGTAATGGAACAGTATTCTTCGAGAAACTGGTATTCCTTGTTGTTCATACATTTAATCTGAAACTGTGTGCAGAGGTTATTGATGTCGGCAAGGGGCATTTCTATGATCCGTGCATAGGCGTCATGGAATGAGTTCCACCGGGTTACTGTGGGGACAATCAGCTTTTTTTTACTGATCTCTTCCAGGCACTCTGATGCTACTGTGGAGCGGCTGGCCTTTGTCCACAGCGCTGAACATTTGCCTGTAGCACTACGATACACAGCCCTCGATTCTGGATTAGATGCCAGCCATTTATCAACCTCATTGTTCGCAATAAGATTAAGTGTATGGGCTGCACATCTATGGTGGGGAGGGAGTACACATGGACCGTTTTGGGCATCGTCAGTGGTGAGTACACTGTGGAGGTCTGTAAAGTTCACCTCACCATCATCATCCTCCTCCTCATCAGACTCAGAGTTTACTTGCTGCTGTTGGTACTCCTTGAAGGCTTTCACAAAGTTACTTCCATTGTCCGTCACACATGCAGTCACTTTATTGTTGGTCAGTCCATATCGGGAGAAAATGTCCTCTAGCTCTGTTGCAATTGCAGAGAACGTGTGCCGGCCGCTGAATCTTTTACAAGCTATCGCCGCCTTCTCTCGTTTCAAAGTATCTGCATCGATCCAATGCACCGTCACCCCCATGAAACTCTTGTTGTTGGCAGTCCATATATCTGCTGTTGCTGATACATACTGCTGTGCTTCAAGGGTTCTCTTCAGCTCTTTTTCCATTAAAGCATATGACTTGTCCAAATATTTGGCAAATGTCTTTCTGTCTGGTAGTACATGCTGAAAAATTAAGAAGATAGCGTGGTATTACACTCATGCAATGGTTTAAATGAACAGTGATCTGTAACCACCAGTTGTTTTCAATTCAATTTAGTTTCAGTTTGTTTTCAAAGTCTAGCTTGTTTCAGTGTAGTTTTTATTGTTTAAAAATGTTTAGTTTTTATTGCTGATAGTTTGAGTATTATTTTATTTTATTTATTGTAATGTGTGTGGGGGGGTGTCGGGCAAGATTTAACACGTTGACTGCCACTGACGTATTAATACGTCAAAAAAATCCAGCGGTTCACTGCCATTGACGTATTAATACGTCAAACTGTTTTTTCAGTGGTTTCCACTAGGTGAGGCCCTTGGGCAATAGGTGAATGTGGATCCGACCTCTCCCGCTGCCCCGGAAGTACTCTAACAAAGATTTCTATATAAGGAAGGCGGGCTCCTTTGATCAGCGTGGGTAGTAGGTAAGTTTGAGATACAGAGCGAGACATAGCATTACATAGCGATTTATAGATAGAGAATTTCAGCAATTTAGCAATTTAGAGTCAGATTTAGAGCGAGTTGGTTAGCGTAGTTGATTTAGTTTGTTAGTTGTTAGTACAGTAGTAGTGTTTAGTACAGATGCAGCCAGCCAATCTGAGACCATCGCCCCGCGTCTGTCGTGCGCGCAACGCGCGGCAGTGCTGCGGTGGGAATATTTTTTTTTCACCCTGAAAGTCCACTTCTGTTTTCACCCACCAGGAGGTGCAAAAACACACCGTCTGATTAGCTTTCTGAAAGACTGACTTCGCCCTGTGATTCGCCTGCCTCTCAGAGCAGTCCACCGTCAGTAGCCTAGTACACAGGAAAAACTGGAGGGTATTTTTCCCAGAGTAAATATTATTTTCCTCTCAAATAGTAATATTTAATCCTTTTGGAGCATAATTATTACCTGCAGGCAATAGAGTGAGCGCAAAGTTCCAGACAAAATTATATTGGAGTAAACAGCATGGTCACGCCTACTAACGCCCACTTTATTTCCGATTCGGTCGCCATTTTTCTCCCCCTATAGCCTACAGTAGCGTTAATATGACGGACATAATTAAGCAGTTGGGAAGCCCTTTTCTTCACTTGATGGATCAAATGCCAGGTAAGTTTATTACTATTGATTAACATGTGTCAGGTTAAACTGATTTGCAACATTACAGGTAGTAGTAGTTACCTACATGTAATGCTAGCCATCTGTTGAACAGGCTGGGCTGATAACATGCTAACGCTACGTTAGCATCGGACTGACTAATTAAACCTCTTTGTAGTGGTTTATCGACAGTAAGTTATTAACGCCAGGTGGGTCGGTGCAACACGAGTATTAAATTGCTAGCGGACTTTGAGACACGTGTGTTTTGCTCTGAACAGAGCGTGGGTAAGCGACTTCTGTTGCAGTTTTGTCACGTGTGGTTGACTGAGTCTATTACAGAGGACTGTAGGGTGACAGTTTTACTAGCGGCAGATGGACATAAACGTTAATTTGACACACTGGTCGGTCCAACGCCTGAACGGAGAACTGCACTGGGTTGACTAACGTTTTACTAACGTTAATGCCCACTGCAGCTGTGTCTTAAGTTAGGGTGTAAAGTCCACACTAACTGCTACGTTCAAACTAGCTTACGTTTCAACTTACGCACAGCTGGTGCAACCCACTGCAGAAGCGTGTATTGCATGGTGTACACAGCACTGTGGTTCCCAACCTTTTTTGTCTTATGTACCCCTTGAGCTGTTTTTCCATGACAATAGTACCCCTCACTCATGCGTGTTGATGATTACATACAAGTAAATCTATACAAAATATATGTTTCACTGAACTGCCGGTGTTTGGGCTTTTTAGTTGTTGTTTTTTGCCATTATCAGTAGCAGAACAGTGTAGCAGTTGACACTTGCCAGCAGAACTAGTTGCGGCACACACATCACATTTTAACAATGGGCTTATGAAATGACTTGGAATATATATTTATTTATTTATCATTTTGGAGGTAAAATGTATTCCCCAATCATTCCAAGTACCCCCTGCAAGCTGCTCAAGTACCCCTAGTAGGTACAGTACTGTATGTGAACGGAAACGCACTCAACACACATTGGAGGTGGAACTAGAGATAGTGCTTTTGTAATACGACTGTAATTGTAACACTCCTCATAATGCACAAGTTGTACTGTATATCTTAACTAGTAACTGTTAAAATGACTAAATTGCTGTGTATATTTGTGATAATGCAATTGAAATGATCATTTATTAATTTATTTGCCATCAAGGATGCAGGCTGTACGAGAGAAGTTCCAAGAGCGCCAGAAGTGGCAGGAAGGCACGCTGTACAGGAAGCTGGGAAAAATGGTAGGGCTGTCCCAGAGTCTATTTTTCAAATACAAATAGACTCTCGGTTCCCAGATTGATTCAAACATAATATTTTGAATGCATTCCCCCCAGCTGGAGAAGCCGGATATAAGCTCTTATTCTAACAGCTGAAACAGTGTCTGCGTGAGCAGTGCGTGTGCGCTGCAGAACTGTTTTTAATTTTGGCCCCCATGTTAACAGGTATATCTTGTCTGCAGATTGAGCAGGATTTCACTCTGATGTCTCAGAGACGGAGAGAAGCCAGAGCAAGCCGCCGAAAGACAGCACGCAGCAGCCGACAGAGCCAGCCACGTCCCCGCCGACAGCAGAGGAGGAGCAGTGAACCGACACACACTATATCTACTGGCCTCATTGCCGTTACTGGGAAAGGCTGGAGCCTTGTCCAAGTCTGTGTGAGTACCTCACCTTGATATAGTGTCACTGTCTGCCTAGTCGGGAGTTCCTGCAATAAAGCCACAAGTTACGTTAATCTGCATTCTGCAATCACAGTATTGCAGTTTTCTTACTGTGGGATTCGACACCCGTACTCACCAGCCTTTCTCTTTTTAAAGGCCGCCTCTGAGGGAGCGGACGGCGGCGGAGCGGAGACGGAGCCAGAGCGCTGTGGGTCAGCGGATCGCCTGAATGCTGGTGCCCGCGTCTGTTTTCACACGGCTCGCGCTCCTCTCATCCCCCACTGCACGCCCGTTCATACCGAGACAGCTGTCTCACCCAGCGGGAGGAGGCAACTCCGCCCGGCGGGCAAGCTGTCAGACAGGGCATACAGTAGTAGCCTATAGGCTACACTCATGGTCCCTCTCTCGTCACAGTGTGCGTGCGTGAAAATATGATCGTTTCCAGCTAAGCAACACCAAATAATAGTGTCGAGTGACAACAAAGATCTGTGAGAGACAGACAAAAGTGTAGAGAAAGAAGCATTTCTAAATTGGGATAAAACTGAAGGGAAGGGGAGGCAGAAAAAGACGTGAGGCTTTCTCTAGAACAGTAGGCTATTTACAAAGCTATTGAAAAGCTCAGCTTTGCAAATGTTATAGGCAGCTAAAATTAGTGCATGTCAGCAATTTGAAATTGAATGTGACGTTCCCAATTCTATATATTAAATTCTAAAAAACTACCCTCAACATTTGGGAAGGCTAAGCCACACAACTAGTTCGTTATAATCGAACATCATGCTTTGAAGGCGACTTTACGATGATGAGGACGGTGAGGACTCAATCACAGCAGATATCCACTGATAGCCTACCACGCAGATCTTACAGGCACAGGCAGCAAAACCCGACGCGCTGATAGAAAAATCTCCATGGACGCGCCGCGCTGCGCTCAGGCCTCGCCCCCCGCCCCCCCTCGCTTCCCACAAAGAAAAGTCTACCGTAAAAAGAAAAATAACTCCCAATTAATTTAGCTCTTTTTTGTTTTCATTTCCCAAAATGTTTCAGTGCGAACTTCAGTGCAGTCATAACTGTGAAACAAAATGTGCATTTGTGAGGCTTTGTTATAGTATGTGAACGGAAACGCACTCAACACACATTGGAGGTGGAACTAGAGATAGAGTGCTTTTGTTGTACAGGAAGCTGGGGAAAATGGTAGGGCTGTCCCAGAGTCTATTTTTCAAATACAAATAGACTCTCGGTTCCCAGATTGATTCAAACCTAATATTTTGAATGCATTCCCCCCGGCTGGAGAAGCCGGATATAAGCTCTTATTCTAACAGCTGGAACACAGTGTCTGCGTGAGCAGTGCGTGTGCGCTGCAGAACTGTTTTTAATTTTGGCCCGCATGTAAACAGGTATATCTTGTCTGCAGATTGAGCAGGATTTCACTCTGATGTCTCAGAGACGGAGAGAAGCCAGAGCAAGCCGCCGAAAGACAGCACGCAGCAGCCGACAGAGCCAGCCACGTCCCCGCCGACAGCAGAGGAGGAGCAGTGAACCGACACACACTATATCTACTGGCCTCATTGCCGTTACTGGGAAAGGCCAAAAAACTACTGATTTCTTTTGCACATACTGTAATCTGACACATATCTGAGAACTGTAAACCGTTTTGCAGGCATTCATTTAGTTTGACAGTTATTGAGAGTTGATTTGAATGAAGTTGTGGGCCATGCACTAATTACACACATTCCACATGAACTCAGAATCAACTCTCAATAACTGTCAAACTAACTGAATGTCTGCAAAACTGTTTACAGCCAAATAAATCAGCATTGTTTTTTGGTGGACTGTCACCTTAACCAAGTTGTTTTACTTGTCTAAACATAACCAGACAGACTATTTTAGGTTTTTACAAATAAGACACTTCCTATATAGCCACGAAGCTCTCGAAAATATCAAATCCCCTAGGGCAATAGAAACGCTGTTGATCAGTCTCCAAATTAATAACTCAGTGGACAAACCCATATCCAGCATGTAAAGTGGAATGGTAAAATGGACTGCATTTATATAGCGCTTTCATCGAAAGCCTGCTCTACCGCCTGAGCCACAGCCGCCCCTGCATGTACACGTCGTTTTTAACAATGGAACAGACAAACTCTTGTTACTTTTCACATACAGTATAGTCACGCCGAGGGACTTCACAAATAGTCAACATAAGACGCTTTGGATATGTCACATTCATAAATTTATGTCACCTGAAAGAAGAATATTTTTGTGTTTCTACATTGTTTTTCAGAGCCTGCCTGTAAGCAGTGTCGTCCAAAGCAAAAAGAGTGGCAAGATGGTCTCAAAGCTCTGAGGGAGCGGACGGCGGCGGAGCGGAGACGGAGCCAGAGCGCTGTGGGTCAGCGGATCGCCTGAACGCTGCTGCGGTACTGTGGGCGGCTGGTCGGACCCCGCCCGGGCGTGGAGGACACGTCGGCCTGGCTGGCGTCAGCCAAGCACCTCTTACAAGATAGAAAATATACCAGGGACCCCCTCATTCTGATTTGTGATTTTGGGCTAAGCTTAATTGTTTCCACGGTAACATGCTTGACTTTTAAATTGATAGGTTTGTTAGATTAGAATGTAATCCATGAACAATTTTAGATTTAAAGCATACAATATTTTCATTGAACTATGAAGCTTTTGCAACAACAGAACTTTTTTTTTTTTTTTTTTTTTCCCTGAAAACTTTTTAACCAATAAATGGTATTTATATTTGGGAAAAGCTGCTTCTGTCTCTGTCCTTGGGTATTTTAAACTGCTCTCCCTTGTGCCGAACCTCCATTGTATATTTGAGGCTATTAAGTTCCTAGGCTCTAGCCAAAAAAAACCTAGGTGGCGTTGTCAGCAAACACCACTAAACCAGGCCACACGTTCAGTTCTGCTGAAGTGGGCAGGAAATCAACCCACAGATCCTTTTGATTGTACAAATGTGACCGTTTTGACAGAACTATGGTGTGATGATGCATGTTTTAGCACTGTGTGAATTTGGTCACTTTTCGTATGTGATCTTTCAGAAGATGCCAAACGATTTCGATTGGATTCAAATCAGGAAAGTCTATATTGAGTGAAATCTAATTCTGTGCTGTGTGTGCGTGCCCTTTGTGCGGGGGGGGGAGGGGGGGGGGTGAGTGATGCATCTAATTAGCTGATCACTGTATGCTGTTAGAATAGCAGTCAAACCGGTTCTGAAAGGTAACAGTTGTCCTGCTTCCCCCCACAAATTTCATTCTTGAGGCTGGCAAGAGGTCCATGTAAATTAACCACTCAACAGTTGATGTCGCAATGTGCATGCACGTGGTCTAAATACGCTGCGCTGATTTGCTCAATGGATTTTTCGGCTTCCGCAAACAAACAGCTGTGGTGCTTGTTGCTTGTTGTCTTGGAAACATGAACTTTGAGCGCTTCCTGAATGGGTCAACCAAGGAGCAGGCAAAAGTGGCTTTGCATGTTTTGTTTTGTTCTAAGTTGTAAACAAAGGAAACAGACTGCACACTCATAACTCCTATGCAAGCAAATGTCCATCTGTTTAAATGAATTGTGTATGATTTTTTTTGCAGGAACACTGACAATATCAGATGGTAGTGGGCAGGAAATCAACCCACAGATCATTTTGATTGTACAAATGTGACCGTTTTGACAGAACTTGGTGTGATGATGCATGTTTTAGCACTGTGTGTGAATTTATGGCACTTTTTCTGGGTTTAGAAAGCTTCTTCTGTGACAAAGCATTTGATATACAGATGTCATAAGAGTTGTGACGATTCAAGCTCATTTATTGTTCCATATTAACTAAGGGTTAAGTAACAATGACAGAGCTTTAAAGACATTGGAATATCTATCAATGGCTGATGTTAGATAATCTATAATCCTCTAACAGCCTGGAAATATATTTGGCAGATAACATACAACAGCGTAGTCACTATAATGTACATGTAAGAGTGACCCGATACAGTAAGCTGGTCATTCTGAAGACACCTCAAAACCTACTTCGATACTTGATATCTGAAAGTCTATTAACCTAGATCAGGGGTGGGAAACATTTTTTTCCAGAGGGCCATACTGACTTACATATAAAGTAAGCAAAGGTCAACACATTGGACTGATAACTGCCAACACTCCTGATTTTTGTGCGGGTCTCTCTATTTGTAACCCTCTCTCCCGCTGTGATTGGTAATTTCTCCTGTTAATCTCCTGATATCATAGTGATACAAATCAAATGGATGTAGCAGATTAGATTTATTAATGTGATGCTGTCTTTTATTGACTTTTTGTGGGTGGTTCTGTTTTCCTTTGAGGACGTTGGATGCCGCATTTTGCCCACGTGTGTTATATACCTGCATAGAAAACAGAAGAAGTCACTTTTTAATCTCATACACTGCAGTGTTTAGCAGAGCCCTGCCCAGTGCCCACAGAAGTTTACAGTCTACAGACCAACATTTACAGTATAGATTCTCTTTCACATTTGACCTATTTGGTGTACTGTAGGCCTATCTGCTTGTACTGTATGTTACATCAACAAACTATTCAAAACGAATTGGATTAATAAAGTTGTTGATCAATTGATTGACTGACTGAATGATGGTGGTTCATGTACTGTATGCATAGGCTAGTGACAATGAATAGATACCAGGGGAGAAATCAAACTAGGCTACTCATACAGTAAATCCTCCTATTTTAGGGTGAAAAGTTTGGCTGTCAGCTAAAGGTGACTAGTCGGTATTAATACAGTATTGTGACTAGCTTTTCGGATGTTAGGTAGTAAAGATCTGAATGTATATCAACCTAAAAGCTAACATCTCCCCACTGTCATAACGAGATGGGTCCATGCTACTGTAACGTTATATCAATTCGAGAAAAACTAGCTACTGTACAGTAGTTAGAAATGGCTGCAGGCCAATTCTAGATTCTATTCACAGATCGTAGTGTTTGCTAGCTAGCTAGCGCTAAGCTAACACTGATTCAATGTCACCATACAATATGCTTGAACCAAATTAACCAAATTAAAACTTAACGCCCACACGTATAGTGACGCAGCTGCAGCTATCATGTTGTTTTGTTTAGTGTACTGTACAATAACGTAACGAACTCTGATAGGGCACATACTGTAGGTTGGCGTTAACCAGACAGTATATAACGCATCCGAGATATAAACGTTATGAATATAGCCACGTTATAAACAAACTAACGCTGGTGATCCGTATGGAAACATTGTTACTCGAAATGGTTAAAAGTTATATCAATTTGGTCATTCTGTAGCATTTTACTGCCATATAACATAACTAGCAGCTATGTTAGTAAGCCACATAGGACAACTAGCGCTGAACCGGAAGAACAAATACGTTTGCGTGGACTGTGACCCCGCAGCTTGAAACTGCTGCAACAGTGAGAGACACATTATGGACTATGAGGCCCCCTAGTGGTTGAATGCCATTATTCACATCTCAAACCATCTCAAAATCGTCACCGCATCGTCAAGCACAAAGTAATGAAAAAAATCTGTCACGACGGGAGTGGCTGCATCTGTATAGTCTTTATAGTAGACTTTGTTTAGATAGATAGTTAGCGCGTAGTTACAGTTCATTGTAGTTAGCTTAGCCTTAGCGTCAGTTCATTTTAGTATTTAGCGTTTGTTCTAGTTCAGTTTGATCGAGTTGGTAGCCGGTAGATTAGCCTTATTTCAGTTCAGTTTGATCTAGTCGTAGCAGTAGTTGTTTTATTTCAGTTTAGTTTAGTTAGTATTTTCAGTTTTCAGTTTAGTTGGGAGCGGGTGGCGTGTTTTTGCCATGCCGGCCAAACGCAAGCGGTCTTCGGCGGCTGCACGCAAGCGATCGGCGGATCAGAGATCACTGCTGGATTTCTTTTCCGTCCGAAACGAGCTTGTGCCGGAGACCGATTCCGAGGTCTCGGATGAAGAATGGGGTGAGCCCATGCATGTAGCGGCTGCTGCTGCTGGGCTGACTGAGTCTGAGTCGAGTGAGCTCACGTCTTCTCCAGACGCGGATTCTGAGGACGAATGGGAGCCATCCAGGAGCGAAGCTCCACAGAGCAGTGGTAAGACAATGTTTGAGATGACTTGTGTAACTTGTGTAAATGTAATTACTATGACTGTACAAAAGCCAGCAGTCAGTCAATTCATTTTACTGAATTTCAGACTCTGAAGAGGAGCCCGTAGCCGGCTGTAGCGGTAGGCCTACAGCATCTGGTGCTACAGCCTCTGGTGCCAGGAAAATGGGTAAGATCACAGTTCAGAATCAGGTTTATTTTCACATCACAGGTTCCAGCCAGAATTCAGTACCACACATATAAAAAACACTAGTTTATGGTAATTATGTATTTCTATAATTTGCAGATGGAGCTGGAAGTGGGAAACGTCCTCAGCCTGCAGGTCCTCCTGAGTGGAGTGATGTTGACTGGGAGCCAACCCAGATCCCATTCACAGCAGAACCGGGTCCTCATACTGGTGGTGCTCCTGCTCAACCAGTGGACTTTTTCCAGCTCTTCCTGGACGATGAGCTGCTCCAGGCCATTGTAGCACAAACTAATCTGTATGCACATCAGTGCATCAGTCAGGTGAGCGAGGCTCTGCCACATTCAAGGCTTGGGAGGTGGAAGGACACTGATGTGGCAGAAATCAAGAGCTTCTTGGGACTATACTTCCTCACTGGGATCGTGAAGAAGCCTGAACTGTCCATGTACTGGACCACAAATGAACTGTATGCTACCCCCCACTTCAACAAAACCATGTCTCGCAACCGCTTTCAACTGCTAACCAGATTCCTCCATTTCTCTAACAATTTTGATGTTGATGGTGCAGACAGGTTGTACAAGGTCCGGCCAGTATTGAATGACCTGTTAGGAAAGTTCAGAGCCATGTTCACACCAGGTCAAGACATCAGTATTGATGAGGGGATGCTCCTGTGGCGTGGGCGGTTGGCCTTCAAGGTGTACAACCCACAGAAACCCATAAAGTATGGGATAAAATCATACATCCTCTGTGACTCCCAGACAGGTTACTGCTACAGCATGAAGCCCTACTGTGGTGAGCGGTCCTCCCTAGGCGAGACGGTGGAGTTCCTCCTCGGGGACTTGGCAGGGCAGGGGTACCATTTATACATGGACAACTAC
The DNA here is from genome assembly GCF_964638095.1 of Poromitra crassiceps. Taxonomy (NCBI): domain Eukaryota; kingdom Metazoa; phylum Chordata; class Actinopteri; order Beryciformes; family Melamphaidae; genus Poromitra; species Poromitra crassiceps. Next base: position 302,049 of record NC_139638.1, on the reverse strand, counting down.
TACAACTCTGTTGGAATGTGTGCACAGCTGCTGGAGTGTCAGACACATGTCTGTGGCACTCTGAGGAAGAACAGGGGCGAGCCACCTGCTACGAAGGTTACCAACCACACAGTGAAGATGGGGGAAACGGTCATGCGCCACAATGGTGGCACCATGGTTCTGGCCTGGCGCGACAAGCGAATCGTGAAAATGGTTTCCACTATGCACGACGACACGATGGAGACGGTGCAGGTCAGGCAGAAAGGCAGCAGAGAGAGGGTCCCACACGCAAAACCCAAGTGCGTTGTGGACTACAACAAGTACATGAATGGGGTAGACAGATTGGACCAGAACATTGCCTACTATCCCTTTGCCAGGAAGACATCCAGGTGGCCATTCAAGTTTGTCATGTACTTGTTTCAGATGTCTTTTTATAACGCCTTTGTTTTGTACAAAGCTAAACACCCAGCTAAACGCCAGAGAAAGTGTAAAACATTGCTGGATTTCATCCTGAGTGTTGTCGGTGCATGGACCAGACCTGTGGTGGAGGAGGAGGTGGGGGCTGGGGTGGAGGAGGAGGTGGGGGCTGGGGTGGGGTGGAGGAGGAGGAGGAGGTGGGGGAGGAGGTGGGGGGTGGCGGGGTGGGGGCTGGGGGGGAGGGCAGTGACCAACCTGCAACCAGGCCGGGCCGGGCACAATACCTGGACCCTCCAAGCAGGCTGGATGTTGATCTAGCGGGCCATGTAATGGCCAAGTATCCAGCCACATGCAAAAAAGAGCTCCCAGCGAGGAGGTGTAGAGTTTGTACACAGAATGGTGTTAGAAGCGAGACACGCTACCGTTGTGTCATGTGTAATGTCCCATTACACAGGGCTGGCTGCTATGAGGTGTACCACTCAGAGAGGAACCGTGCTCGGTGGCACAAGTAGGCATGGGTCATAAAAAAAAAAAAAAACTGCCTGTTTTTGATGCTCTTTGTTTGATTGTTTGCTAGCTAGCAGGAATACATAAAAAGCACCTGCCGATTTTCATGTAACTTTGTGGATGGGTGTAACATGGGCCAAGGAAGTACCCATTACATTTTGGAACAGTTCTGGATTCGGTGTACGAGCCCAAACCGGTTTGATCACAAACCGAAAAAACCTATAAAAAAAAAAAAACATGTACAAAAAAAAAAAGCTGAGTGACCTGTGGTCTGCTCTTGTTTTGTATTTATTTTGACATTTATTTATTTTATTATGGTATTATTCCTCCATTATTGAAAACAACTATTGTTCAGATGTCTGATGTCTCACTGATGCCAAAAATAAATGGTTAAAGTGACTTTTCTGCCTGTTTGATTGAATTTCACAAAACTGCGATTATCTCAGCTTTCTGCCTCAGACCCTGAAACCATGCTGTACTCAACGGCTAATATCTACATAACTACTAACTCTACAAACTAACTCTTTTAGACAGAGAAAGTACACATTCTATTAGTACTTTTGAGATATTGTATGTTCACAAAGTCCAAGCAGAAAAGAATCCTCGGCTCTTGTAAAATGAGCCAGAATCCTCAAAAAACGGCTTGGCAGAAGCTACCTACAGCAAGAAAAAAACGGCTGGCAGTCAATGTGTTAAGAAGTTCAGAATAGGTATTAGAATAGACAACACTTTGTAAAGGCAATTCACTCACAGTTACACATCTCAGGATCAATAAACACAAAGAACAGTCATACAGAGTGACAACACAGTTGTGAAAGGGGCTAACATTACATAACTTATGCTCCAAACATCCCCTTTAATTTGGCAACCTACCAAATACATGGCAAGGCGATTCAGGGCGTCATGCAATTCAGGGCACAAACTAGCCTCAACGCGAGAATCAGCCTTCATTCTTCAGACTGAAGTCTGAGGAATGGGGGCTGAGTTTCACGTTGAGGCTAGTTACAAACTACCTAGTCCCGTTTGGAACTGTGTGTGTGGAGGGAAGCGACACAGTTCCAAAACGGGGCTAGTCGAGACTAGGCATAAAACAAAGCTGATAACTTTATTTAAACTAACGTTATTAACGTTAACGTTAAATGACGGCCACTAGTGAAATACACAACAGGCAACGTCGTTAACTCACCTTGGTTTTGACAGGAATTAGGCTGATCAGCTTTATAAAAGCCGGTGATTCTACTGTTGACAGGGGCTTCATATCTTCCACAACAAACTCTGCCACCAGGGTTCCATGTCGCTGTTCCGACCTCTCACTGTTCCGACCTCCCCTCTCCCAGCCCCCATGCCCAAACCTAACCTCCCCCAGACCCTAACCCAAAACCTAACCTCTCCCACCCCCACGCCTAAACCTAACCTCCCCCAGATCCTAACCCAAAACCTAACCTCTCCCACCCCCCACGCCTAAACCTAAGGTCGGCATTGCGAGTGGTCGGCATAGTGGGTGGACACCGCCACCAGCCTCCTCATGTCTCGGGGTCCAAGCACGTCAGAGACAGAGAAATCCAATTTCTGTTGTTTCGAGTTGCTTGCGATGTCATCCTCTGCCTTTCTCTTCTGCTTGCTAGTGCTAGCTTCTCCCTCAGTTAGCTTCGTGTTAGCATGAACCCTCTCCAGGTGTTTCTTCAGGTTACTTGTGCTATTTCTCGCCGTAGAAAGTTCCCTCTGCTTCCCTACACAGAGTTTGCACTTGACCAGTATGTTGCTGTCCTTTTCTTTAATAAACTCAAAGTAATGGGAGTATATCCATTTCGAAAATGTAGTACCTGCCCGTTCTGCAGCCATGATGAACGCGTTAGCATACCGTCTTTTGTTAGCAGTCAGTCTTCTTCGGGGGTTTTATCTCTTCTTCGTTGGGTGGTCCAGTGCACGGTGTGTTTCCGCCTTCCACCTGGTAACGCGCGTTACTTCACATTGTAACTGATACATATTACCCAAATCCCATTTGTAACGCGTTATATTACTGCGTTACTGCTAAAAGTAATATATTACATGTAATATATTACTTTTGTAACGCGTTACCCCCAACACTGGTAGTGACATCTCTCCCACCAGGCCATGTTGGTGTTGGTGTGGTGAGACGAGGGGTGTAGTGACATCTGCGTTTACTGCGGTGGTTAAATCCCCGATCGTGTCTGCCTGGGCTGGGCTATCAGCTAAATTCTAACTTTGCTGAATGGATAGAACGGGGGACCCCGTCCCCAGCAAGGCTGAGCCAGCTAACCCAGCGTCTATTGTTGGCATTCCTAGAGCCTGTATGGGCGTTCCCAGACATGCGGACTGTCTCTATTCCCTCCCACTCTGCTGATGAAAAATCAAGATGGTGACGGCCAACTTTTGAACTCTGCCAGGTAGAAGAAATTAAAGTGGATAGCTATGTCCATATTATGGCTATGATCAGCACACAGCAAATCCACCATTTTGGAGAGACTAGGCTACCTCTGATTGGCAGTAATGGTTCTTCTGATGGGCATTCTGCTGTGGACTGCTTTGTTGCAATTTGTTGGAAACAAACCTGAAGGCTGAGACACAGTCAAACCCACCAGGGTTTAAAGCTAAATAAAATCTTCTGACTGACATTTTTTCCAGGCAGATTTTAAGAGTGCAGGCTTTTTAGAGCAGCAGGAAGGCTGCCCTGGTGACATGGTGAGAGCGTGAGCAGGAAGGCTGCCCTGGTGACATGGTGAGAGTGTGAGCAGGAAGGCTGACATGGTGACATGGTGAGACCGTGAGCAGGAAGGCTGCCCTGGTGACATGGTGAGAGCGTGAGCAGGAAGGCTGACATGGTGACATGGTGACATAGTGAGAGCGTGAGCAGGAAGGCTGACATGGTGACATGGTGACATGGTGAGAGCGTGAGCAGGAAGGCTGACATGGTGACATGGTGAGAGCGTGAGCAGGAAGGCTGCCCTGGTGACATGGTGAGAGCGTGAGCAGGAAGGCTGCCCTGGTGACATAGTGAGAGCCTGAGCAGGAAGGCTGCCCTGGTGACATAGTGAGAGCGTGAGCAGGAAGGCTGACATGGTGACATGGTGAGAGCGTGAGCAGGAAGGCTGACATGGTGACATGGTGAGAGCGTGAGCAGGAAGGCTGACATGGTGACATGGTGACATAGTGAGAGCGTGAGCAGGAAGGCTGACATGGTGACATGGTGAGAGTGTGAGCAGGAAGGCTGACATGGTGACATGGTGAGAGCGTGAGCAGGAAGGCTGACATGGTGACATGGTGAGAGCGTGAGCAGGAAGGCTGCCCTGGTGACATGGTGAGAGCGTGAGCAGGAAGGCTGCCCTGGTGACATGGTGAGAGCGTGAGCAGGAAGGCTGACATGGTGACATGGTGAGAGCGTGAGCAGGAAGGCTGCCCTGGTGACATGGTGAGAGCGTGAGCAGGAAGGCTGCCCTGGTGACATGGTGAGAGTGTGAGCAGGAAGGCTGACATGGTGACATGGTGAGAGTGTGAGCAGGAAGGCTGCCCTGCGATGCACTGGCCCAGACCTTCCTCCAAATCTCTAATCTAAGGCTTCCCTATATGGTACTTACAGTATATGATGGCCATCCCCAGGCTCATTTATGTCTCAAACTGTTGCAGCCATTTTTTTGTTGATGCCATTTTGTTACACAGAGTTGGTGCAAAATTAATAAAAAAAAAGGTCAAGAATCCCTCCAAATACACCAAGACATTGAGGAAAACCATAGAAGAATTAATGCTGTGATTTTTGGTATCAATAACTTGTGACATTTGGAGATTTTTGTAAGAATTGCATTTTTCGGCAATTGGGTAGCGAGCATCATACCCAATTTATGCAATTCCAAGACTGTTTAGGGGAAGTGGGCATGTCTGTAAAGTTGGAACTCGTGGGTAACCATAACCATTCTCACTCAGATGTCTTGAGAAGGGGGTAATCTCGCCATTCCGAAGTGTCGGCATTCTGATCATTGACTTCTATGCTTTCGGAGAGGCGGCCCTTTTTATCTCAAAAAAGGTTTCCCCATTGCGAAAGATATTAGGTCCGCCTTTCCGACATAGCATCTTGAGTTATTTAGCCTACAGGGGTGGGAGAGGTTAGGTTCTGGGGGAGGTTAGGTTTAGGCGTGGGGGGTGGGAGAGGTTAGGTTTAGGGTTAGGGTCTGCAGGAGGTTAGGTTTATGCATGGAGGGTGGGAGAGGTTAGGTTTAGACGTGGGGGCTGGGAGAGGTTAGCTCCAGCCGGTCCCCCGGGTTAGGGTTAGGGTTCTTTCGCAATGGCGAGACAGATCTCCATTCCGACAATTTTGTCGGAATGCCGGTATTTCGGAGTGCCGACATTTCGGAATGCCGAGGTGTCCCCCTTGAGAAGAGAGCCCTTTGAAAATGGCCATGCCGTTGCCAACATTTTACCTACATTTGGAGCGTAATTTAGCCACCTTAGCTTCCCGACAAGCTAGCATGACATGCTTAATAGCGATAGCTCACTACAGCCTGCGAAAGACAGAAAAAGCAGGATGAGACGACAGTTGGTGGGGTTTCCGAGGCCCCTACAGGTCAGAGGTCCCCGGGCACTGGCCCAATCGGCCCGGTGTGTGTGTGTGTGTGTGCGCGTGCGTGTGCGTGTGCACGCGCGTGCGCGTGAGACAGAGGTTTTGGAGAGGGACATCCATGCCATGCGTAATGTATCCAAGTCAGGATTTCCTGCACTGTGTGCAGAATACTGGTGCGCTCACAGGCGCAGTGGGGTTTTTAGGGCTAAGAGCTGTTTAACACCTGATTTGTTTCCACACAGTAAATCTCATGAATATTGTTTTGTTCTTATAAAGACATGGCAGTTGGATTGGATATGTTCAGCTAAAGCTAATAACACACATGTTATAAAGACATGGCAGTTTGGATTGGATATGTTCAGCTAAAGCTAATAACACACAGGGAACTTTTTGGAGCAACACTTTTACCAATAAGTGACTACAATAATTGAGTCATATAATAGCCTATGTGGTCGGATAGCTGATTTGACAAATACTTTGTATTGCCTACACTGTAGCCTTTGCAATATAATGAATTATGTGACAGTGACATTAGTAATGTCACATAATGCAACATTGTTTGGATCTTACCTGCAATTACCACTCATCACCATAGGTGTCACCCAGGAGAACAAAGCTGAAATCTTAGAGATTATCACTTTAAACTCAGAACAAAAAAACAAAAAAACAAAAAAAAAACATTGCAAGTGACCCTAATCATCTTGGGTAGTATTACATTGTGTGGTGTGGTGTTATTTTATTTATTTTCTTAATTCCAGGTGACCCTATTTGAATTCCAGACAACCCCACTTAGGGCCGCGACCCTACGGTTGGGAACCACTGGCCTACAGTGCCGTGTGTTATGACACTAAAGGTAACATTTTTGGAAACATTGCTGCTTTAATCACTCAACAAAATGTCACCAAATGTGAGACAATTTTGGTCTCCATTTGTTAGCTGTTGCTGGGAGGTTTGCCCAAACAATTGCCCCACTCACAGGATAAACTCAGCTTCCTGACTGGAAACATTTGTAAAGTCTGTAGTTCCAGGGAATAGACTGGTGTGTGTGTGTGTGTGTGTGTGTGTGTGTGTGTGTGTGTGTGTGTGTGTGTGTGTGTGTGTGTGTGTGTGTGTGTGTGTGTCTCTGTGATACAGAGATACTGATACATTGGTGATATTGATCCCTGATCAATGAACTTCCCCTCTGGCTGCTTTAGATCCTCTAAAGAGAAATTGAGAGCCATTCTACCAGCGGCAAAAGCTGAGGAACTTGATGAGGCCTGGGGCCCTATCTTCCCAAAAGTGCTAATTTAGCGTTTGTGCTCGTTTAACGCTGTGCACAATGCAAATTGGGGGCGGAGACAAGAGCATGCCTCTGATAATTCAACACGTTCTCACTCCGAGCACGTAGCATATTGACGCTTTGTCCCGTCCCTTGTGCGTCGCTTGTTACTAACATGGTACCCTTGAGCGACCCATGAAACGACTTGGGCTTTCCGACTAAACTCAATGCAAACCCATGGAAGTAATCTTTGACGCTTATGGAAACTGCTCCCCCATTAGCCTAACTGCTCCCCCATTAGTCAACTGCTCCTCCATTACGGTCTGGGGGGAGGTTAGGTTTAGGCGTGGGTGGTGGGAGAGGTTAGGCTTAGGGTTAGGGTCTGGGGGAGGTTAGGTTTAGGCATGGGGGGTGGGAGAGGTTAGGGTTAGGGTCTGGGGGAGGTTAGCTTTAGGCATGGGGGGTGGGAGAGGTTAGGTTTAGGGTTAGGGTCTGGGAGAGGTTAGCTCCTCCAGACCCTAACGACGCACAAGGGCATTCTAGAAATGTGTCTCTCTGGTTGAAATGTAGCTAGAGCGAAAATTCTATAAGAGAGACCTTAATGTCATTCATTCACTCACTTTTCATTCTTTCACTCTCAGGATATAACTAGCTCTCATACCCACTTCTTAATCAACCTGCATTTTCCTGTTCTAGGAGAAACCCTTTAGTTGTCACTGGCTCTCATTCATCCCTCCTGTCCTCATTCACATCTTTCCCTGTCAGGAGAAAACCTTTTAATGTCACGCCCACTCATTGATAAATTACGTCATCAATCACCCCTTTTCCCGCTTCTATCTAGCGTCACTGTTTGTGGGAGGTATCGTTCATTTTAGGCCAATCAGAGTAAGACACCTTTTCCCATTCAGCCTATCACCATCAAGCTGTCAAAGCTAAAAGCTCTCCGCTTTCTCTGTGTGATCTGTTGCTTTTCAGAGCGTCAATATGCTACGCGCTCGGAGTGAGAACGGGTTGGATAATTGTACTGGGCATAGGCTGCCACATGCCAAAGCAGGCGTTTCAGCGCTAAAATGTGGGGATGGATGGCATTATCCTATCATCAGCAGCGCACAATTACTTTGCGCTAAGAGCTTTGAAGAGGACCGTTTACGCGCAAATACCTCGCTGCGCTGGGAGTGCATCGTAATCTCCGTGCAGCGCAGCGCATTGCAAAAAATAATTCCTTTTGGATGTCATTACGCACGCCTTGCCACACCAATACATCAAATTATGCTGCTAAAATTAGGTATTAGCAAATAATTCAGTGAGGCAATCAACTATAACTCACTGAGAAACTTTGATCACATCGCAAAGAGGGAAATTAATTGAGAAAACTTGTTGGACAATGGCCATAGGCTATTTACCTTCATGAGCCGGAGGGTCGTTGGCACCACAGACGATCTGTCAATAAGCTCTCTCTGTCCTCGCACGAGTGAGTACACTCTATTATGCATGGAGAGAATTACAGCATATTGCATGCCTCGCGCAAACAGCCATTGCGAGACGGGAATCTGATTTGATTTTGATTGACATAATGCCCCATAATTGCTTGGCCACACCGTGAATAATTCTGGTAGTTAAGACTGCCCAAATCAAATTTTGGGGATTTTGGCACGGCTCTAATTTGCGTCTGCGACGGGTCATAGTCTTCCGTCCGACCTCTCAATAGTTCGACCACTCATGAGTTAGACTACCCAAAGATCCGCCCTATTATTTTAATCTCATAAATCCGACCTCCCAAAAATCCGACCGCAGTAAATTAGACAGTTGCGTGGGACTCCAGAGAGAGAGAGAGAGAGAGAGAGACGTCTCTCTCTCTCTCTCTCTCTCACACACACACACACACACGCCCTCCATCTCTCTCTCGTTCCGAAGCAATTGCGCAGCGGGTCGTGCACGCCACGCACAATTACGACGTTTTCACAGTTCATACGGTTATTTCGGTGCCTCGTAAGACCAGACACAAAAATTATAGTTTGTTTTGTTTTCCAGAAATTCCAACTTGTTTGGTTGGGTTTCACACCAGCCAAAAAGCACAGACCAAAGTTGCTAACCCTAACCCTAACCCTAACCCTAACCCAACCGAGTCAGAGCGCACAGAGAAATGCACAGACTGCTTCTGTTGGAAGTGCTGTATATAGGCGGATTTACGCGAGGTCGAACTACTGGGTATGAAATCCGACAGTCGGAATAATCGCGTTAAAATGGTCGGATTAGCGGGTGGTTGGAGTTATGTGTAGTCTGACCTATGGGGTGTCGTACTAACGCGTGGACCCCGTCTGCGACACCTGCCGTGAACGTTTTCGCATGCCCGCCGAGAATTGCATCCCCAACATATTTCGGGGCTGTTTTAACTTAGAAATCAGGGAGGTCACGTCTACCAGACAATTATATCACTTTTAAACAGTTACATTTCTGTATAAATCATTACAATATGCTCCCGTGAGGTGGGGATGCTGCCGGCGCTGGGGTGCAAAACTCGCCATAACACCTGGACACTGGCGCAAGGCGGATTGCTTCCTGCCTTAAGGCACGCGCAAACAGGTTGCGCAAGCACTAATAGGGGATAGCACCTGTCGGAAGATAGTGCCCCTGGTGTGTTGAGCAGGCAAACAGATCCTTTTGTGTGTGACAATTTTTGTATTGGTTTTTCAACATGTAGCCTACATTTGCAAATTATACACACAAATATAAAACTTTTTTTTTTGAAAAATAGCCCCGGCCCCCAGATCTAGTCATCTGTCATTGATGTTTTAATGTGACAGTTGATCAGAAATGCAACAATTTGCTTCCTCTCTGTGTGCTATAGAAGGAAGAGAGATAACTCACAACATTCAGATTTTGCATTGAGGCTAGATTGGGGCTAGACTTTGGGGACAGTTCTATTGAAGTGAATGGGTAAGTAACTCCCCTGTAAGTTATGTTTGTGTAGATGGGCCATTGTATTTAATTGAGCAGTATTCTGCCATGTGACCTGTATGCAGAATATAAATTATATTATATAGGGAGACATTTATTTTTTGTATAATTTTAAAGCAACAGCACAGTAAAGAGGATATTAATCTAACATGATGTCTGTAGTTCTTTATAGATCTAGCCTCTTAATTTTGCTCTCAAAGTGCACCAGATTGAAGCATTTTACTTTAAAATGGACACAATCTTCTATCCAGGCCCCCCACGCTGCGCTAAAATCACCGTGGTATTTATCAAACCCTGGCTACGGGCCTGCCGACTTAGCTTAAGACCAGTCGTAAGACTGGTTGGTGCAACCGGCCCCTGGTGTGTATAAGTTAGTGGGCGGGACCCACCGGTTTAGGTCACCCTGCTACACAAAGCTGAAGTTTGCCACTACTGTTGGAGCAGCTCAGAACTGCACAGCTTCTTCCCCATTTCCTAGACATCGTTGTCAAAAGTAATGTTCAATAAAAATGTAAACGTCGAAAAATATCAGGAAAAATATACACTCGAGGACAGCTTGCATTCAAACGTGCGCATTGTATTGTAATCCCCCAGGAGCCACAGCAGTAAGCCACCACAGTAATGGCGGCTTGTTTACATCCGGGACTTTGCCGGATACGTGTATATCACAACGGTGAGGTCTTTCAAAAAACAGCAAGACAGGTTTTGTGCAGGACAGATGTGGTTTGGTGAAGATTTGACAAAATTTGAAGGAGAAATAGCGAAAAAATGCTTTTGGACAAAAGTCTGAATCTAGTTAGACGGAAATGGGCGTGGTTTATATAGAAAGAATGTTGATCGTAGAAGCTATGGGCCAATGGAATGGAAGCTATGGACCAAAACGTAAAGAGGGCAGCTATAGCGCCACCGTGAGGTCAATCATGTAAGGGTAATTTTTTAGGCCAGCGTACAAGAGTACTCTATGAACCTATGTACCCAATTTGGGAACCGTCGCTCTTATGGTTTGTGAGCTACGGGTACTTATTGTTGCCATAGCGCCCCCTATAGTTCAAATGACACAATTGTTTTTTTATCAGCTCAGAGTACATAGCTGCACACCTGTATCGCAAGGGATAATGCGTTCCGGAGTTAGGGCGTTTTTTGTGAACTAGGCCACACCAACAAATGTTCGGAAGTCGATTATATCACAACGGTGCGGTCTTGCAAAAAAACACGGAATAGGTTTTGTGTAGGACTGTCCACACACGCTGTGTGATGTGGTTTGGTGAAGATTGGACAAAATGTGAAGGAGAAATAGTGAAAAAACGCTTTTGGGGAAAATTCTAAATGGCGGGAAATCTAGTTATGCAGGAATGGGCGGGGCCTATATAACCAAATGCTGATTGACCCAAGGAATCCAGCGAAAAAATAATTTTGATTGTAGATTCTACGGTTCAAATGTTATGGACCAAAACATAAAGAGGGTTGTTATAGCGCCACCTAGTGGTCAACAAGTGTATTTTTCCGCCCATAGTAAGGTGACTCTGTGAACCTACTATACCAAGTTCGGTAGCGGCAGGTCTTATGGTTTCTTAGTGGGACCAAATGGTCTCCCAAATGGGCTTGCAAATTGGGTGGACAAACTCTGTTATAGGGCCTGCACCACTGCGTGCACTGGCCAAACATACAGCAAAGAAAAAAACAGAACCAAGACAAGACAGCCTTCCCCTCCATTGCCATATCAACAATATAACATTACTCCTCTACAGCCGTACAAGTTCCTTATTCATACGTATAGTATTATAACATATGATTGTACACGCAATCATACCCCTTCCTGTTCAACCACTCTTCCTCATATCTGCAGGTATCTAGGGCTGGACGATACGGCCGGAACCAGTATCGAAGCACAGTCTTTCTCAACATTGAATACATCGTGACAGTAATGTCACTCTGGCAAACAGATCAATGTGAGTCACATTATATGACCCATCGCCCAACTTCCCTGTCCTATGAACTGTACACTGCATATGTTTTTGATGCTGAGTTCTGTTCACCTCAGCCTCAAAACACATACTTCCTCCCCATGAGGAGTTTGGTTTCCCCTACGTCACACGGCATTATTATAAGAGCTCCTGATGGAGGAGGTGAGGGCAACTCTGTTCTCTTGGAGACACCAGTGGACAACGTGGAGGGTCACGTGTATGCCAATATTAACCCACTGTCTGAAATGTCCCTCAGCAGGAGTGACCTCCACAGCTTCCAGACTGAAGGTGAGTGCCTGCCTGAAGTAGAGCTTATATGAGTCTTTTCAATGCTAATATATTAGTCTGAGTCTCACTCTGGGGTCCAAGTTGATGTTTAGACTTATCCAGAGCGATTAAAGCTGCGCTATATATATATATATATATATATATATATATATATATATATAAATTGGTGTAAGTTGGTTGGAAAAAAATACTGAAGTAATGGCTCTCTAAGGATGCACATTCCCTGCAGGACACTGGTCATATTCTACCATTTTCTATTGCGGTTTTCTGTTTGTGTTTCAGATGTGAAGTCGAAGCGGCCAAAAACACAGTGGTGCTTATATGTGGCTATTGGTTACCTCATCTTGCTGAGCGGATTGATTATTCTCCTCTTATATAAAGGTAGAACTGAAACCTTTTCATACATCTGTTGCCGAATTACTGATAGCATTTAAAATAAATACATTCATATTTGTTGTAGTGATATAGGCTACTGTCGAAGTCATGAAAAAAGAAGCAGTATTCTCTGCTCTGAAACTATGGGGGCGTGTCTACATAAGTGTCCACAGTACACATTTCAGAATGTAGTTTCCAGGGACTTTAAAGAGCATGGTGCAAGTTAGAGACCACGTTTCATTTATATGTGTTTCCAGGGACTTTAAAGAGCATGGTGCAGGTTAGAGACCACGTTTCATTCATATGTGGGACTTGAATATTTTCTTTTGTTTTGTCAAACTGTAAAAAAAAAAAAAAAAAAAAAAAGCAGAAGAAAAAGATTGACCTGCACCACCCACTTTAACAACTCTTTTACAATGTGTTTGTCTCTGTTCCAGTTTTCACAGAGTCCTCACATTCTGCCGCCACTTCAGAGAAGCTGCCATTGGCCAATCAGATGAATCTGATCTACAACAACACTCAGGAGACCAACAGCCTGTGGAGAGACCTGGAGGCGCTGCAGATCAAGGTCTGAATCTGACTGATGCTTTATACTTTCAATGAGTGGCTTTTTGCTACAGGCACCATCTTTGTTCCCTGGAGAAGTGGACAGTGCCTCTCCTGGCCACTCTCTACAAACGCCCCTGCCAATATTATGTTGAATTGCTGCGCTCCGCATGCTAGCTAAATGAGTCTGTGCAACTTTGCAGCCCCTGCTGCTGTTTTGAGGGCGGGTCTTGGGGTCTAAATTGAATGACATATCTTGTCCTTGGGAAACTGGTTGGAAAAGGGCAGGTGCTTTAAAAAATGCAGGTGATTGGACAAACCATCGGTCTATCACAGTCTGATTTGTGGCTGTCGACACACCTAAATCCTGCCCGTCGCTGCTTCTGAACGATCCAGCAGGTGAAGGAGAAACTATGGAGGATGCAGAGTAGAGGCTGACAGTCTTGGTTTGTTTACAGTAGTTGTATTAATGCTGCTCAATGACAATAAAGGCATCATTTATATTCTTGTTCTTGTTCTTGTTCTTGTTCTTGTTCTTCTTGTTCTTCTTCTTCTTCTTCTTCTTCTTCTTCTTCTTCTTCTTCTTCTTCTTCTTCTTCTTCTTCTTCTTCTTCTTCTTCTTCTTCTTCAACTGGGCCAGCTGAGGTCTAACCTGAGCTGGGCCAACACCAGCCTGGAGGGAAGACTGGCAGGTAAGCGAGGCTGACTGTGTGTGTGTGTGTGTGTGTGTGTGTGTGTGTGTGTGTGTGTGTGTGTGTGTGTCTGTGTGTGTGTGTGTGTGTGTGTGTGTGTGTGTGTGTGTGTGTGTGTGTGTGTTTTCAATGCATTCATTAACAAAAGAGTTTTGCAGAAATTAGTCTGAAATGCTCTCTTCTTAAGCCTTGTATTGTCTTCCCATCGACCATGCTCCTGTTTCCCTTTCGGGTCAAATTGACCCAGTCTGGTTTGATTGTTTATGAACCATTAATGGTCAATAGAACTTTTCTGAGTTAAAAAAAAATGCAGAAATTATTAATTGTTTTAAAGATCAGAGGCACGTGTTGATGGATTATCACAGACTGGTATATGTCAAAGTTTAGTCAGGATACCGTTTTGAAACTATTACAAAAAATTAATATCAGCAAATATTCCCTACTATGTTGTCCTCCTGGGTCAAATTGACCCAGTCTGGTCTGACTGTTTATGAAGCATTCCTTTTAGAAACTTCATTCCAACCTATTACCACCATTTGTATGCTTCCTATTTAAATGTGTAGAATAAAATAAATAGACCTCATTTACATGAAAGTATAACACAATTTTCAGTTAAAAAAAGTAGAAATTATTAATTATCTTGAGTATAGTTAAAGATCAGAGGCACATAATATTGATCGATTATCACATACATGTCAAAGTTTAGTTTGATTCACATACTGTTTTGAAACAATTGTTTTATTCACAATAATCACATCTGCTGTTCTGGTTTGACTGTTTATAAAGCGCCATGAAGTATACATTTTCACCTAATTCTGTGTTACGCCTTTTAAGCAAATCCATTCCAACCCATTATGAATGAATGAATGAATGAATGAAACCTTTATTGCCCCTCAGGGAATTTGTTATGCACAGGGAGAGCCCAAAAAGAACACAGGCACACATACAGCACAACATATAAAAATAAAAATATAAGCATAAAATACATACATCATAAAAAAGCATAAAATTGCATGATCAATAAGGCACAAGGTGCAAGGTGCAAATTCAAAGTGCTAAGAAATCAAGCTATGGGCTAAAGCTTGTTAAGCAGCTGAATGCTGCGTGGGATGAAAGATGTGATGCCTCGTTTAGTTTTCATCCTGGGCATACATGTGGCCCCTATCGTTGCATCGGCGTAGTTTCTAGGCCGAGCGCCTGGCGCAGCGCTGATCAGTGGGCGTGGACCAGCGCACTTGATATCTTGGTGCTGGCGCTCCACTCAGCCTAACGCATTACAACCACGCCTTTTAAGCGTAAAATTATGCACCGTCAGTTCATGGATAAGTGCAATAAACGAATCGCACGCTTGCCTTTTTAGCTCCAATTCCAGTGATCCAGCAAAACCAGACAAAACCCAAGCGCTCTTCCCCCCCCCCCCCTTCATCCAGTCTGTCTGTCTCCATTATAGGCTATTATTCCATATTATTATGCTTCTCAAACCAATCTAACTGCAGTTTAAATACTGCAAGCATGCAAATACCCTACGCTATAGCAAGATCAAAGTGAAAAGAATGTTCTAAATGCATCAGCTAGAAAAATATAGCCTATTAGATTGGTGAAAGTTTGTCCAGAAAGATATCATTTTCTCTCGCCTGCTGCAGGAAGGATGATGCACATAAATATACCCTACATTATGTAAAGTCATTGCATAAATGTGTTTTTATTGTAAAACTAAATGTGAAGTAGGGCCAAGTTATTGGAGCGGACATCACAGTATAGCACATGACAGTAGAAACGCGGAACGCGTTCCCCTGACACTTATCTAAATCACATTAAATCTACAAGAGATATATAGGCCCAGGAGGACATATATGTTTCACTTAGGGTGGTGTTTTAATTTCGATGTTTTATTTGGTCCAATATTGAAATGAAATTGCAGGCTGTGTTACCATTACACATTATTTTAGATCGACCTTTTATATCTATTTCGCCTCATTTGGTTGCTATTTAGTAGCGAAATGGAGTACCCAATTGCATGCTGGGACATTCACAGGCAGTGAACTTACAACTGCTATTTCCTATAGGACGTGTGTTGTGTCTGTCTGAGCGAGGGAGTCAGAGAGAGACAGTCGTATTGTGCCTGTCAGACTGAGGAGAGAGGGAGAGAGTGATACAGAGAAGGGTGACAGAGGAGAGAGCCAGAGGGGAGGGAGAGAGCCAGAGGGGAGCGCTCCGCGCAACTGGCGCACTGAATAGGCCTGGTTTTCAAAAGCGCAAAGCGCTAAATTTACGCCAGGTGGGAAGATATCAGTACGCCGAGATTTAAGGCCGACACGCCCACTCTGGCCCATTCTGGGACTGCGCCACGCCCATTCGGCCTAAAGCGCATTTGGCAGCGTAAAGCCATGTTCATATCTTCCTGAAACAGGCGCAAGGCACGTTTTTTTGCGTTTAAGGCCCGTTTTAGCGCCGAAGGCCTGTGGGAGAATAGGGCCCACAGTACCTTCGCCCTGAAGGCAAGAGTGCATACTCAGACCATAGGGGGTGCAGTGGATCACCTATGATCTTTTCCGCCAATTTCCTGGTGTTCTGATCTGACATGATGGTAATATTGCACATTGGTTCACCAGTTATCTTACCTCCTAGTTTAGCAACCCTGTCTAATTTATTCTTGTTCTGCACACTTAGTGCTCCACCCCAACACTGAATACAGAGAATACATTAGCACAATTGTTATGCTTTCTATTGGAATGTATGGTCAATTTACAATTTACATTTACATCAAATTATACCTTTTCCATGTAATTGTTGTTGACTCAGCAATAATGGGTATAATATTGTCGTAAGTTATTTTGTAATATCACAGTCTGATATGGGTTAGGGTTAGTATTATTAGAATATATATATATATATATATATATATATATATATATATATATATATAACCCCTTCATTGAAATATTGCTACTGATATGCAATAGTACAAATTTGTTATTTCAACCAAGTTTATAATGAAATAATATTACCATACTGCAGTTTTAAAGCACTAACTAACATACAGGCTTCCTACAGAGTTTTTATAGACCTTATTTCCTTGATTAGAAGAGTTTGGTTTGGTTGTCAGTACCGTTTACAGTTTGTCATCTTGGCTCTAACTGCCACTCCAGTCATTTGCACAACTGTTTATTTGTTATTTAATAAGATCCCCATTAGCTGCCGCCTAGACGACAGCTTCCTGGGGTCCAAGACAAAATATACATTACATGACACCCAATGATTAAAATACAAAAACACAGAGTAAAAGAATAGAAGACAGAATAAACAACAAATCTATGCTAAGACGAACATTAGCATGGTCAGCTATCTATCTAGCTGGCCAGTAACACAATCATATTTGTTCAAGACTCTCGACACTAGAAAATTTATTTATTCCCATTTATTCTCCCAATCATTTGGTTGTGCTTGATGGTTATGTTTGATGATGTCATTCTCTAGAAATATTTATTAGTTCTTGAGTACATACAATCCTGAATTGCTGAGCGGGCTGTCTCAAGCCAGCAATATCAGTATAAACTTAGACTTGACCTAATTTAAATAATATGGCATCAGTCGACAGCCTTGATAGAAAATCAAATAGTTGGTGAATAAACTTAGTCCTGAACTGCTGAGCGGGCTATCTCAAGCCAGCAGTATCAGTATAAATTTAGACTGGACCTAATTTAATAATATGGCATCAGCCGATCCAGTAGCTCAGATATAAAATCAAATAGCTGGTGAATAAACTTAGTCCTGAACTGCTGAGCGGGCTATCTCAAGCCAGCAGTATCAGTATAAACTTAGACTTGACCTAATTTAATTTAATAATATGGCATCAGCCGATCCAATAGCTCAGATATAAATTCAAATAGCTGGTGAATAAACTTAGTCCTGAACTGCTGAGCGGGCTATCACAAGCCAGCAGTATCAATATAAACTTAGACTTGACCTAATTTAATAATATGGCATCAGCCGATCCAGTAGCTCGGATATAAAATCAAATAGCTGATGAATAAACTTAGTCCTGAACTGCTGAGCGGGCTATCTCAAGCCAGCAGTATCAGTATAAACTTAGACTTGACCTAATTTAATAATATGGCATCAGCCGACCCAGTAGCTCAGATATAAAATCAAATAGCTGGTGAATAAACTTAGTCCTGAACTGCTGAGCAGGCTATCTCAAGCCAGCAGTATCAGTATAAACTTAGACCTAGACTACCTAGACCTGAATTAGCAGTATAATATTAGTCATCCTAAATAATCCTAATAAATTTTGATTTGACCTAATTTTATTGTTGTCTATAGAGTTAGTTCCACCTCTGCGCAGATTCCCCCGCTCTCTTCTCTCTCTCCCCCTCAGGTGTCCTTCATTGGCCTGACGTACACCCCACCGCTGCAGCCCTAGGTCCGGCCGTCATCGCCCTAGCCACCTGTCGTCACTCTAGGCCATCTACCCACTACTCCTTCTACTGTCTGACACCCCGGGCTCATCACCATCACCGACCCCTATCCTCATCATCCTGGTCACCTGCTTGCCTAAGGGAAGGGGGGGGCGCCCCCCCAGCCCCCCCCCCCCGCCGCCTCATCATCACCTCCAACTCCTATCCTCCCCTCCTCTTAATCATCACCTCCGACTCCTATCCTCCCCTCCCCTCCTCTTAATCCATGTCACCAATGCGGACTCATGGATTCCTCAGATCATCCTCATGGAACTCCCAATCTTGTTACCCCTTTTTTCACCTAGCTAATTAACTAGTATTCTCTAAACCTACGAACACTTAAAGACTGCATTTTCTATTTCTTTTTGGACTCTACTCTTTAGATTTTCAACTCCCTTCCCTGATCTTAGGATAATTTAAAAATTACATTTTTATATCCCTTCTGTTGGACTCTTTTTTTACATTTTCAATTTTCTGTTCTCTTGTACATTTTATTTCCATAATAAACCATTCACAGAGTTTCATTATCGGAAACTCTGTGCATGGTTTAGCCCGGCATCTCTCGGCCTGTCTCGGAGGGGAGTCCCCAGATGGGGGTCCGCTGCTGTGGCCTGGGTGGGCCCGTCCCCCGCGTGGCCTGCTCTCACGCTCTCAGTCACTATGCTGGTGGCTGGGGGCTGGGGGGGCGGGTCGCGTGGGGGCTGGGTCCGCCCGGGCCACAGCAATTGGCCCCTAGCACAACGACCTCACAAGGTTCCTCCTCAGCCAAGTCACTGGGGCAATCCATGTGGCGATCCATGTGTGTATTGCCACCATATGGTGGAAAGGTTTTCTTGCGTTCACTGGGGGTGAGGGGGTGCCGCTGTGTCCCAGCCTGGCCTTCCCTCCCACGCCTTATGTGGGCGGGGGACGGGTCGGGGGGCATCGGTGCTCTTCATCACTGGTCGAGGGCTGCCGGTTGGTTTAGAACAGCTTAGGTAGGCGATAGATTAGCTACAGCCTAAGGCTGACCTGTTAGTGTTCAGGCTAAAATCAGACTAGAGCAGGGTAGGATAGGCCAGATTAGGCTGTAGATTAGCTAGATACTATGTCCCAGTTAGCTCTGGTTAATGCTTAGAGTAGTCAGTTGTCTGATCTTCTCCCCCCCCCCTCTCTTTCCCCCTTCCCCCGCTTCTTCCCTTCTTCCCCCTTCTTGTTCTCCTCTCTTTCCATGCTCTTTCCTCCCCCACATCCCACCGCCCCCCCTCCCTTCTCCTGCTCTCTCCTCATTCTCCCCCCCTCTGCTCCTTCTCCTCTTCTCCCCTATTTTCCTGAATCCCTGCCACTTCCTGCTCTCCCTTCTCTCACATTCCCCCTGCTCTCCTTCCCCTGCACCCTCCCACCTCTCCTTCTCTGCCTCTCTGTCCTCCCCCCTCTCTCACATTCCCCCTGCTCTCCTTCCCCTGCACCCTCCCACCTCTCCTTCTCTGTTCTCTCCTCCTCCACATTTCCCATTTTCTCCCCACCCTCGCCCTAATCCGGGCCCATATCCTACTCCCTCCCTCCACCCTAGACCCTACCTCTACTCTCTGTCCTCCCCCCTCTCTCACATTCCCCCTGCTCTCCTTCCCCTGCACCCTCCCACCTCTCCTTCTCTGTTCTCTCCTCCTCCACATTTCCCATTTTCTCCCCACCCTCGCCCTAATCCGGGCCCGTATCCTACTCCCTCCCTCCACCCTAGACCCTACCTCTACTCTACCTCCCCTGTACCCTTCCACCTCTCCTTCTCTGTTCTCTCCTCCTCTCTGTCCTCTCCCCTCTCTCACATTCCCGCTGCTCTCCTTCCCCTGCGCCCTCCCACCTCTCCTTCTCTGTTCTCTCCTCCTCTCTGCCCTCTCCTCCCTCTCACATTCCCCCTGCTCTCCCTCCCCTGCACCCTCTCCTTCTCTGTTCTCTCCTCCTCCACATTTCCCATTTCTCCCCACCCTCGCCCTAATCCGGGCCCGTATCCTACTCCCTCCCCTCCCCCAACCCTAGACCCTACCCCTACCCTGGCTCTCCCTCCCCTGCACCCTCATCTCTCCTCCTCTGTTCTCTCCTCCTCCACATTTCCTATTTTCTCCCCACCTCCCTCCTCCCTCTCCCTCCCTCCTCCACTCTCCTGCTTTCTTCAAATGTTCAAATGTTATCTTTATTCTGTATATTCTTGTTACTGTGTGTTAGCTAGAATCAGCTAGACATACTTTCTGTGAAGCCCTCTGAGACATGCTTGTGAATTAGGGCTATATAAATAAACTTGACTTGACTTGACTAGAAAACAAAATTATGGGTGGAAAAGTTATGTGATAAATTTAGTGTGAGTCTAGATCTAGATGTTCTCTAAGCATCCTTTTAAAACAGGCTCTCCCTTTAATGGAACAAATGTTGCATGGTAGACAATTCCAAGTGGCAATGGACCTGTATGACTGTTTTCTTCATGTAGTTCTTCTGCTGCTGCAGAAGAAGAAGGTGGAGGATCTGGAGAGGGAGAACGCAGGTGAGACCCCTCGGGGAACCACAATCACATTTCAACCAAATTAGCATGTTTTGAGGACAAAATTCACATTTTCTTAATTAGAAGGGGATTTCACCTACTCTTTCTTACTGTTCACAAACATGATCGAAACAATAGAGCAATTATGGTAAAACACTAGTGCTAAAAACAATGCTCAAGAGCAATGTACATGCAATTCATTATAATATATAATAAATGTTTATATAATATTTATTATTTAACAAATTTACCACGAGAGGGAGGGGGTTGTGGGCACATTTACCACTGGTACAGGGTTGTGGCACGAGGCGAAGCCGAGTGCTATAAACCCTGTACCAGTGGTAAATGTGCCCACAAACCCCGACCTCGAGTGGTAAATTTGTTTTCTACAACAGCTACCAAATAATATAAAAAATACACAATTGTAACATCCAATTCATTTATTTATAATCATTACTGGTTTCAGAATACATTTATCCTTCCGCCACAGAATATAGTTCCATACACAAGATCAATGATTGCACTAAACATTTAGTTGCCTTTGAGCCAAAAAACAACTAACCTATTCCTTAACGGGATTCACAGTTATTGATACATTGCCTGTAAAAGTAGAGTTATTTAAACAGTTATCTAAAGCAGCCCGTTTTGGTGGTGGTGTGTTGATATCTGGTGACGGCAGAGGGCAGGTCGTTTGTTTGTTTGACAGGCCCAGGTTCGGGGTCCGGGCGCTAGTCCGACCTCCCACTATTCCGAACTCGTGACAACTCAAGCTCAGCCAGTTCTCTCTCCCCAATTTCACCATGTCGTTCTTTGTTCACTTCACCTTCATCTTCATCTAACCACTGCTCAAAACTCAATCCACCCAGTAAATCAAACGTTACTACGAAATCGGACATTTCCTTGTTTAGAGATCGGCCATTTCCTTGTTGAAGATTTGCAGACTGACAGGCTTACAGTGGGCGGAGTCAGCACAGGGACCGGAGTCAGCATCAGGGAGCGGAGTGATACTGCGGTTGGAGCCGAACTGTAGATTGTTGGCGTATTTACCACTGTTGCTAGCCAATCAGAATCCAGTATTCACTCATGCTGTTGTAGAAAATGTATTTATTATAATTTATTATAATATATTTCGAGCCAAGCCTATGTTCAGTCAATGCAACCATGCATATCAACAGAACAAACTAACAAAAGGAGAATTTCCTAACTTTGATTGGAATGATGTTCAGGCAAGACAATACCAATTTAAGGCCTAAAGCAGGAGTTTGCAGTCTACTAGTTGAAATTAATATGTGGCGGTCAAAATCTATTTGTGGTGGCTAGCATAGTTAGGTGGCATAGCTCAGTAACATATTTTTTTATATATTTTCTATTTTACAGTTTTCAGAACATGAAAACAGAACATAAACATAAAAACAAAAACAGGCTGATACACAGGAAAAAGGAAAAACATAATTATACTACATTGTCAAAGTAATGATTCGGCAACCAGCAGCGTAGTGTGCTCATGTGCTTATGAGAGATGCTACCAGCAGCGTAGTGTGCTCACGTGCTTATGAGAGATGCTACCAGCAGTTTAGTGTGCTCATGTGCTTATGAGAGATGCTACCAGCAGCGTAGTGCTCATGTGCTTATGAGAGATGCTACCAGCAGCGTAGTGTGCTCATGTGCTTATGAGAGATGCTACCAGCAGCGTAGTGTGCTCATGTGCTTATGAGAGATGCTACCAGCAGCAGAGTGTGCTCATGTGCTTATGAGAGATGCTACCAGCAGCGTAGTGCTCATGTGCTTATGAGAGATGCTACCAGCAGCGTAGTGTGCTCATGTGCTTATGAGAGATGCTACCAGCAGCATGCTTATGAGAGATGTTTTGCATGGGATCACATGTAAGGGGTCCATGAGAGGTCAGCTGGGCGAGTCACTACATCAAAGTAGGCCAGAAACGGCTCCCAAATAGTGGAAAACGCCCCAAGTGAGTTGGTCCTGAGGAACCTGAGTCTCTCCATGCGCACAACTGAGACCATGTCCATCAGCCACAACTGAAAGGACAGAGGAGAGGGAGACTTCCACTCCTTCAGAGTCTCTCGACAACAGTCGTCCCCTGTGTCAGGGACTGTTGCACAGCTGTAGGGAGGAGCATAGCTCAGTAACACCTTAATTAAATTTCTTCACATTTGGCTCAAACGTCAAAGTCTGGACAGACATGCATGTTGACTGTTGGCGGAGGCATATATCTGCGGTGCGGTTGTTCTAGTTTGAGGATGTTTTCAGCCACACTGGAAGACACAAATAACAAAACAAATCCATAAAATGTTTGTTGTGATGTGTCTCTGTGCTTCCAGCTCAAGACTCTGCAGTGTCGTCCCTCAGAAACAGAGTGAGCGACACCGAGAGGGAGGTGGAGGAGCAGAGGAAGGAGGAAGCAGCTCTCAGAGACGAGCTGAACGCCACCAACACCCAGCTGAGTGCCACCAACACCCAGCTGAGTGCCACCAACCCAGAGCTGCTGCTTCAGAAGCAGAAGGTGGAGGACCTGGAGAGGGAGAACGCAGGTGAGACCCCCCGTGGAAGCGCACATCACATTTCAACCAAATTAGCATGTTTTAAGAACAAAATCCACATTTACTTAATTAGAAGGAGATTTCACCTACTCTTTCTTACTGTTCACACACACATGATAGAACAATAGAGCAATTATGGTAAAACACTAGCGGTAAAAACAAATGCTCTTTACACACCAAGAGCAATGTATACATGCAATTTATTATAATATATAATACTTTTTGTAAATGATGAACTCATCTTCACTGGTCCTGGACCGAATAAATGTCTCTGATGGTGTTACATTCAACTATGATAATAATAATGATTTGGTTTCCCTTTGTGGCCAAACACGCCCGAGGTCACAGCCTTTACCATACCACCGGTGAGAGAGAGATTCACCCCGCTATTGAGACAGGGGAGCGGGGTTGCACTCTCGTTTTGCCCGGTAGTTGGGGGCCCCGGGGAAAAAAAAGGACCGTTTGGTTCAGATTCTCGCAAATTCGCCAAATTTGGCACAGATGTTGTCCATACCGTACTTAATCATTTTAAGATGGGTGCCAAGATTGGCGCCCCATGGTACTGCCATATTGCGCAATCCAATATGGCTGCCACCCGAAAAAAACAAAAAGGCCTAGAATCATAAATGATACCACTTTTTAGGGGTTTTCTGGGCCGTAAAATCTGATTCTGGTGTTATTTAAATTATTTGAGGTCAAGATTACCCCTCAAGGTCAAGTTTACTCATCAAAGTTAGTATATAAAGGTAATATCGGGGTAAAATTCAGTATTTCTGGTGCAACATGCCAGATTCTACCCCCATTTTTTTTTCTCATTATAAGCTATACTTGTATGTATCAATGTTTCACAATTCAAAACAATCAGATTCTGGTTTCATCTCAATGATATGAGGTCAAGTTTACCCCTCTAAGTTAACATAAAGGTAGGAGGAATGGTTCACGGACAAAAGTCGGTGATGGTAGCACTCCAATCCCTAAGCATGAATGGAGTGGCTTCCTAAAAAACGAGGACAACAAAAAGGAGCTCTTCTCATTCATCAGCACACAGATCTCAAAGAATGACATGCGTGGAAAGCTCCTTCTGACTACCCGCTTTGAGACTGTGCTCTCCAACATGCCTTGTGATGTCACAAAACTACAGAAGTGCAACCATTCTGAGGCAGACACCAGGATCCTCCTGCATCTGGCACATGCAGCAGAGCAGGGTCATACAACAGCCTTTGTTCGCACCGTAGACAGCGATGTTGTCATTTTGGCAATCCGGTTTTTCGAGACCCTTGGCCTAACGGAGCTCTGGGTGGGTTTCGGTACTGGTCGAAAATATCGTGACATACCAGTCCATACCATCTACTCTGATCTCGGTCCATCAAAGTCATTGGCACTACCCCTCTTCCACAGCTTAACAGGGTGTGACACAACTTCCCAGTTTCTTGGATGTGGCAAGAAGACAGCTTGGGCAGCCTGGAGAAGCATACCAGACCTCACCAACACACTAGTTGCTCTCAGAAACACCCCTGACCTCTTCAGTCTTGAGTCTGTGCATATGCAGAACATTGAACGATTTGTCGTGCTCATGTACAGCAAGGGGTGTGGTGCAGCTGGTGTCAATGAGGCCAGACATTGCCTCTTCACCACTGGAAGTAGATCACTGGAAAACCTCCCACCTACCCAAGCTGCACTGTTCCAGCATGTCAAGCGAGCGCTACTGCAGGCAAGTTTCTACTGGAATCAGGCAACCTCGGTCCAGCAGGAAATTCCTGACTTCAGTGAGTGGGGCTGGCACAAAGATGGCACTGGCACATGGCAACCACTGTGGACCACTCTTAGTGATGCATCAGCAGCATGTGACCTTCTTGTGCGCAGTGGCTGCCTCAAGGGATGCATGGGAAGGTGCAAATGCCACCGTATCGGTGTCCGATGCACAATCCTCTGCAAATGCGAAGGTGGGTGCCTTAATAATGAAGATGACAGCCAGTAACTCCACACCTTGCAAGGGATGGAGACACAAAGAATGTGAAAGACAACATTGTGATCTAACTTTTTGATTTTAGCAAGTTTTACGGAGTAACTATTTTGATTACATCGTCCCCTACTGTTGTTTACTGTTGTTGAAGTTGGACTTGTATTAGTTTGTTGTTTATAATAAACAATCTACTGTTTTGAGTTGTGAAACATTGATACATATACAACTACAACTTATAATGGAAAAAAATAACTTTTTGGGGGTAGCATCTGGCATGGCGCACCAGAAATACTCGATTTTACCCCAATATTACCTTTATATACTAACTTTGATGAGTAAACTTGACCTTGAGGGGTAATCTTGACCTCAAATCATTAAAATAACACCAGAATCAGATTCTACGACCCAGAAACCCCCTAAAAAGTGGTATCATTTATGATTCTATGACTTTCCGTTTTTTTTCGGGTGGCAGCCATATTGGATTGCGCAATATGGCAGTACCATGGGGCGCCAATCTTGGCACCCATCTTAAAATGATTAAGTACGGTGTGGACAACATCTGTGCCAAATTTGGCGAATTTGCGAGAATCTGAACCAAAAAATCCTCGGGGCCCCCGACTAGGTCTGCTTGGACCCCGGATGGGAGAGGTTAGGGTTAGGGGTGGGAGAGGTTAGGTTTAGGCATGGGGGTGGGAGAGGTTAGGTGTAGGCATGGGGGGTGGGAGAGGTTAGGTGTAGGGTTAGGGGTGGGAGAGGTTAGGTTTAGGCATGGGGGGTGGGTTAGGGTTAGGGGTGGGAGAGGTTAGGTTTAGGCATGGGGGTGGGAGAGGTTAGGTTTAGGCATGGGGGGTGGGAGAGGTTAGGTTTCGGGTTAGGGGTGGGAGAGGTTAGGTTTAGGCATGGGGGGTGGGAGAGGTTAGGTTCAGGGTTAGGGGTGGGAGAGGTTAGGTTTAGGCATGGGGGTGGGCAGGGCCGTAGCTAGCTATGAGCACGGGGAGGTCCGGACCTCCCTTAATATTTCAGAGATTTTTTTAATATTTCAGAGATTTTTTTTTTTTTTTTTTTTTTTTTTTTTTTAGCCTTTATTTAACCAGGTTTGTCCCATTGAGATCAAAGATCTCTTTTACAAGAGAGACCTGGCCAAGAAACAGCAGCAACACAAAGTTACAACAAACAAACACATAAACACATACAATTGAAAAACATTAAAATGATCAAATAAAACATTTGCATACAGACAGCCTGTTCTCAAGAGATTTTACCATAGCCTTAAAACCATTTAAGGTTACTAAGCTATTAAGTTTAAGATCAGACTGCAGACTGTTCCATGCGGTGGGTGCAGAGAACCTAAAAGCTTTCTTCCCCAATTCAGTTCGGACTTTGGGAACAGAAAATTGTAGAGTGTCCTGAGAACGAAGATTGTAAAAAAATAAAACAATCTGCATGGAAAACAGGAAAAGCATGAAAAACACGGGATCGCTTTTATTTTGAACGAAAGGCAGGTCAGGCAGGAAGTCATCTGACGCTGCGTCCGCGGTAACTTGATTCTGAGAGAGCAGCAGCATGGTGGTGAGTGATGACTGTCTGTCTGCCTGGCGAGATAATTGAAGGTGAGCGAGCTGCGAGACAGTGAGCGAGTGAACGACAGACAGTGAGTGACACACACTGACAGATTTTTTAGCAACAACCAAGAAAGTAAGTGTCTAGTCTGTCTAAGTAACTTTGTGTGTTGTGTACGGCTTGGGTTGTGTCCCTGTGTTTGTAGGTGTCATTTTGATATGAATTTGGCTAAAACAGCTTGTGTTTGTTAGTTACAATTATGTTGACAGGAGAGCTGAGCAGGTGGTGACATGAAAGAGAATATACTGAATAATGACATCACAACAGTATAATCCTAATGTTGATTTAAAATGATATATTACTCTAAATATGGCTTAAAAAGGGGGAAAAAAAACTAAATTTCCGTGCTTGCTGGACCTCCCCTATTTCGGAACCCTGGCTACGGCCCTGGGGGTGGGAGAGGTTAGGTTTAGGCATGGGGGTGGGAGAGGTTAGGGTCTGGGTTAGGATTAGGCATGGGGCATGGGAGAGGCTTGGAGGGGTCTCCAGAGACGACCCCCGAGGGTCTCGAACCCTCCGTTCGGCCCCCAGACCTTCCGTTCGGCCCGCAGACCCCCCGAAGCGACCCCAGGACCTCCACAGGGTCCTGCGGCCCACCCAGGCCTCGGAGACCCCAGGTTTATCCATTGAATGGGGTTTAGGGCAAGTAATCTCTACAACCCAGAGAAACTGGGTTGTAGAGCTGTCCATTGAATGGGGTTTTGCAAGTAATCTCTACAACCCAGAGAAACTGGGTTGTAGAGATTGTACAACTCCACCCCATCGAATGGGGACATTTTGAAGCAATTCCTTTCCATTGACTGAGGTGATTCATAGTAGATCGCTGGTAATCTACACTGCATACTGACACTAAGACAACTTCCTCCTATGTGATCTACACTGCATACTGACACTAAGACAAATTCCTCCTATGTAATCTACACTGCATACTGACACTAAGACAAATTCCTCCTATGTGATCTACACTGCATACTGACACTAAGACAAATTCCTCCTATGTGATCTACACTGCATACTGACACTAAGACAAATTCCTCCTATGTAATCTACACTGCATACTGACACTAAGACAAATTCCTCCTATGTAATCTACACTGCATACTGACACTAAGACAAATTCCTCCTATGTGATCTTGCATATTGTGGCAATAAAAGTGATTCTGATTCTTATTTCTGGTAGTAATGTGAATCTCAGAGTTTGTTTCTTTTTTTATGAATGAGATGCTTCCTGGCTCGTCGGCTCACACCTTTTCAGACAGACGTTGATTCAGCGCTGTTACTACCTCCACTGGTGGAACGAAAGGCGTAACAAAATGACATATTTTATATTATTATTTATTACTATGTAAAACAATATATATGTTAGAAAATATAAACAGTACAGCAGCATTAAAATAATGAGTGAATGAGAGACACACAAGAGCTGGAGATTTGATTCAGGAATGCAAACTCATGTATGGTGAAAAAAGAGAGATACAGGGGGGGGGGGGGCACACTGCACCATCACAACAGTTATTTCACTATTTCTCTATCAAACTAGTCCATTGGCAATTTCTGCGCTAAGTGAGTGAATATTCAACACAGCAGCATTATTAACCTATAAACATAGTGCAATAAGGAGAACTGTGGAGGCCCCCAGGGGTCGCAGCTGGTACAAAATCAATATGGTAAACTAGTGTGCACAGTTTTATTACAATTTATAAATCTGTGCACATGGTTTACTAATCCATGGATTAGTAAACCATGTGCACCGATTTTATACTGGTAACATCATAGAGGGACTTTTAGGCCTATATACAGTGAGCCAGATCCATTACACACAGCTTAGTCTCGCTGGCCAGCATCCGTGAGGAGTCTGGCGGTGCAGGTCTCTATTGTGGAATTGCGATGTGCGGAGCTTAGCGTCGGTGACCTTGGAAAATAGTTTCCAACAATCCAACTTGCCATTTTCAGCGTGTAGCAACGAGGCGTGATTTCTATTCGCACATAGGTTACGCAACAACCACGCCCTGTGCCCGCCTACGCAGCAGTCAAGCGCCGGGATTGGCCAGGCGCCCGCATGCTCACGTGAGACTGACAAGGTGAAGGCCACAACAGACTTGTCCGCCTCGTATAAAGCTTAATAACAACTGATTAACTTGGACTTGTCTATTCATAGTATTCCCATGATGTCACATGCATTTCCCACCAATATGGCACTTTAGACTACACACAGCTCATTGGCTGTGTGTGTAATTAGATTGTTAATCACCTGTTAATTGATTACAATCAGACCAAGATGTCTGTGTGGTGATGTCACAGAATACTATCAATAAACCACTGGTCTACTTGTTGCTGTGAGTTTTGTATTGTTGTGCTAACATTCTGGTATCATCAACCTTTATTTAAACAGGCAAGTTAATTAAGAACAAATTCTTATTTTCAATAACGGCCTGGTGATAAACATGGACCTGGAACCATTCTGCCTATGTTTGAATCTGGTTTTCTATTTTGACACTTATGAGCACTCAGTGCAGACTCAGAGTAGTTAACTGTTTCTTTAATGATTAATACATGTCAGTTCGTGAATATATTAGTTAATCATTAGATAGTTGCTGATTAGTCGGTAAATTCCTGAATAGAGTGGTTAATGATTAGTAAATGTGAAAATAATAATATTAATAATTGAAAACAAAATATTAAAAAAAATATATATAATCCCCCCCCCCCACCACCACCACCACCACCATATCAATTGGGTTAGGGTATGGTCGTGGTTAAGAAAACCCTAATCTTAACCACATCTATTTGACTTGCTGCATGTTCTGTGTGTTTGAGCTGGGTTGTAGTCCAGTGGTGAAAGACCATGGCCCCGTTCCAATACCCATACTTCCATACTATTTAGTAGGCAAAAAAATATTTAGTATGTCCCAATACATAGTATGTCAGATGCAGTATGCCAAGAGTACCAGGATGTTGTACTACATCAGCTCCTATTTCGGAGTATGCATCGATGCATGCTGCTTCAGCCAAACTTCCCCACAATCCTTTGCGCAGCAGGAAGTTATGTCTTCTTCTTCTTCTTCTAATGTTTTATGGCGGTTGGCAAACAACTTTTTGTGCATTACCGCCACCTACTGGAGTTACGTCGCACTGACTGAGCTGCGTGTTCATGAATGAGATAATTAACTTTAAGAAAGCCTTGAAATATGTTAAAACCAAACAAGCATGGTGTGTACCAAAACATGCATATCTTGATTCCTGTTTAGATCTCTGACTTAATGTTTTTGCTTTATTCATTTTATTTTGTTTATTTGATTCTCTGTTCCAATTTTGTAAATGTTTAGTCTGAATTTTTTGTATAATGTACTGTTTGTTACTGCCAGACTTTGTTTATTGAAAAAAAAAAAAAAAAAAAAACTCAAATGTGGCGCTGCGGAACTGAGCAAGAGGTCGGAGTTCAGGAAGCTCACGTGACGACAGATGTAGTGTGTCCCAATAGTATGCATTTTGCATGCATGCTGCACACTACAATCCATACTTTGTGAGGGCAGCGGCAGTACATACTACAAGAAAGAAGTACAAGTATGGGTATTGGAACGGGGCCCATGCCTTCCAACCCAAAGGATTGTGGTTTGAATCCCGGTACGGACACTAAAACCTTTTCAAGTCTTTCATTGGGAAAGCCATAACAAAACTGCCTAGAGATCCATTGTAAGTTACCTAGGCTGATGGTCTAGGGGTTAAGGCGGTCACCTTAAAGGCCGGGTTTTCCGTGGGGAATATGAATATATATTAAATCTCACGCCCCTAAGGTTTTAGAATCCGTTGAAATTTTTGAAATTGGTTGTTTACAGCCTGAGATATCACCAGAAATCCACTCTGTGTGTGGGGGGGGGGGGGTGGTGGGGGGGGGGGGGTGCGGGGACTCGAAATACTACATTTCCCACAATGCACTGGGCTCGCGTGGCCTTCGTTTCCATGCCCACCCCTCAGGCGTTTGGCTGATATCAAACTCCAGTAGGTGGCGGTAATGCACATATATGTTTGCCAACCGCCATAAAACTCAAAGAAGAAGAAGACATGGAGAGAAGACATGGAGAGAAGAAGAAATAAATCGAAAATAAATCGAAAATCAATTGCCTCCAAATTGCACCAAATGTAAACGGTAGTATATATGTCGGGAGATGTCTTCATAAAAAAAATTTCATGCATTTTAAGGCATTTTCGTAGGAGTTACGCGCATCTGATGTTGTAACTATTTTCTGTAAAAATGTGTAAAAACGGGTACATTGCTCAGCGTTGATTTCGTTACTTCAACCCACCTACTACTAGATGTAAAATTTGACGAGCTTTCCAATGCCGCCAGTCCCGTGTCGATTAGTGCTTCCGTTCCCGAGATAATGGTCTCTTTGCAAGGAACTATGGGAAGCTAATATTAGCTACAGCAGGCTAGGCGGTTGACAAGATGGCTGCGTTTTTGTTTTGGTCAAGGCCTCTGAAGGGGCGTGGAGGACCTCTAGAGGCGGGACCATGGCCAACAACAGTTGTAGTTCATAGGTGCACGACTTCCGCAAGGCGGACTTAGGCCAGATGACGCGAAACGCGTCGGCTGGCCCAAAAAATATGTGAGAGATGCTTGATATCTCTGGCAGTGAATATCCAATTTCAAAAATTTAAACGGATTCGAAAACCTTAGGGGCGTGAGATTTAATATATATTCATATTCCCCACGGAAAACCCATCCTTTAACAACCGCATACATCGGAGAAGTGCAGGTTCGATTCCTGCAGGGGATTTGAAGTCGTCTCCCCCTCCTTCCTTCACCCTGCTCTCCACTCCTCTCCTCCATCCTCTCCCTCCTCCCCCCCACCCCTCCCTGCCATCTCCCGGCCTCCCTCCTTCACCTTGTTCTCACTCAACCACTCTCACCATCTCTGCAGGGACTGTGCCTGCTCTCCTCTCTCCTCTGCGGGTCAGTCCCTGCAGAGATGGTAGTAGGGTGGTTGAGTGAGAACAGGGTGAGAGGAAGGAGGCTGGGAGATAGATAGATAGATGGCAGAGGAGGGAATTTTGTTGGAGGAAGGGAGACAAGAGGGAGTTAGAAGGAAGGACATGGGGCTGAGGAGAGGTCAGACAGTGGGGGGGTGGTGGTGGAGGACTGGTTGTCCTCTCTTGACTTGTCCTCTCTCTCCTGCCTTGTCCTCTCTCTCCTGCCTTGTCCTCTCTCTTCTCTCTCCTGCCTTGTCCTCTCTCTCCTGCCTTGTCCTCTCTCTCCTGCCTTGTCCTCTCTCTTGCCATGTCCTCTCTCTTCTCTCTCCTGCCTTGTCCTCTCTCTCTCCTGTCTTGTCCTCTCTCTCTCTCCTGCCTTGTCCTCTCTCTCCTGCATTGAAGTCCTCTCTCCTGCCTTGTCCTCTCTCTCCCTGTCCTCTCTCTCTCCTGCCTTGTCCTCTCTCTCCTGCCTTGTCCTCTCTCTCCTGCCTTGAAGTCCTCTCTCCTGCCTTGTCCTCTCTCTCCCTGTCCTCTCTCTCTCCTGCCTTGTCCTCTCTCCCCTGCCTTGTCCTCTCTCTCCCTGTCCTCTCTCTCTCCTGCCTTGTCCTCTCTCTCCCTGTCCTCTCTCTCTCCTGCCTTGTCCTCTCTCTTCTCTCTCCTGCCTTGTCCTCTCTCTCTCCTGTCTTGTCCTCTCTCTCTCTCCTGCCTTGTCCTCTCTCTCCTGCCTTGAAGTCCTCTCTCCTGCCTTGTCCTCTCTCTCTCCCTGTCCTCTCTCTCTCCTGCCTTGTCCTCTCTCTCCTGCCTTGTCCTCTCTCTCTCTCCTGCCTTGTCCTCTCTCTCCCTGTCCTCTCTCTCCTGCCTTGTCCTCTCTCTCACCCCCCACAATGTATCTCTAGGCAGTTTTGTTATGGCTTTCCCCAACAAATGACTCGAAAAAGTGTTATTGTCCTTAATAAACAGATCACTATTCAAAACTTGACAAGACAAGACAAAACTGAACTAAACCAAACACATACAGTAGGCTAAGCCCCTGCAAATGGGTCCAGTTACAGTATGTAGGCAGCAGTCCTGGTGCCTTCCCCTGTCAGAAGCAGGGACATGAATCCCCCATTGAAGGATGCAGCCCCTCCTATGCAGAGACAAACATCATTAGTTTTCAATTAACCACACAATACAACAAGAGTCCCCTTCAACACTATGTAACTATTATTACATTGACTTTCCCATACATCATCATTTATAATGACTCCATTTATAATGACTCCAAGTAGTTTAACCCCTCAAAAATTGGTTTTACAGTTTTTCACAAAAGACTTGCTCCTGGCCAATCCCGGTGCTTGACTGCTGCGTAGGCGGGTACAGGGCGTGGTTATTGCGTAACCTATGTGCAAATAGAAATCACGCAGCAACGAGCTAGCGTGTAGCTTTCTGCCGTTAGCTTGCTAGCTAGTTAGCATTGACACAAAGGGAGGAGGGAGCTGAAGCCGCTCTGACATGGTCGGAGCCAATGCAGCTGCTGTGTGACCAGACACACTCCTGGTCTGTCAGAATAGACTCACTGACTCATACCATGCAGCTGCTGTGTGACCAGCCACACTCCTGGTCTGTCAGAATAGAACTCACTGACTCAGGTCCCTGAGAACAATGTGCTTAAAAGGTTCTCAAATATCTGGGACCCGTTTTTGGCCTTAAAGCAGAGAAGATTGCAGTCCGCTGTCCAGGTGTTATACTGAGTTTTGCACCCCCGCCAGATAGCAGCAAAATGCATCCCCACCTAACGGGAACATTATTGTAATGATTTATACAGAAACATAACTCTTTAAAAATGATATAATTGTTTGGGTAGACGTGACTTCCCTGTTTTTAAGTTAATACAGCCCCAAAATATGGTGGCGATGCATGGTGGTGTGGGGAAGCATAACTCGTCACAAGAACGGGCGCAAACGCAGATTAGAGGCGTGCCAAATCATTTATGCACGGCGCAAACTGTCACGATCAGATACAGAATTGGACCCAAAAGCACGACCAAGAGGCAAGGTGTTATAATCCGACTCTTTACTGAAGTCAAACAAAGCGGTAACACTTTACAATAAGGGTACATTAATTAAGGGTTAATTAATGCTTAGTTAATGCTTAATAAGCATGAATTAACATGAATTAACAGGGTTAGTAAAGCTTAGTAAGCCTTAATTAACCCTTAATTAACATTAACTAATGTGCATTAAGTAAGGGTTGGTTAATGCTTAATAAGCATTAATTAACACACCGTAATTAACATGACTAGTAGTGCTTAATAAGCATCCATTAACCCTTAATTAACGTTAATTTGAGGTTTGCTGGTTCCGTTTCTTCATGTGGCCCTAATTTATATGCATGTTCTATAAACATTACTTAACTGTAATTAACCATATATTAATGCTGTTTGCGACCCTTATTGTAAAGTTGCAAACATATATCCCTTAAGTAACACTTAATAAAAGCTTGAGTGTGCCTAATAAGCATTACTTATCTGTAATAAACCATGTATTAATGCTCTTTGTGACCCTTATTGTAAAGTTGAAAACATGTATGCCTTAACTAACACTTCATTAATGCATTAATGTGCCGAAAAAACATTACTTATCTGTAATTAACCATTTATTAATGCTCTTTGTGACCCTTATTGTAAAGTTGAAAACATGTATGCCTTAACTAACACTTTATTAACACATTAAAGTGCTGAAAAAACATTACTTATCTGTAATTAACCATTTACTAATGCTCTTTGTGACCCTTATTGTAAAGTTGAAAACATGTCTGCCTTAACTAACACTTCATTAACAGATTAAAGTGCTGAAAAAACATTACTTATCCGTAATTAAGCATTTATTAATGTTCTTTGTGACCCTTATTGTAAAGTTGAAAACATATATGCCTTAACTAACAGTTCATAAACTTATTAAAGTGCTGAAAAACATTACTTATCCGTAATTAACCATTTATTAATGCTCTGTGTGACCCTTATTGTAAAGTTGAAAACATCCCTTGAATAACAACAAGCGTAAGAGTGCTGAATAAGCATTACTTAACTGTAATAAACCATTTATTAATGTTCTTTGTGACACTTGTAAAGCTGAAAACATGTATCACTTAACACATTGAGTGCCAAGGACGTCTCTGGACGTCCTAAAAAAATGTAACGAGGAGTGCCAAGGACGTCTGTGGACGTCCTAAAATCATAATTCTTATTATTCCATAATTCTGCTGTTTAAGGTCGTACCTAGCCAGTGAGCATGAATCCCTTCAAGGGATCACACGGCGCCACCTTAAACATCGTCACGGGAGCTGCGCCACCCACCTCAGATCCTTTACTTTGTGCATGAGACAGCAGGGAAAGACGTGATCAAAGTGGAAACCGATGCATGCTTCAGCCAGAGCCGTATTGATTGCTCTGTCTGCAGCGGAGCGGACAGTTGGCTCGGCTGCATCCGTGCCCACAACTGAGCTCTTCTGCTTATATCTATCTTCTATCTATCTGTTTCAGCAGCCTGCACAGAAACCACACCATGCCACTACATCAGAAAACACCAGCCAGAGTCAGTGAATGTGCTCGAAATTAGAGTGCAAAAAGTATTCATAAAAGTCACTATATCTTGAAAAGTAAAAAAAAACGGCAGAAAACCCTTGAAAGTGCACTTCTTACAGAGGCTGTCATTTCATAATGGAACTGTCTAGAAACAAAATTTCTTCTTTGGAAGAAGCAGGAGTGTTCAATGTTTCATTAGAGTCCAGCCCTCTCAATATAGCCATAATAGAAAAAATTCTATAGCTGTTTTCAACTGAATGGAAGTGAATCTGGCACAGGCTCCAGACAATTTTACTGAAGCGCTGTGGCACTCAATGTGTTAAGGAACATTTCATAAAAGCACAAGAGTGCTGAATAAGCATTACTTAACCGTAAATAACCATCTATTAATGCTCTTTAACAATAACAGCGCCCTGGAAGCCGAATCAACAGCCCTCGGAGCAGAGCTTCCGCAATTCCGTTATGATGCGTTGTGATGTGAAAAGCGTCACAGCTGAACGTTTTGCCAGAGGATGAACTGGGAGCTCTCAGTCTTGAAAACATGTAGCAAAGGTAAACATTGCCCATCTGCTTATATCAACAAGCATTATAATGATACAAAGTGAGTTGATAATCGGTAAATGAATGCTCTTTGATGACTGTAGCATATGTACTGTAATTCTGAATAATAATAATAATAATAATAGAATATTAATATAAATGAGCATGGACAAGTACCAGATTTTCAGAATGACCAGAGCCCTTAAAAATGTATGACAGCAATGAAATTAGACAACACAGAGTTTTGGCTTTTAGCAAGATTATCTTAGTAAGAGTTAGATGAATTTAAAGCCTTTTGTTTGTAAACATGAATTCAGTACTTCAGCTTTTCACAGTTGACAATTTATAATTCCCCAAAAATAATAAAGTGCGCCCACAAATAAAATATGTTGTCCCTTCAGTCCAAAAAATAAAATAAAAAATTGTTTGGGGCCAAAAGTCGATGGGTGTCTGTACGCGTCCCGATGAAGTTCATCCGCTGGACTGTGTGTGTAACGACCGCTCCAGTCATACAGCAGGGTAGTCCTTGATGCTACTGCAGTGAATGTGTGGATTGCTCTTCTAGATGCTCAGTGGTGGCTCGCCATCCCAGTCGACTGGGAGATCTGTAGTCTCGCTGTATTCCCCTGGATCCTGGGATTCATCCTGGAAGTCCCCGTCTACAAAAATCTGACAAGGTCACACCATTTCTCTCAATTACTATTCTGTAATCAAATCAATTGGTACAGGCTACAATATTTATAAAATGTGTGTAATATCCCAGTAAACCAATGGTAATTCAATCTACAAGCTACAGTGTAGGGATGTTCATCAATAATCGATAATTGATAGTTGAGGAATGAATTCGATCACGTGGAATTTTTATCGATTTTTGTTATTTGCGGACTAGGTTTGGGTGGAATTTGTTGCTCCTCGCCCCACTCCATTGCACAGCCGACTAACGTGAGGTGGAGCTTCATATAGCCTTTAGTTTAAAACAAAACTGTTTTAAACATGGGGAATTCACAACGGCATGCGCCGCGGACACAAACAAACGCACCCAGTGGTCTGTGGACCTCAGCGAGGCTGTTATAACTATGACATTTCGCACACTTCTCTCCTAATTTTCAACAAAGTGTGAGTAGCGGTACACGTGTTTAAGTGAATTCAAGTCATTTTATTTGTTTATAATGTTATGAACTATGAAGTAGCAGCAGTCAGCATGGACTCAGCTAGCCTTTAGCTGCTAACGCCCACCTGAATCAATTCACACACATCTCGGCAAATAATAATATCCACGCGTCGGACTCTGAGAGCAGCTGGATGGAACTCGACCATCAGGACAGATGAGGTTTTTGTCACGAGTTTATACGCCTGGAAGCCGCGGCCGGTGAGCTGCCTGAGTT
The DNA here is from genome assembly GCF_964638095.1 of Poromitra crassiceps. NCBI lineage: Eukaryota > Metazoa > Chordata > Actinopteri > Beryciformes > Melamphaidae > Poromitra > Poromitra crassiceps. Next base: position 264,918 of record NC_139638.1, on the reverse strand, counting down.
CTACTTTCAAAATGTGAGTACAGTAGCCTAGCTAGCTAGTGTAAAGCTTCTGGCATACTCTTCGCGCACGCGCTGGAGGCGGGGCTCCACGGAGGGCGCTCGCACTCTGCGCAGGCCAAAACAGAACATAGTGAGTGCTCCAGAAATGGCGGCGATCAGTGCCAGGCAGTCTGAATGAAATTGAATGTAGCGTTCCCAATTCTATATATTAAATACTAAAAAACGACCCTCAACATTTGGGAAGGCTTAGCCACACAACTAGTTCGTTATAATCGAACATCATGCTTTGAAGGCGACTGTACGACGGTGAGGACTCAATCACAGCAGATATCCGCTGATAGCCTACCACGGAGTAGATCTCACAGGCACAGGCAGCAAAACCCGACGCGCTGATAGAAAAATCTCCATGGTCGCGCCGCGCTGCGCTCAGGCCTCGCCCCCCGACACGCCCCGTGCGATGACGTCATAATCGCCGCGCGCCCTATGCGCTTGGCTGGGCGCAAAGTGTATGCGAGAAGCTTAAAGCTTGTGGCATACTCTTCGCGCCCAGCCAAGCGCATAGGGCACACGGCGATTATGACGTCATCGCACGGGGCGTGTCGGGGGGCGAGGCCTGAGCGCGCCGCGTCCTTGGAGATTTTTCTATCAGCGCGTCGGGTTTAGCTGCCTGTGCCTGTGAGATCTCCGTGGTAGGCTATCAGCGGATATCTGCTGTGATTGAGTCCTCAGCGTCGTAAAGTTGCCTTTGAAGCATGGCGTTCGATTATAACAAACTAGTTGTGTGGCTTAGCCTTCCCAAATGTTGAGGGTCGTTTTTTAGAATTTAATACATAGAATTTGGAACGTTACATTCAATTTCATTCAGACTGCCTGGAGGAGCGAGCTGAGTATGTTCTGTTTTGGCCCGCGCAGAGTGCGCGCCCCCTCCTCGGAGCCCCGCCTCCAGCGCGTGCGCGAAGAGTATGCCAGAAGCTTAAAGCTTGTGGCATACTCTTCGCGCCCAGCCAAGCGCATAGGGCGCACGGCGATTATGACGTCATCGCACGGGGCGTGTCGGGGGGCGAGGCCTGAGCGCAGCGCGGCGCGTCCATGGAGATTTTTCTATCAGCGCGTCGGGTTTTGCTGCCTGTGCCTGTGAGATCTCCGTGGTAGGCTATAAGCGGATATCTGCTGTGATTGAGTCCTCAGCGTCGTAAAGTTGCCTTTGAAGCATGGCGTTCGATTATAACGAACTAGTTGTGTGGCTTAGCCTTCCCAAATGTTGAGGGTCGTTTTTTAGAATTTAATACATAGAATTGGGAACGTTACATTCAATTTCATTCAGACTGCCTGGAGGAGCGAGCTGAGCACTGAGTATGTTCTGTTTTGGCCCGCGCAGAGTGCGCGCGCCCTCCTCGGAGCCCCGCCTCCAGCACGTGCGCTAAGAGTATGCCAGAAGCTTAAGGCTGTGTGACTGTGGTTGTCAACGTTACCGCAGGCGCACTCATGACGTAAGGACGCGCCGAGCTCAGGCCTGTTGATTTGACTCTTGTGCGGTCAGCTAAGCTGGAAGACGCCGATTGCCTTACATCATGTAACATGTTTGTTTACCTGGCCACAGCGCTAGTGTCTGATATTCTTACTACACAGTGGCAACGCCATTATACCTGGCTGAGAACGCGCAACAGACTAGAGTAAAAAAAACAAAAAAAAAACGTTATTATTATTATTACGCTATCGATAATCAATCGTTTATTTTCCCGAATTTCGATTATGGAAATTGATTCAAAATGAACATCCCTACTACAGTGACAATAAAAGGAATGTATTATTGCAGTAAACCTACATATAACTTACATTTGAATCTCATTTTAGTTGTACAACAATGTGTGGATCTATACTTTCAGGTATCAAAAGTGCAGTTACATTAATTCATAATTTAATCAAACAAAATGTAAATTGTGTAAATGTAATTCAAGTATCAGGAACTGCAGATACAGAGTAACTTTATAAACAAAATATACGCATTAGATAATGTGCTTAGTCACAGAACCATAGTTACTGTAACTAGTAACTCATATAAACAAAACAGATGCATTAGCTAGCAATGTGCTTAATCACTCCTTGTACCACCACAACAAGAGGAAATACGCCAAAAATTAGCCTCAAACAATCACCACAACCAGTGACAGCTATACCGTACCTGGTAGGCTGCTTGTTACTAAAGGGTATAAAATGTCTTGCTTCTAGGTCATCCTTCCTCTAGGCTGCAGGTTCAGAGTTTAATCTTTTATTTGTTTTCTTTGGTGAGCTCTTGGCTCCGTGGCGCTCAGCTTGCAATGTGGTCTGTGTGTGTGTTACGTTCTCAATTGTCCGATAAACACGGGTGCGTCAGATTAGTTCCGCCTCTAGACTACGAGATTAACGGTAGCACACACACACCACATTGCAAACTGAGCGCCACGGAGCCAAGAGCTCACCAAAGAAAGCAAATAAAAGATTAAACTCCGAATCTGCAGCCTAGAGGAAGGAGGACCTAGAAGCAAGACGTTTTATCCCCTTTAGTAACAAGCAGCCTACCAGGTACGTTTAGAGTTTTAAGTTAGTTTCTGTCTGATACATGTGTGTGTTGTGCTAATGTGCTAGCTAGCTAGCATGCTAATGTTGGTATAGCTGTCACTGTTTGTGGTGATTGTTTGAGGCTAATTTTTGGTGTATTTCCTCTTGTTGTGGTGGTACAAGGAGTGATTAAGCACATTGATGCCTCTGTTTTGTTTATATTAGTTAGTAGTTACAGTACTAACTATGGTTCTGTGACTAAGCACATTATCTAATGCTTATATTTTGTTTATATAGTTACTCTGTATCTACAGTTCCTGATACTTTAATTACATTTACACAATTTACATTTTGTTTTATAAAATTATGAATTAATGTAAGTGCACTTTTGATACCTGAGAGTATAGATCCACACATTGTTGTACAACTAAAATGAGATTCAAATGTAAGTTATATGTAGGTTTACTGCAATAATACATTCCTTTTATTGTCACTGTAGTAGGGATGTTCATTTTGAATCAATTTCCATAATCGAAATTCGGGAAAATAAACGATCAATTATCGATTATCGATAGCATAATAATAATAATAATAATAATAATGTTTTTTTTTGTTGTTGTTTTTTTAAATTCTGGTCTGGTAATAACTTTGCGCGTTCTCAGCCAGGTATAATGGCGATGCCGCTGTGTAGTAAGAATATCAGACACTAGCGCTGTGGCCAGGTAAACAAACATGTTACATGTCAGGTTACATCAGCGATCCTCAAAGTCCGGACTCCGGTCCGCATCCGGACCCAGACGCCGTCCTATCCGGACCGAGCCCTATAACGCTTAGTTCACACAGACAACCTACGCCTTGCCTTGCCTCAACCCACGCCTACGCCGAGCTGGGCGTGAACCTGTTACGCCGAACATGGAGCCGAGTCTCAAGCGCCTCTCCTCTCTCCCGACTGTATTTTTTCACGTGTTGTCCAGAATTGTCATGGGTAGCCTAGGTAAAATAAATCTGATATATTTAATGTTCTATTGATGCTGGATATGTATAACCAGGTCTGACTATAGTGAGACATTTTAGAGAGGTGATCTTGCAAGAATATGTGCTGGCACAACAACATTGTCCATCTTGCTTCTTCGGTCGCTATTCTCTCTCATGAAGATTTGTTTGCAAAAAAAGGGAGAAAGCCCCACGTGATAGCCACCCGTCAATCTCTCTCTCTCTCTCTCTCTCTCTCTGCTCAACACGATTGTAGTAACTCCATTTTATTTTGAAATTCAGTTGACTTTGCCATTTCCCACGGATATTGTCGCGTTTTTCTTTCATGGCTTGACAGAAGAAGCTTGACAGAAGAAGCCTGCCTGCACGCGCCTAGTCGGCTTGAAAATAGAACTCACGCCTAAACGATAAAATCGGCAAGGCACAGGCAAGGCGTGGGTACACGCAGGGTTCACGCTGAGGCGCCCCGTGTACACAGCCTCGTTGCCAAAAACGGACGCCTATTTAAAAGCGTGGGTAAAGGCAAGGCATAGGCAAGGCTTGGGTCGCTGGTGTGAACCCAGCCTAACCTATAAATCATTGAGAATTGTTACATTTCACGGAGCTTTTCTTTTTTAACCGGCACATGCTTTTCTACCCTTTACGGTACTGGTTTATCTGCAAGGAAGCTCACAGACCAATGCATGCGCTGTAAATCATCACACGTGATGCTACTCAGCCAATCAAATATCCGATTCGATATTGCCTGTTCCAGTCGGTTCCAGTGCTGCAGGTGAGAGAGTGTCAGTGACACATGGACGAAGTAGAGACGAGAGACTCGGAGATATGCGAGAGATATAAGTCATTTCACATGGCGTGCTCGGGTAGACCGCAAAAACAAAGATTTTGTTTTAATCCGGAGCAGGCAGACTCTTAGATGTTCATTCATTGTTCTCACGGGCAGCTCAAAACCAGGCAGTATGTCTCATTATGAAGTGCGATGCGATCCTAACCTGTCTATGAAAGCGTCACACGAGCAAACACACTCAAATCCAGACTGAGGGCACACTCACACATTCACTGCCCAACGGCATGTGACGTTTGCATTGCGAACGATCGATAGACAGACAGGCAGACAGACAGATACATAGAGACAGACAGACCGATAGATACATAGAGACAGACATTGAGACAGATAGATAGATAGATAGATAGATAGGGAGCTCACTTCTCTCAAGAGAAAAGGTGGAGTTGAGGGAAGAAAAGATTTTCTTTCTCAAATTAAAGCACTTTTAAGATGCACATTTTCCCAAAGCACTCTGTTGTATGTTATTTTTAAATGCAGCCATTATTTTACTTGAAATGAGAAAATAACATGTATTTATTATTAGTGTAGGCTAGTTATTTATAATTAATCCAGTTAAATATGAAAACTAAATAAACATTGTTGATGTTTATTTTGATTTAACATAGTTGTTGACTACATACAGACATTGTACCATTAGGCTACTGCAATCAGGACATTTTCTCTAACTGGACCTCTATGAATTTTAATTGAGTGCCCCTGGGTTACATGATGTAAGGCAGGGGTGGCCAAACTACGGCCCGCGGGCCAACTGCGGCCCGCTGCCCGTTTTTAAGTGGCCCGCCATGAATTTAGAAAAAAAAAAAAAAAAAAACGTTTTTTATTTTATTTTTTATTTTTTGCTAAAAACGTTTTTCCGTTTTTCTGTTTCAAAGTTTAAAACGGAAAACGAAAACGAAAACGGGAGAAAAAACGGAAAAACAAAAACATTAAGAAAAATAAACTGAAAAACAAAAACAAAAAAACTGATTCCCCCCATTTCGTTTTTTCAATTTAAAACCATTGAAAATGGGTTATACTTGGGCACCCTGACCTGGTCTATTTATTAAAAATATATATATATACTGAATTCATGTTTAATACTAATGTTATGTTAAATTATCTCTGTCTTAACCTGTTGGCACAGGAAAATAAAATTTGATAACATACAGAAATACCCATTGTAATAGGTGAGCGCATCAATAAACTATGTGTCATATATTTATTTAGGTAGAAATAAAATTTTTGAAGGGTTTTCTGGTCCAATTTTTTTGCCGCGAAAACTGACGCGCTTAATAGTGTTTGGCCCGCGACTCCTTATATTTTTCTGTATACGGCCCACAACCAAAAAAGTTTGGCCACCCCTGATGTAAGGCAATCGCCGTCTTCCAGCTTAGCTGACAGCACAAGAGTCAAATCAACAGGCCTGAGCTCGGCGCGTCCTTACGTCATGAGTGCGCCTGCGGTAACGTTGACAACCACAGTCACACAGCCTTACACTAGCTAGCTAGGCTACTGTACTCACATTTTGAAAGTAGAACTCAGACAGCTCACCGGCTGCGGCTTCCAGGCTTATAAACTCGCGACAAAAACCTCATCTGTCCTGATGGTCGAGTTCCATCCAGCTGCTCTCAGAGTCCGACGCGTGGATATTATTATTTGCCGAGATGTGTGTGAATTGATTCAGGTGGGCGTTAGCAGCTAAAGGCTAGCTGAGTCCATGCTGACTGCTGCTACTTCATAGTTCATAACATTATAAACAAATAAAACGACTTGAATTCACTTAAACACGTGTACCGCTACTCACACTTTGTTGAAAATTAGGAGAGAAGTGTGCGAAGTGTCATAGTTATAACAGCCTCGCTGAGGTCCACAGACCACTGGGTGCGTTTGTTTGTGTCCGCGGCGCATGCCGTTGTGAATTCCCCATGTTTAAAACAGTTTTGTTTTAAACTAGAGGCTATATGAAGCTCCACCTCACGTTAGTCGGCTGTGCAATGGAGTGGGGCGAGGAGGAACGAATTCCACCCAAACCTAGTCCGCAAAAAACAAAACAAAAATCGATAAAAATTCCACGTGATCAAATTCATTCCTCAACTATCAATTATCGATTATTGATGAACATCCCTACACTGTAGCTTGTAGATTGAATTACTATTGGTTTACTGGGATATTACACACATTTTATAAATATTGTAGCCTGTACCAATTGATTTGATTACAGAATAGTAATTGAGAGAAATGGTGTGACCTTGTCAGATTTTTGTAGACGGGGACTTCGAGGATGAATCCCAGGATCCAGGGGAATACAGCGAGACTACAGATCTCCCAGTCGACTGGGATGGCGAGCCACCACTGAGCATCTAGAAGAGCAATCCACACATTCACTGCAGTAGCATCAAGGACTACCCTGCTGTATGACTGGAGCGGTCGTTACACACACAGTCCAGCGGATGAACTTCATCGGGACGCGTACAGACACCCATCGACTTTTGGCCCCAAACAATTTTTTATTTTATTTTTTGGACTGAAGGGACAACATATTTTATTTGTGGGCGCACTTTATTATTTTTGGGGAATTATAAATTGTCAACTGTGAAAAGCTGAAGTACTGAATTCATGTTTACAAACAAAAGGCTTTAAATTCATCTAACTCTTACTAAGATAATCTTGCTAAAAGCCAAAACTCTGTGTTGTCTAATTTCATTGCTGTCATACATTTTTAAGGGCTCTGGTCATTCTGAAAATCTGGTACTTGTCCATGCTCATTTATATTAATATTCTATTATTATTATTATTATTATTCAGAATTACAGTACATATGCTACAGTCATCAAAGAGCATTCATTTACCGATTATCAACTCACTTTGTATCATTATAATGCTTGTTGATATAAGCAGATGGGCAATGTTTACCTTTGCTACATGTTTTCAAGACTGAGAGCTCCCAGTTCATCCTCTGGCAAAACGTTCACACACAGTTAAGTAATGCTTATTCAGCACTCTTACGCTTGTTGTTATTCAAGGGATGTTTTCAACTTTACAATAAGGGTCACACAGAGCATTAATAAATGGTTAATTACGGATAAGTAATGTTTTTCAGCACTTTAATAAGTTTATGAACTGTTAGTTAAGGCATATATGTTTTCAACTTTACAATAAGGGTCACAAAGAACATTAATAAATGCTTAATTACGGATAAGTAATGTTTTTTCAGCACTTTAATCTGTTAATGAAGTGTTAGTTAAGGCAGACATGTTTTCAACTTTACAATAAGGGTCACAAAGAGCATTAGTAAATGGTTAATTACAGATAAGTAATGTTTTTTCAGCACTTTAATGTGTTAATGAAGTGTTAGTTAAGGCATACATGTTTTCAACTTTACAATAAGGGTCACAAAGAGCATTAATAAATGGTTAATTACAGATAAGTAATGTTTATTCAGCACTTTAATGCATTAATGAAGTGTTAGTTAAGGCATACATGCTTTCAACTTTACAATAAGGGTCACAAAGAGCATTAATAAATGGTTAATTACAGATAAGTAATGTTTATTCAGCACATTAATGCATTAATGAAGTGTTAGTTAAGGCATACATGTTTTCAACTTTACAATACGGGTCACAAAGAGCATTAATACATGGTTTATTACAGGTAAGTAATGCTTATTAGGCACACTCAAGCTTTTATTAAGTGTTACTTAAGGGATATATGTTTGCAACTTTACAATAAGGGTCGCAAACAGCATTAATATATGGTTAATTACAGTTAAGTAATGCTTATAGAACATGCATATAAATTAGGGCCACATGAAGAAACGGAACCAGCAAACCTCAAATTAATGTTAATTAAGGGTTAATGGATGCTTATTAAGCACTACTAGTCATGTTAATTACGGTGTGTTAATTAATGCTTATTAAGCATTAACCAACCCTTACTTAATGCACATTAGTTAATGTTAATTAAGGGTTAATTAAGGCTTACTAAGCTTTACTAACCCTGTTAATTCATGTTAATTCATGCTTATTAAGCATTAACTAAGCATTAATTAACCCTTAATTAATGTCCCCTTATTGTAAAGTGTTACCAACAAAGCAGAGAACAAAACAGGACAGGATAGCTGGATGTGACTGGCATGAACGACAATTACAATCTGGCAGAGAAGCAGTGGAATGGGCCTGTAGATATGCTGGGGAGCTGATTAGGGAATGAGGAGCAGGTGAGTGGGATAATTACAGCCAGGTGAAACTACTGAGGGGAAGACAGGCAGGTGGGAGTGGCCGGGTCTGAAATGACAGCAGAGTTAGAACAGAAACAATAATAAATGAATGTCTGAATGCAAAACATCATAACAGAAAAAGAATTAATAATTCCAAAACCATGACACAAACGGGATTTGGGCGGTGCTAACCACCAGAATTATTCACAGGTGTGGCCTGGCAATGCCTGGGCGTTACATCAATCAAACCAGATTCCCGTCTTGCTGCAGTAATACGCATGCTGTAATTCTTCCCATGCGTAATTTGGATAGGTGTAAGCCTATTGACTGTTATTATCCCTATCTCATAACGACACCATCACATCATATACCTGTTAACTCATGAGTTAAAAACATCTGAGTTTTGATGCAATTCTGGTTATTTTGTTGACTGGTGTGGGACAATAGAAATGTGTTTTCCAGCGGGTAAATGGCGGAGACAAAATAAAAGATTGGAGGATTTACAGTGGACTCAATTAAAACTCGACTCATGCCGAGGCTTGTGCCAGATCGGCTGTGATGCCAACGACCCTCCGGGTTATAGCAGGTGAAGGTGAGTAGCCTATTGCAAGTAGGCTACAATGTACATGTTTTCTCAATTAATTTACCATAACCCCTCTGTTCACAGAGTACAAACACACACAGCGTTGTGACTTCAAACACAGCTCTAGCACAGCTGCGGTCACTCAAGGTGAGATTTATTGAACACATCTCCAATCACAGGACACACCCACATTAACAATTACACAGGTGTCAGTGTCAAAGTTGCTCAATCAATTCAGACTCATAATCATACCAATCAATGAACAAATCAATAAACAATATATCAAACAAACAAAACAATAATCTTGTTTGCCCCTTAACAGAAAAACATAATACAATGTGAGAGCACAGTTAACACCCCCACTTGCTCTCACATTGAGCACATCATTTTCCAAACATAAATTCAGAAAACTTAACCAACTTATACTTGGTTGCAGGCTTCGTCAACACATCTGCTACCATCTCTTCAGTAGGACAATACTCTAATGTAATATTCCCATCATTCACAGTAGACCTAATAAAGTGATACTTGATGTCTAATGTTTGCATCTTTGTCTGCACACTGGATTTCTTGCTAAAGCTATCGCACCTTGGTTGTCTTCATAAACCTTAGGTAGTGAGTACTGACATTTATCAAGGTTTTCCAACAGCTGTTTAAGGTAGAGACACTCTTGTATGGTTGTGGCTAGGGCTATATACTCTGCCTCACAAGTGGACAGCGCGACTGTGGGCTGTTTCTTGGTCTTCCATGAAACCAAAGCGCCACATTTGGTTAGACTTACACAATAGCCTGTTGTACTACGTCGGTCATCACCAGCTGCCCAATCTGCATCACTGTATGCTTGTATTCCCAGTGTCTCATCATATTTTCTGTAACACATCTCTTTGTCAATTGTACCTTTAAGATACCTCAGTACATGTTTAACTGTGGTCCATTGCTCATCAGTTGGCTCTGTGAAGTACTGTGCCAGTTTGCTTACAACAAAACTTATATCAGGTCTGGTACAGATGGTTAGATAGATGAGGCTACCTACTGCCTCTCTATATTTTCTTACATCACTCAACTTTTCGGCACCATTGGTATAGTCCAATTTTGGTTCACAGGGTGTTGATCTAGGTTTGCAATCCTGCATGTTAAACCTTTCCAGTATTTTTCCCACATATTTTGTTTGTGACATTTTCACACAGTTGTCACTCTGGTTAAAATCAATCCCTAGAAAATGTCTTAGTTTGCCCAAATCCTTCATTTTGAATCTTTCTGCAAGCATGTCCTTCACATCTCTGAGGACACTTTCATCACTTGCAGCAATCATCAAGTCATCAACCCATATGACAATAATCACTTTTGCATTTTCTGTTTCCCTTGTGTAAACACAGTGGTCTGCTTGATTCTGCTCAAAATGGTTTTTGGTTAGGTACTCATGTAAGACCCTGTTCCAATTTCTGCCGGATTGCTTTAGCCCATACAATGATCTTTCCAATTTATAAACCAACTTTTCGTTTGTGCCAGATTCTACCTCATAGCCCTCTGGCTGTTTCATGTAAATTTCATGGTCTATTGGTGCATTCAGGTAGGCAGTCTTAACATCCATTTGGTGAAGAATCAAGTTTTCTTGCGCTGCTTTTTGTATCACCACTCTGATACTTGTCAAGTTAGCTGTAGGGGAAAATGTCTCCTCATAATCTACACCCCTCTTCTGACTGTATCCCTTAGCCACATAGCGCGCTTTGCACTTTTCGGATCCATCTATGTTGTTCTTTATTGCGTAAACCCATCTACCCCCCACTGCTTTCTTACCCTCAGGCAAGCTACTCAGGGTAAATGTGTTATTTTCTCGAAGATATTCCATCTCCTCATCCATTGCACTGACCCACTCTTTTGATCTGTCTGAGATTACAGCTTCGGTGAAAGTTACTGGTATGTTACATGTCACTCTATAACAGTCATCTATGCTACTTTGTATCTGATCACAGTGATCATCTTCCTCATCAGATGCCTGTTGAGAAACATAGTCATGTAGATAATCTGGCCTCCTCCTAACTCTAGGAGGGTACCTTTTCGGCTCAGGCTCAGCTTCAACTGCCTGGGGTTGGCTACTCAGTTCCTCCTCTTTGACTGGAACATGGTCCCTGACAGGATCTGCAGTAGAATTCTGCCTAGCCCTATTGGCCCTCTGCCCCAGATCATCATCTTCCTCTACAATGCTGGTCTGAGTCTGTTGCTCTACACAGGTTTTAGAAACAAACTTGACTAACCTGTGCTTCTGCACTTTCCTGCTGTCAGGGAAATAAATAATGTATGCTGGACTGCTTTTGTCATACCCGATAAAAACACCTTTTTCACATCTTGGGTCCAGCTTTATTTTGTCCTGTTTATAAGCAAAACACTCTGAACCAAACCTTTGCATCCCAGATAGATTGGGCCGTCTCCCTGTCAACATCTGAACTGGTGTATGTTTGGTGCGATTGTTAAAACACCTGTTCCTGGTTATGGCTGCTGTCTGCACAGCGTAAGGCCACAATTCTTTAGGTAACCCACTCTCTATCAACATGCACCGTGCCATATCAAAAAGTGTACGCCAATTACGTTCCGCTGTACCATTTTGATGGGGAGAATATGGTGCGGAGGTCTCGTGTCTAATACCATTCTTAACCAACAGGGTTCTGTAATGCTTTGACGTATACTCAGTACCATTATCAGATCTAATACGTTGGATTTTACCATATGGGGCCATATCTGCAAGAAACCTTTCTGTTGCTTGTAGTGTGTCACTTTTATTCTCAAGGGCATATACAAACACTGCACCGGAAAAATCATCAGTGTATGACAAGACATATTTGTACCCCTCTCTGGACTCTGGGTGTATTGGACCTGCTAAATCTGTGTGTAATAACTCTAGAGGTCTTTTAGCCCTCCAATCAGGCTTTCTGTTCCTGGTTTGCGTAAACTTGCAATACCTCTTTATAAAAGTTTAAAAATAAGTTCAAATGTGGTTATTTTTTGGACGTCTTGTAACGTCACGTCTTTTTAGATGACACCTTTTAGACCTCCACATGTATACTGCTATACAAGACAATCTATACAAAGTTGGCCTTACTTACAAATAACAATTTCTCAAACTATTTAATTATCACTTACATTTATTTGAACGTCATAATCCAGGACAGACAACAGTAATAGTAATAACATTAATATACACATATATACATATCGATATATTGCGATTTCCTACTTTTTCAACTGCAAATTATGTCCCCAAAGGAAAACTTTGTCAACATCTGGTTTATATAAGAACAATTTTCCAGTCTGTACATCTGACTTCAACCATTTTATTGCAGCAACATTGTCAAGTTGACAGACCAACAACTTTCATAAAGTCATGTCATAGTTGCATGCACTTGACAAACTGAACTGTTTGTTGCAGTCTACTTACGGTCCACCTTAACTGGATGTGTGGACTACTGTACTTAGGTAGCTTTTGAACAATGCTACTTCACTTCACTTCACTTGCACAAAACATCTTGTGCAGCCCATTCAGTAACTAGGGAATTTGTAAAATACTGTTATGACAAAACTGTTACTGTTAAAACAAAATGAAAAGATGCTACAGTTTGTTTACTGCTGGCCTTGGAACTAAAGTTTATAAAAAAAAAAGAAGAAAAAAGCAAAAACCTCCTATGAATGACCTCCCTTTCTGGCTGGTGCATGCTTGAGGTGCTCTGCAGCATGTTGGCGGATAACCTCCTCCGTTGCATCCTTATTCCATTTCAGTACAGCAGCTGCAAGAGTTGAAAAAGACAAAAATTATAAATGTGCAATTTTAGTCTAATTCTCTTGTGCTCTGGCCTCTGGGTTGAAATAGGTATGGCTGTTATCTACTTGGAAGAAAGCAGAAGTTCAAATAATAAAAACAAACCCTAAAAACTACATCAAGTGTATGTTTTCATTTTCATCTCTGTGGGCAGTGGTGGCCTAAAGGTAGGAAGCAAGCTTGTGACAAGAAGGTTGTAGGTTCAATACCAAAAGAGTGGGTAAAGTGAAAAGCAGCACTTGCCCCTCCCTCATTACCACCACTGAGGTGACCTTGAGCAAGGCCCTTAACTCTGACCGCTCCAGTGCAGCTGATCAGTGGCCAGCAGATCAGACTGTGGTTGCTGGTCAGCTTCCAGGTGTGAATGTGTGTAAGAATGTGAACAGGGTACTCTTGAAAAAGAGACCATTGCTCCCCCTGTATAACATAAAAAAGGTAACAATTTTCTTCCCCTATGCAACGTGAAATATGGGCTTACCTTTTAGTGCTCTGTAATGGTTGGTGCGGTCTCCAGACCCATCTTCTCTTTTTTCCCTTTCCCCTTCATATTGAAGTTGTCCATGAGGGAATTATTGAAGAGCCTGAAGAAAAATAAATGTGATTTACACAGAGGTGGGAGTAAGTCACACATATGCAGGTCACAAGCAAGTTTCAACCTTTAAGTCTCAAGCAAGTCTAAAGTTAATGTGAGAATCAAGCAAGCAAGTCCAAATCACTGCTCTATGTAAAGTCATTGTTCAGGCCGGGCAAGCAGATGACAAGTCAAGCCACACTGTATGAAATTCTGACCCGTTTCCACATTTAAAGCTGCTGTAAGTGATTTCCTCATTTTGCATAGTTCCGGTGGCATTTTCAGCACTGCAGTTAGCAGTCCCCCCCTACATCATTGGCTTTCGGCCTGTGAACACGCACAGAGGACAGCCACTTTGTAGAGTTCTGTCTCCTGATTGGATAAGGTGGGGAGGCTCCCAGAAAAAAATCAGTTTTGCTGCGGGGCGGAGGGACTGAGAGATCCATGTCATTGACCAAATAATTTATATTAGTGATAGCTGTCAGAATATCGAGCTGTTTTACACCTATTTCAACCAAAAATATCACAGCAGCTTTAACTCAATTAAAACACAGTGGTCAGATGTCTGATGAGAGAGAATGCAGATGTCTGTCTGTGTGTGTCTGTGTGTGTGTGTGTGTGTGTGTGTGTGTGTGTGTGTGTGTGTGTGTGTGTGTGTGTGTGTGTGTGTGTGTGTGTGTGTGTGTGTGTGTGTGTGTGTGTGTATGAGAGAGAGATTATTGAAAACAGTTCATGAAACATACCGGTCAAGGACTTTGTGGACACAGTCCTTTAGATCCTTCCCTCCAATTCGGGCAAGTTGCAGCACCTGTTAGAAAAGGTCCATTAAAAAACAATTTTCAGAATATTAAAGACCCCCTAAAGTCATGCTTCAAGATGTGCATAAAATACTTTGAATAATAATTTGTGTCCGATGGTTTTTCCCCACAAAAAAGTTAAAACCCCTCCGCACCCTCTTCTCTACTGTCAAGAAACTAATCCAACCCCCCGGACAACACCACACTTTGCTCCCCTGATCTCAGCAATGCCTTCCTCCACTAACAAAATCTCCCAAATCAATAGCTACTGCCTCCATCACCAACTCCTCCACCCCCACCCCCACTATAATCTTCCCTTTGGCCGATTACACGCCCCCCTCTTCTCTGCAACATTAACCTGCAACATGCTCTTTAAATCCCAACTCCAAACCTACCTGTTATCCCAAGCTTACAACTTCCCCTACCCTTAACCACCTCTTCCTACCTCGCCACCCACATTTTCCACCTCCCTCTCTTCTGTCTGGCCACTGTCCCTCCCACACACTCCCTCCTTCCCCTTTGTTTCCATATATCCCTAATCAACGTGAGTTACTTGTATCTGTTGCCTGTTGTTATCTTGTTTTCTATGTACTCATACTGTGTCAGCATCTTAGGGTAATTGAAAAGCGCTTTATAAAATAAATGAATTATTATTCTTTATTATTAATTATCTTGTTAAAATCCTTAAAATGGCTTTCCCTCCCTCTTCTTCATTTAAAAATCCAAAGCAACCAATCAGGGTTATCTAGATTCGTGATGTCACAAATCTTGCCTGTTGAAAACGGCCTTGGCTGGGTTTCCCAAAAGCTTCTTAGTGCTAAGAAGCTTCTTAGACCCTTCTTAAGGCTCCACGGGAGGGGTCTAAGAAGCTTCTTGGTACTAAGATACTTTTGGAAAACCCGGGCCTTTTCAGTGAGCTCTGATAAACGTTCCACTTTCAGCAGACGATTGTGGAAACAGCCTTCTAGTGTCAAACTCTGCACAGACATCATTCTGCACAGTGAAGCTCAAACATCTAACAAGAAGAAAAACAGATTTTTTACTTTAGGGGGGCTTTAAAAATGTACTTCTTCAATGCTATACTCCAGTAGGCCTATATACACTCGTTCCCCATGAGTGCACTGGAGCAATGCATTTATCCATTAACCAAAAACATTTGGAACAAGCGCACTACTGTTATTACTTTCAGACTCTTGTTAATCCTACCAGGTTATTAAAAGTGTTGCTGTCCTCAAGGTGTAGCTCCTCTCTCTGGAAGTCCTCCATGGTGTCCAACCTCTCCACATGGGTGGCTGAAAGGGCAGGCGCACTTCGGCAAAGGTTTTTGATGTCCGTGTGCATGTCAAACAATTTCTCCAAGACTCTTTTCTGAAATTCTGAATTAAAAAAGAACACAAATGTTGATAGTGATGACTTTCTGTAATAGTCATTGAGGATGTTCGACTGAGTGTAAGTTCTGTATTTTACTAAGACCAAAACTGGCCTAACTTAGTAGCACAACGTTAATTGCTATTGTTAGCGCAGTTGGCCTGCCGACAGCCATATCTGGAATAAATACAAATATATTTTCTTAAGCGGTGCAGAATACTGCATTCGCTGACACGTCTTTTAGGGGTCACCTGACCTAACCATAACTCTAGGGCACAAACTTTTTGTGCCCAAGGCACACCTGTATTCATATCATGAAAAATAATCTGGAAATGTTTTTTATTTACTTCACAAATGTATTTACTTAACTAGTGACATCATTTTAGATGTTTCATAATAAGTCTATAGCTGGTTGAGTCCCCTTTTAGTTAGGCAGGTTGTCACAAATCCCACGGCACACCTGGCCTTGCCTCACAGCACACCATTTGGGAACCACTGCCCAAGGGGTACGCATCCCCCAGTTTGACCTGCATTCATCAACAACTACTACATCCCCATATACAGTGAAAGGAAAGATATTGGGGGGTGGGGCACGCAGGCTGCACAGAACCACACCACGCCACCACATCAGAAAACACCAGCCAGAGTCAGTGAATGTGCTTGAAATTAGAGTGCAAAAAGTATTCATAAAAGTGACTTTATCTTGAAAAGTAAAAAAAAAAAGCAGAAAACCCTTGAAAGTGCTCTTCTTTCAGAGGCTGTCATTTCATAATGGAACTGTCTAGAAACAAAATTTCTTCTTTGGAAGAAGCAGGCGTGTCCAATGTTTCATTAGAGTCCAGCCCTGTCAATATAGCCCTAATAGAAAAAATTCTATAGCTGTTTTCAACTGAATGGAAGTGAATCTGGCACAGGCTCCAGACAATTTTACTGAAGCGCTGTGGCACTTAATGTGTTAATTATCTAAATTCAGCAATTGAAACAATTAATGGTTTGACAGCTCAATTTGAAACACTTTAGCACTTACTTGCTTCGGGCATTGGGAATCCGGCTGGTGCCCTCTGAGACCCTGCATCTGTAGTACATGTAAAACAAAAGTGTTCAGGAAATTACCAAGTGACATTTCTGAGAGAGAACAGATTTGGGCCCCAAGACGCATACAGTTGTCAGAAGTTTGCATACACTTAGGTTGAGGTCATAAAAACTAATCCAAAAGATTCCACGTTCAAAAAATGTGTTTGCTCAGCCGGTTAGAACATGTAATTTCTGCATGACAAATATTTAAAAATAAACTTTTTTTTATAGACATTACTTCACTTAAATGACAATATCACAATTACAGTGGGTCAGAACTAATCATTGAATTGCAAAGCGTTTTGATGGATACTTGAAGCAGGCTTTGAACAACTCACCATGCCTCAGCCTGACACTGTCCCCGCCCCTGGAGCTGTTGTTTTGCCTGGATCCACCACTGTCCCTGGAGCTGTTGTTTTGCCTGGGGTTGACACTGGGGCTGTTTAACCTCGTGCTGACACTGTGCCTAGAGCCATCTGTGGGCCTGGAGCCACCGCTGAACCTGGGGCTGACACTGTGCCTGGAGCAATCTGTGGGCCTGGAGTCACCGCTGGACCTGGGCCTGAGTCTGTGCCTGGAGCCACCGCTGGACCTGGGACTGACACTGGGCCTGGAGCCACCGCTGGACCTGGGGCTGAACCTGGGACTGACACTGGGCCTGGAGCCACCGCTGGGGCTGGGCCTGACCCTGGGACTGACACTGGGCCTGGAGCAATCACTGGACCTGGGACTGACAATGGGCCTGGAGCAATCACTGAACCTGGGGCTGACACTGGGCCTGGAGTGCCTGGAGCCACCGCTGAACCTGGGGCTGACAATGGGCCTGGGGCCATCTCTGGACCTGGAGCCATCTCTGGACCTGGAGCCATCTCTGGATCTGGAGCCATCTCTGGACCTGGAGCCATCTCTGTGCCTGGAGCCATCTTTGTGCCTGGAGCCATCTCTGGACCTGGAGCCATCTCTGGATCTGGAGCCATCTCTGGACCTGGAGCCATCTCTGTGCCTGGAGCCATCTTTGTGCCTGGAGCCATCTCTGGACCTGGAGCCATCTCTGTGCCTGGAGCCATCTTTGTGCCTGGAGCCATCTCTGGACCTGGAGCCATCTCTGGATCTGGAGCCATCTCTGGACCTGGAGCCATCTCTGTGCCTGGAGCCATCTTTGTGCCTGGAGCCATCTCTGGACCTGGAGCCATGTCTGGACCTGGAGCCATCTCTGGACCTGGAGCCATCGCCGTCATGTGTAGAGACTGAAAAACACACAAAGCATGTTCTTAGATTTAACATCACTAACACGTATCACAAACTAACAGGTGACTGGTTTAATGTGACAAATACTCACTTGGTGTGATAATTTCCCTAGCCAGGCCACCATGTTCCACCGGGATGGATAAGCGAGGATTTTCAGAGCCTGAAACATTTAAATGACCCTGTAGCTACTTTCAACCTGTGTATATTAAATAATTAATTACTATATTTATTAAATTGTGATCAATACTCACAAGGAGGCTTTACTTTTGATGGTGGAGGGGGAAAGGGGTCCATGCTCTCCTGCTCCTCCTCCTCAGAATATTTTAAGAGTGCAATTCAAAATGTGATATAAAACATGTTCAGGCCCAGTTTCTCTCCAATAAATACAATTTCAGATTCCTAAATTAATTGATAAAACATACCAACAACATAATCATCCAATTTTAGGTTACGTTTTCTTTTCCTCTTCGTAACCACCTCGTCCATGTCATCATCTCCTTGGCTGGACTCGGCTTGGCTGGTCTGATTGTAGTCATTGCATTCTTTTTCCTCAGCTAGAATTAACATATTTCAACTGTAAAAACCATTTGACCCAGCATATTTTAATTTTTTTGCTGAGGAATGAAACCATTCATTAATCAAAACCTACCTGATCTTGTTTTTATTTTGATAAACTGGAAGGTCATCCAGTCATCCTCGGGGTTCTGCTTCTTCTTGAAAGCTGCTTCTAGTACCTTTACATTCTTTGAATTTGGCCATCGCAGGATTTTCTTCTTTTGGTCTATCCAATTTTCGGGAACTGTACCCTCTGTCTCTTTTCCATTCTCCACCCACACAGCCTTGGCATACATGATCTGGAAAGGACAGTATATGTTACTTTCAGGTTTGACATTTTAATTTATCCACAGCAGTTTGTAGTGCTGGAGATTTGTATCATGTGCTAGCCTGCGTTAAAGAAAAAGAATATCCAATTGATATTGAATCAAATCTGCTCTATTCATAAATCCCAATATCGATATTTTAATATAATGCTTTTTCCCGTGGATGCATGCCGTTTTAACCCTGTTACGAGATTTCGTCTCCATGTGTAAATATATATATTTTTAACAATACACCAGGTTAGAGGGTTCCTTGTACAATTTACAGGAACAGTTCTTTGAGAATCTCTAATATCCAAGCCAAATTGGTATTGTAACTGAAATATCGAATGTTAACGTAAATTGATTCGGGACAGTGTGTGGGAATCGCATTGGGAAATCAGTGGTGACACCCACCCCTATTTGTACGGTCCCTAGGAATCAAACCCAAGACCATTATTGATATCACCTTGTTCTACCAATTAGGCTACACACGAACACATTTCTACAATAATTACCTATGACATTATTATGAAATAGTTTTCATTGCAATCATTAACATGTTACTGAGCAGGTCAATATACCGTGCAGGTCAAGATGTTAGTGTGCAGGTCAATATGTTACCGTGCAGTTTAATGTGCAGGTTAAGATGTTACTGTGCAGGTTAAGATGTTAATTAGTTAATGAAGAGAGTTTAGAGTTAAATTAAACCTTTACAAGTGGTGTTCCACACCATGGCGAAGGGGTATGAGGACATAACCACCAGTTTCTTGCGGGAGGCAGGCCACCTTGCGGAAGAGATCCTTTTCACGCAGTAGTCCTCTTTCCATTCGGCCCTGCACATTACCTGTGCATACGATATTTAGGAGTTTGGAGCTGCATGGTTGTTCAAATAATGGTGAAGTGTGGCGCTGGTGCGGAATTTCACACATCAAAGTGCCGTCTGCATTCTTTTCCCGAATGAAAGCAAAGCTCTCATCTCTCAAGAGAAAACAACGGTCTCTTTCTTTGACAGAAACAAACACTTTAGGCTGTGTTTTGCACTCGTCCACTTCTGCATGTTCCATTTCTGCCAAACGCCTAGTGACCTGTTCCAGGGGGCTTCTCCCACTCCTCACATACTTCTTGATTTTTTGCAGGTAGTTCTCAAAAGGAAAAGCGGAAATGTCATTTAACGAACAGTTGAAGTGTCTGACATCTTCATGAAGATGGAGTAGTCCATGTACATTGTACACAGCAAAGGTTTGGCCATAGAGATGAGCACAGCACTTGACAAAATGTTTCAGTAGTTCATTGGCAAATTGGAGATAACCATTCCGAGTCCTCTCATCTGACTCCAGCAGGATCGACATGGCCACAGTCAAGGACAGGAAATGTTTGTATCTTCCAGGGGACAACACAGTTTTTAGTACGACAGGTCCTGTGTATAACAAAAACTGCCGTAGTTCGGTGGCCTTCCACCTATCCACTTCATCTAAACCCCGGGGTTGCCGAGCAAATTCACTTGGCATCTTCCCTCTCAGCGACGTCAGTTTTTGGGTTATTTCTTGCCTTTGCCTGACAGATAAACGACAAAATCTTGGGCCACGACTAGTCAAAAATCTTAACAGTCGTCGGACTACTCCCAAGCTTACCATATGCATGTAATCTAATACGAATGAGCTGACACAAGGAATTCCTGCCGCAATGAAGGGGCTGATACCGTTTTGGTGGGTGCTGTACTCCACTCTACTGAAAACTTTGTCTGTTCGAGAAGTGCATACCGGTTTATTGAAAACGATTGTCTCCTCGACACGAGCACCTCTGATTATACATCTCTCACAACTCTCATAGGCAGTATGACCCTTAATACATTTGAGATATGCCCTTGCTGGCGCATCACAGATGAGAGCTTCAATATGGACTGTGTAAGTCTGGCCTTCATAAATTATCCCAGTGTCTTTGAGATGTTTGTACTCAGTCAAAAAATCATGAAGATACTCCTCAAGGGGACGAGGCTTACGTTTTCCACTAAACATAGCTACAATAAATGGATCAAAATGGTTCAACTTCGCTAGTATTGGCCAGAATTCGATACCACTACTTTTGAAAAGCGGGAGGCCATCAATGTTTACACTGAGGTGTAAGACATTACTCTCGGTGCGACTTAAAAAGCGGCGGATCCCCTTTTCTAAGCCGTAGTACATGTACTGCCCGCCACATTTAGCCTCAGATGCTTTATTTTGTGGTGTAGAAAGTAGTGTCCTTGGATCAATAGGCAACAGATGCCCCTGCTTCCTTAATATGGCCAATAATTCTTTCAAAGATCTGTGTGTCTCTCCATTTTTGATGGCCCATTGTCTTAAGTCCTCTTCAAGATTCACATTATCTGCAGCTTCATCATTTAGTCGGTCATCGGGAGAGTCTTGGTCCACTTCAGTGCTGCAGTCCAAAATGTACAAACTATTTGGAGTCCCACTGTTGAAACTATTTGGAGTCCCAGGCATGTCACTGTGGAAGCTATTTGGAGTGGCAGGCACGTTGTCACTGTTGAAACTATTTGGAGAACCAGACACATTGTCACTGTCAATCCCCATGAGATTCTCATCACTGTCAGAATCTTGGAGAAGCTGTTCAATGTCTCGTTTTCTTTTTCGCCATCGTCTCTTGTAACCCTTCATGTCCATCTGGAAAATACGGGGGGGGGGGGGGGACGATATGAACATTTAATTTCACGTTGATCCCGTCCTAATTATTCGAAATGAACGATGTTATCAATTAAAATAAAACTCAATATAGCACTAAACATACTAGAATAACTTTACCCTACACTTTGTAAACTAGCAACGATTCCTCGCCCGCCCTGCAGCTCGCCCACTGCGCACCGCATACGCAGCTCTGCCGCTATGCTGCCTTGTCTGCCCTATTGGCACCAGGAAGGATGACATCACTGATTACATCATCATTTTGATTTCTGATTTAACTTTTTTAGTTCAAGGACACAGCGGTCAAGCTGAGACAGCTTCAGCCATGTCGATGACAATTGCCTGGAAAGGTGTGGTTGCTCCCCCTTGTGGCAAATGGGAATTATAAACAAAACTGGAAATCAATTAGGACTGTGACTTGCTAGTGAGCAAAGTTCCTCCTCTTTTTCAAGTCACTCATGAGTCTGGGTGATATTCATTCTCATGTGACGATATCTTCACGATCAATGGAAATTCACTGCAACACAATTATCTTGAGTGTTAAAGGAGTAGGGGGCACAAGACCGGTGAGGGTGCTGCATTTGGTTAAGACAATACCTTGAAGTACAGGTAGAGGCTGAGACTGCGGCAAACTGGAGACTGCAGGCAGAGGCTGTAGGCAGAGGCTGAAGCTGGAACTGTGGCAGACTGACAGAGGCTGGATGGAGGCGATGGCTGCAGCGGAAAAAGGTCAAGCATGAAAGGGCACCAAAACAAAATTGGTAGGGAGCACCCCAGAACCAAAGCAGACAAGTTATGAGACTTAACATTGGGTACCTTGAAGGACAATGACACTATCAAACTGGAGACGGCAGGCAGAGGCTGAAGCTGGAACTGTGGCAGACTGACAGAGGCTGGATGGAGGCGGTGGCTGCAGCGGAAAAAGGTCAAGCATGAAAGGTCACCAAAACAAAATTGGTAGGGAGTGTGGAGGAAAAATATCCACTGCAATGCTCTGCTGATTCATCAATAATTAGATATCCGTTTTAAATGTTCATAGGAGGTTTTCTTTATTTCCACAATCATCTCTCCGTGCACGGAGGTCTCCCCTCATCAACATTTGACGATACAAGAGCCCCGCATCATTGTTTACAACAGTTCATATACTAAAACCAATGTTGCCCGCCCCTCTCCGTGGAGGGCAGTTCTTTCCATTCATCCATGTAGCTAATCTGATGTTCACTGGAATACATAACAAGTGTCTATTCTCACAGTTCTTCCCAAAACAAGACACAGGTTCCCACAGGAACTCACATGTTCTCTAGACACTTCCCCAAAACAAGATACTTGTTCTCACAGAACAGCAATCCTCTGCATTGCTGAAAAACACAGTTCACTAAATACAGCATGGAATTGCCATAGCTAACAACTAATCAATCAATAAGCATTTGATCAATAATTTTCCATGACAATTCCACACTTTTGATAAGAATAAATCATTATTATCAATATTAAAAATAAATTATTGATAACAAACTATAAGTTCAAACACAGTCAAAGAAAACTAACATAACTATTATCCTTAACTTGTTAGAAAAAAAAATGTATCATCTCACACATCTATGTAGATTAAAATTTCCCTATGTGTTCACAATCACAATTAATAAGTCCTTCATTTCGGTTACTTACTTAATACTTAATACATACTTATGTTACAATGTATCATTTGCTCAAATCAAACTCTTGGCGATGCTAATATCAAATCAAGCATGATTATTTACCCAAGATTTCATAGCATAAACGAAGTGTGTCAGAGGTCAATGGCCTTTTTATTGCTCCACACTTTTGGCATATATATTTTTTTTCTTCTTAAAAACACAGTTTACACATTTCTGGTAATGGCTCCTGTTCATCCAATCGAAGACTGAAACCTTTAACTTGCTACAGGTTACATTCAAATTAAGCCCTACTTAGTAGTTTAGAATATGTTTATATTCATTTAACACACAATTTGATTAATTATCCCCAACCCTACTACAATACACAATTTACTCAACCTACAGAGTACATTAGTCAGATTAACCTCTTTGTTTTGGGTTCCCTTCCAAGCATCCGGCAGACATACATCCCAAGTCGACTTTGGCATGTACTCTGCTCAAAAGCCGGGAAACAAACCCGCAACCTATCAGCTCACAAGTCATCTTACAAGTCCAAGTCATGTCTCAAGTCTTTGTCCTCATCTCCGCTCTCTCGTCACACTGGAGTCCATTATTTCCTGTCTAACTGGTGTACATTAACATTCCCTTCAACAATCACACACCTTTCACCGTTCCAAGGCTTCACTCATTCACACTGTGTTCACACTCCCCCTGTCTCCTGTGGTTCCAAAACGCTTTTTAATACACATGATCACAGTTTTTTTTACACAAACCACACCAAGTACGACTCTCAGCATCTTACTCGCCAGGGGGAAACCGTCACGAAGGATGCACTCGCCTGACTGCACCACACTGTCTGTCCTTCGCCATTCATCCGGTCTGTCCTCAAACTTTCGCATGTGTGTGTGTGTATGCAGAGACTAAGCTAATTGCGCTGGTGAAGGATGTGGGAGGCTGGATCTCAGCATCTGGCATTGGAGATCGTCCCAATCTACTGTCCAATCTGATTGTCTCAGTCTGCTTGTCCATCTGATTGTCTCAGTCACACAGGCACACAAACACATACACAACAAACAACAAAAACTTAAAAACAAAACAAAAAACAGACACAAAAACAAAAGCTGCTTACCCCCTTTGACAGATGCGTTATATAACGCATGTGTCAATTAATTTAGCAGTTTTTCTATATACTTATTTTTTAGAGAGAGACACCCTTTAACTTGTCTCTGCCTCTCTCAGTCCTCTTGGGAAATGTGTGTGCGCTATGTACTGTGGTTATCTTGGAAGGTGCCGCGCTTCAAGGCTTCAGGCCGAGAAGCGGGGGGGGGGAAGAGAAATCTCAGTGTGTTCACAAACATTTACCTTTTCGCCTGGCAATAAGGGTTTCCAGGCTAAATAATCAATTTTCCTAAAAAAAAACATAACTTCTATTAAACAATACTGTACTAATGCATAAAAGTACTTTTGCTCTGTGTGCATTACATGTACATAATGTATACAGTGTGTGATTCTCTTACTAAAACAATGGTTTGTCAAACAACTGTAACATGCAAATGTTCATGTGTGTCATTACTTATCTGCTCATAATTGGTGTCTTTGGAGCAAGTTCTGCTGTGAACTCCTCCACCCTCAACTGGCTTGCGTCTCCGGCCGTGTCAGTCTCTCGCCTGCGATTGACCAGCGCCTCACACCCTCTCCGCTCCGTCTTGATTCGCTTCGTTGAGTCCTCTCCGCTGTTACTGTCCAGGTGGCGTCAACCTCCGGGCCAAGCCTATGAATCGAAAACTCCACGGCAGTCATATATTCTTTTACAGCAAGCAAACCACTCATATTGCATTTCTGTAGCCCGTTTACACCGGTGTGGTGAAACACTTACACGGGAGGGAGAGATTTTACTCTCTCCCATTGCTGGCCGCTAGCTGCGGTGTTCAGGGCTGGTGGCTGCGGTACGGATGCTGCTGCCGGTTCTCTGGCTGTAGCCTGCCCGGAGTGCTGATGGTCTCCGCTGGAGCCTGGACCGCTGGCGGTCTTCAGTGTAATTGAGCCTGGCGCTGACTCTCAGTCTGCTACATAATGGTGGTGAGGCGCGGGTCAATTTCCAGGTTGAGACCTTTTAAGACACATTAAGAGACACTAGCGAAAGATTAAACTCCTCACATGATAATTGAAAGTGTATGTATGTATGGTATGTATGTATTGCTTCTGGCAGACATACTTTCTTTTCCCCTTCATAATAAATGTGTTGCTGTTGTTTTCTGTGGTTTTTCAAAACCACCTAGGCCATAACTTTTATACAGTCTATATTTCCCTCTAAATGTGGCGTGTAGGTCTGCTTGAGACAAATGTGCTTTCCTGGTGTGTATTTCGACCTCTGCAAATACAAACCCATAGCTCCTCATGAGCTTTCTCTAAACAGCTGTGGTTTTGTTTGTGTGTGCGAAATCAAAACCAATACCTTATGATATTACCAATAAAAACAAAATAACAACCAATCCCTCTTTTGTAGGCAAGTATGGGTTAAAATAAAACACACTGTGGATTCACATAACAAAATAAACAACCCTGTTTGTCCCCTGCCGGCCGGCTTATCTACACACATGTGAACGTTTAAGCCCCAAAATAAAAAGTTGAATTTGAACGTTTAGCCCCTGTTTAACGCTTGCATCCCAAAACAAAAAGTTCAATTTGAACGTTTAGCCCCACAACAAAAAGTTTAGTTTGTGATTTTTCTTCCTCTCATTTTTCTCATTCAGAAATTTCTCATTCATATCTCTGTCATTTCCCATTCATTTCCCATTCATTTTTCTCATTTTTTTTTCTTCCTCAATGAGCCTCACTGCTCAGTTTCACCCACACTCTCCCCTTTTTTTCTTTTTTTTTTTGTTCAAAGGAAAGAGACCTTTTGAAAACAACTTTTCTTTTTTCTCTTTTTGCAAATGAATGGTAAGAATTTTCCCAATGCTTTGAATTTGTAATTGTATCCCTTTTATTATAACTACATATACTTTATACCTCCTTTCGCAAAACTCAGGTCCGGGTATGTGTTTTTTTTCCACTTACTGCAGTTTTTAGACGCTAAGTATACCTTTCAACTTACGTCGACGCCAAGTAATACCTTTCAACCCGCGTCTTTACTGTTTGCCCGTCGACAAACAGGCCGATTTTTTCTTCTCTAAATCTTGCCCAAATACACTGAAAGAATTTACTGCATGGTGTAGTAATGTTTAGTAAAGAACTGACATAATTTCTACTTAGTAATATTAGGAAGTATAATTTCTAAATATTATTTTGTAATATGTACACATTTTATTCTTGAAAATACATTAAATGTGTGGGATGGGTACATTTTAGTAAGAATGTTTGCGTAATATTTACTTACATAATACATAATAATATTTACATACATAATCCTAAAAACAGTAAGTAAATTAACTGTGTGGAATGGGTACATTTTTGTAAGAATGTTTGCGTAATATTTACTTACATAATACATAATAATATTTACATACCTAATCCTTAAAACAGTAGGTAAATTTTAATCAAGCATAGCTTTATTTAATCCGCGCATGCGCATTTGCACCAGGCAGGCAGTTCTCTTTCGGTTTCAAGCACATGGAGTTGGTGGGTTGCTGCATTTTTGCAAGAGGATTGACTTGGTTGCAAGGTAAGTTTGCCTTTCTGTTTAATTCGATTTGTGATACTAATAGTGGAGCCGTGTGCGTTTGTGATACTTGTTGATATGTTACTGTTCATATTTTAATCTCATAAACTCGTGTTGCTAACAGTGCAGTGCAGCTGCACAGCGCCTGGTTAATAGTTGCCGCCATTTGACTGCCCTGTATTTTGAGCTGAACAATTCACAGTTTAAGCTGCCTAGTTGCTCTTGTCAGTCCACTCTCGTTCCCCACCAGTGTGGGACTGAGTATCCCGCCAGTCCCGCGCTGTGGAAGAGCTAATTTAATGTAACGTTATGTCTGGACATGTCTGGACATGCCTGTGGCTGCGTTCGGCTCTCGCTTTCGCTCTCTCTCTCTCTCTCTCTCTCTCTCTCTCTCTCTCTCTCTCTCTCTCTCTCTCTCTCTCTCTCTCTCTCTCTCTCTCTCTCTCTCTCTCTCTCTCTCTCTCTAATGTAACGTTATGTCTGGACATACATGCCTGTGGCTGCGTTCGGCTCTCTCTCTCTCTCTCTCTCTCTCTCTCTCTCTCTCTCTCTCTCTCTCTGTGCTGTGCTCACTGCATTTGCATCACACACACACACACACACACAGACACACACACACACACAGAATGCATGTCTTTAAAAAAGGGCTAGTCTGCACACAATGAAAGAATGTGTAAATACTTTTGCAATTAGGTGAATGTGATCCATGAAATTCACCTGTAAAAAAACATGTCTCTGTCAACAGGACACAGGGCAGCACCACAGCTGCAGGATGCAGTGGAGTGACACTGCAACATTAGTCAGGCAAGTAGAAATGTAATGTAATTGCTGTTATTTCCCCCTATCCTAATGTGATATAAAATTGTGGCTAAATGTTTTAGATCGGGGCTGAGATTATTCTCTGACTGGAGGGGAAAATAATAAATGATCTCTGAACTATCTCTTTAACCAAATCACATACATTTAGGCTATTCTATGTGATCTCCTTTTGATAACTAATGAAATAATGATATATGTTTTAACTTCCATTCACTGAGCCTTCCCTGAAACTGTTTGGAGTCCCCCTGGGGAGGCCCGCCTCTCACTTAGAAAACCTCTGTTTTAGACCATTGTTTTAATATCACAATTGTGTCTGTTACAGGATGACCTTACTCTTACGATGAGTCGAGAGTGGACAGTTGAGGGAGGAGGACACACCAACACCAAGGGAGGTGTTGTGGGGACAACTGAGGCCGTTCCTGGACAAACTGAGTCAGGTGTGCTTGTTTAAAAAAAATTCAGGAAGACACACCAATCCAATCCATACACAGCACAAATCCTCCATCTTTCCACCCATGGCTCTTGTAGGGGTAAGAATCACACGTTTGATCTCAATACAATACTACATGTATATGGATTCATTGGACAATGATGCGATATTTGCCAATATCACGATTTCTATACGATTCGATTGAGCGGCTGCGATCGATATTAGACTATATGCATTGATTTATATCCGAGAGGGGAGCGAATATCCTCTCCCTATTTTTCTTGCGTGCTTGCTATGGTGCTCGCATTGTTTGTATGCGAAAGAGTACGCTAATCATTCATATTGATGTTTTCACTGTCCATCGATGCTGAACAGTCACATGACATCTCTTGCCCCGGAAGTGAGTTTCCCATTAATTTTTTCCATAGACATTTAAAAAAAACCTTATATAACAAGTTTTAAGGCTGGAACCAAGCCAACTCGTGACCTACTGAACTGTGAGTGACCATAAAACATTTAACTTGGAGCAAAAACAAAAAATGTATCAGATCATTGAATCGATGCATCAATGCAGATCGATGTATCGTTCCACCCCGAGGCTCTTGCTCCGTAGCCTGGTAAACCAGCCCGTCACGTGAACTCACATTTAATTTGGTTCTCCGTTACGGTCTGGCCCCGACGCCAGTGGGGGGGTTTAGCAGAAGCGGAAGAGTGGAAGAGCCAATCAGCGACTCCGCTGGGATTGACAGCGCAAGTTGGCCAATCAGGAACGCCACTAGCACTGCACTAACAAAACAGTAATGGCCGCCTCCTTGCCTGATGGTCTCGAGGAGTCATGTCAGCGTTTGTCTAGTTTAAACAGCCATAAAGTGCAGTTATTGCAGAAATAGACTCAATAACAACAATTAAGCAAGTACAGGAGTATCGCCGCGACCGCAGAGTTTCTTGGCGGAAAATATGTTTTTGCCATTCTCCCGAGTGGATTTGGGTTTGATTGGATCCGACGCTGATTGGCTGAAGGAGTTGTCTGTCAAGGCAACTAAGCCCGCCCATGCTCCCGCCCCTGCTAACCCCCCCCCCCCCCCCCCCCCCATGGCATCGGGGCCAGACCGTCACGCAGAACCAAATGAAATGTGAGTTCACGTGACGGGCTGGTTTACCAGGCTACTTGCTCCGTGCACTCAAATCACATGTTGTGTTCTCTCTTGACAGTTCATCGTGTATGAATAATGGTTCAGTATTGACACAATATTTGTTGTGCTCTGTTCACAGAACCAAAGCATTGAGATAAGACATGAAGCTGTTATCTGCACCTTCATACTGTACCTTGGCGAGAAAGAAGAGGAACTTTTTGACGAATGCCAGGTAATGCATGATTTTTTTAACACTTTAAAATATTAATTTGTTATTATTTAAAATGCTAATTAACGGTAAGAGAGGAAGGCAGACGAAGGGATGGAGGGAAGGGATGGAGATATTACACTCAGCGATGGCCCAAATGGCAGATAAAAAAAATAAAAAATCATAATGTATCATCTGGAAGAACAAACTCAATTTCAATGATTCAAATTAAGTACAATCACAAAAATTAAACGTGCTCTACGGTTACAAAGCCATAGGTGGGCCTTTTCCATTGGCCCCTTTGGCCACTTGAGCTAAACCATGTCACCCTGATTTATGTTTCCTTTACCACTTTAAATGCGCCGAGCCTTGCCCGACATGGACATGGGGCCAAAGCCACGGCTCATGTGATCAGGAAATGGTACAGTAAAATGAAGCAGATATCTGAAAGTACAAACCGAAACACACGAGACAAATTAAACATCAAACCACAGAGATTGAATTATTAGAAGCTACAAAATAACACTTAAGAGGCTTTTAAACACACCTTTCTCTCTGCTCTCTCCACTCTGGAGAGAGACAGGAGAGTTTGCTATTACAACCTATGCTGCAACACAGCTGTTTGTTTGAGGGGGAGGAGGGGGGTCGTCAAGGGTTGACTGAGGCGTTGCTTCAGCTCGCTTGCAATTTTGCAACCCGCTCGAGGTGGGTCTAGTGTGCTTTGGTCCCATTCCAGAGAAGGTCCATCTCGATCGCAGCTCGGCATGGCTTGGCACATAAAAAAATTTGTAATGGAAACTGAAATCAGCTCGACATGGCATGGCTTTACACAGCTAAAGGTGACAATGTAAAAGGCCAATTAAGGTGCAGAGGCACACGATTGGCTGAAAGCAACATGTATGCAGGGGCTACCATCTGGAATGCAGCCATCTTGTGCCATGTTCTGCAAATATTTTATGAATGCTGGCTTACTGTAAAAGCATCACAGTGTGAACTTACTGTAGATTTGACACAATTTAACATAATCTGAGCTATGTTTAATAAAGGTCATTTTTAACACTACTGTATGTGTTCATTCTGCCCTGACAATGTAATCACTTCAAATGATTCAATCACTCTATTTTGTATTTGTTTCTCAACTGAATTGTCTTCTTTTTTCTTGTCAATTGTATGAGGGGGACAGTCGCAGTGATGCCACTCAACACATCCTCAAGATCCTGGTCGTCCATGGTGCTGATCGAGAGGAGCCAGTGGATGTATCCGTCCTTCTTGAGGGCAAGGAGATGTCAGGATGCGACAGTACTGCTGTCGCCATGGCAAGTACTGTACACTGCTGGTACGCCTCAAATCACTTCTCCATCTTGCAAAAGACTGTAACAATTCACCTGCATTGGACCCTCATCTCGCATACAGCAGCTTGTGGACTTTCCAATGTCATGACAGACATTAATCAATAACAGATGCATCTGATATAGAATGGTTGTTTTTTTGCTGTAACTGAATGTTCATTCAAGTGTCTGCTTTTCTGTAAAATGTTTTCAAAGTCAAGTCCTGGACATATTTGACCAGATCCAACACAAGTCTTTTAGAGCAGTGGTTTTCAAACGTTTTCACATCAAGGACCCCTACATGACACAAATTAGACCATGGACCACATTTGATAAGATTTTGTCCCAGGGTCCACCATCTGATACAATATTACAGAAAGTGTACGAAAATCCATGACCAAAATAGTCATACATTCTGTCATTGTATTACTTTTGGATGGAATTATAGTAAAATAATGTCTGTCGCTTTTTGATGGGGATCTTCTTAAGGACCCGTGGGGGTCCCCAGGACCCCACTTTGAGAATCACTGTTTTAGAGAGTCAGAACATTTATGGTCGCTATGATTAAGGCACTTAAAGGGATAGTTTGGTTTGTTTGAAGTGGGGTCCTATCAGCTAGTTGCATACACTAACTGAAATAGGTACAGTGTTCTGGACGCTGAGCGCACCGTCTATCGAGACCCAGCACTCCAAGCAACAGCCTCCACAGCTCTGTCTCTAGTACACGGGGCCAATAACTAAAATGTAATTTAGCCACCTAAAACAATGCCCACCTAAACAAATCAATATCAGTGTACATGCAAGCTCTATTTTGACAATTTTCAGCACTTTACTTTACCGTCAAACAGCCCTCTCATTCGGCACTATTTCCTCCCAACCGTAGAACTACCGTATTCCTCCGCTAAACACCTGAACAGAACACAGAGCCATGGTTTACAAAACAGGAAGGCTTAGAAGAGAGACAAAACACTGACTTACTTTAGAGACAACAAGTCACCTAGTCATTTAGGCAGCATATTATGGCAGTTCCTCGTATCTCTCTTTCTGCCTGTTCACTCTCTCTCTGCAAAAGTTCCTCTTCTGTATATTAGTCTCTCTGGTTCATAATTGTATTTGTCACCAAGGTGAATGGCATATCGTCCTCGCTATCAAAATCACTCATATTTTATTCTATTTGTTGTCTTCACTAACAAGCCGGGAGAAATAACGAAAATAACAGCTGATCTGCGGAGTAATCCAGCGCCGCGGCTCTGTGCAGGCATTTAGCGGAGGAATACGGCAGGTGTACGGTTGGGAGAAAAAGTAGTACCAAATGAGAAGGCTGTTTGGCAGAAAAGTAAAGCGCTGAAAATTGTCAAAATAGAGCGTACATGTACACATATATCGATTTGTTTAGGTGGCCGTTGTTTTAGGTGGCTAAATTACGTTTTAGTTCTTGGCCCCGTCTACTAGAGAGACAGAGGTCTGGAGGCTGCTGCTTCAGAGTGCTGGGTCTCGATAAACGGTGTGCTCAGCGTCCAGAACACTGTACCTATTTCAGTTAGTGTATGGAACTAGCTGATAGGACCCCACTTCAAACAAACCCAACTATCCCTTTAAGTGAATGATTTTTGAGTGGTCTTGTGTCTGCCCTGGTATGTCACCTTTTTCATTATCCATGTTTGCATCCCTGGTCAAGCTAATTCCACGGTTTTGTTGTTTCAACCATTTGGAAGGTTTTACGGAATGCACCTTAAGTAGATGTTTCCAGATGTTACATGTGATGTGAACGTTGGTGATTCATTGTTGGGAAAAAAATAAACTGTTAAATGGTATTTTAGTTGTGATTTGTGAATATTTGGTAACATTTATGGAAAACATGTAAAAACATTTACATAATAGACCCTTCTCACGGGGGCCATTTTGTGTCGAAAAGGCAGAATAAACACAGGTGCAAGCAAAACACTAATGAGGATTTCCAAATTCCAATCATGGAAGTTGGAAACCCTCATTAGTGTTTTGCTTACACCTGTGTTTACCCTGCCTTTTCGACACAAAATGGCCCCCTTGAGAAGGGTCTAATTATAGTGAGTAATTATTAAGTAATTAAAATGTCAAACAGAGAACAATACAGATGAATAAGATTTACTTGATAGTTTTAAATAACATTTACTTAAAGGTTTTAAGTAGATCTTACTTGATACTGGCAAGTGAGTTGTACTTAGTATTTCAGCACTAAAATGTACTTGAAAATCGCCGTGCAAATAGTCGCAGAGATTTCATTAAGTAAATCTTACAAATCATTTTTTTGAGTGTATGAGTCGGCTCTAGTAGTAGTAAACTCCCCTACACGTGCGCCCTAACCTAACGCACGCCTCACCCTCTCGGCAGTGAGTATATCCGATAACGGCAATAGTGAGTTTTATTTAATATTATCTCACGCGAGCATCCCCAGGACCCCGCACTCCCCTCAAAGGCAATGAATTGCCCAGGCAGAAGTTACATCCGTTCTCCACTACACAATCCCCCAGACCTGCAGCTTTTAACAGTAGTTACAATTGTCTATTTTTAGAACCAATTGTATAACATTATTCTAAATTTCACAGCTTCTCAATTTGACATAAAACTGATCAATCAACATTGCATTCAGTGTGTATTTGCCTCACCAGGTTCCGCAGATCACAGCGCTGGGCTACATTCCTCCGCATGTCGACTCCTGCTCTCTTAGAATTAAGCGAGCTTTCAGGTCCAACTTTGACAGGAGGTTATCACCAGTCGACATGCCAGAGGTCTGCATCCCAGTCGTGAGATCCCGTAGACGAGCCCCCAAGTTGTGGAGGAAAAATATCCACTGCAATGCTCTGCTGATTCATCAATAATTAGATATCCGTTTTAAATGTTCATAGGAGGTTTTCTTTATTTCCACAATCATCTCTCCGTGCACGGAGGTCTCCCCTCATCAACATTTGACGATACAAGAGCCCCGCATCATTGTTTACAACAGTTCATATACTAAAACCAATGTTGCCCGCCCCTCTCCGTGGAGGGCAGTTCTTTCCATTCATCCATGTAGCTAATCTGATGTTCACTGGAATACATAACAAGTGTCTATTCTCACAGTTCTTCCCAAAACAAGACACAGGTTCCCACAGGAACTCACATGTTCTCTAGACACTTCCCCAAAACAAGATACTTGTTCTCACAGAACAGCAATCCTCTGCATTGCTGAAAAACACAGTTCACTAAATACAGCATGGAATTGCCATAGCTAACAACTAATCAATCAATAAGCAATTGATCAATAATTTTCCATGACAGGAGCACCCCGGAACCAAAGCAGACAAGTTATGAGACTTAACATTGGGTACCTTGAAGGACAATGACACTATCAAACTGGAGACTGCAGGCAGAGGCTGAAGCTGGAACTGTGGCAGACTGACAGAGGCTGGATGGAGGCGATGGCTGCAGCGGAAAAAGGTCAAGCATGAAAGGTCACCAAAACAAAATTGGTAGGGAGCACCCCGGAACCAAAGCAGACAAGTTATGAGACTTAACATTGGGTACCTTGAAGGACAATGACACTATCAAACTGGAGACGGCAGGCAGAGGCTGAAGCTGGAACTGTGGCAGACTGACAGAGGCTGTGTGTATATATGTGTATATACATGTGTATATACATACATATACATACATATATATACACACACAGGCACTGCTTCCTGGACTAGCTCTTATCCCCTGCCTGTCTGCTCCGACTGTTTTTGTTTTATTTGCTCTGTCTGTCTGCTATGTTTTTAACTGTGTTTTAACTTGTTTTCATTTGTTGTAAGTAACTTTGTATTTATTTTATCCCCTACCCCCATCCCTCAAAAGGCTGTGCCTTCTGCCACGTCGCTGTTGTAAATAAGAATTTGTTCTTACTTCTTAATGACTTACCTGGTTAAAGGTTAAATAAAATAAAAAATAAAATAGCAACATGCACAATTAAGATAACAGCTCAAGGCTATTTCAGGGAATTATCTTACCAAGGATGATCACAGGAGTTACCTAGCTGGGAAGGAATCAAAGGGATGTGATTATTCATGATGAGCATCACACTACCAGTCCAGTATTATTAGATTTCCCTAAAGTAAAGTACAATTAAATGAAAACGCATGTTTGAAACCCTATAATAATTAGAGATTCAGTTCAGTTATGTTTATAACCCCTATCACACAAGCATGTCTCAAAAGGCTCAACTGTTGCGTCACTGATACTACAACATGCAGGGCTCTTGTGCCTCACATGCGCCACGCTGTGTCAATCTCTCAATCCCTCATCAGGCACGCACACGCGCGCAGTCACACACACACACACACACACACACACACACACAGAGAGAAAGATGGAACTACAAAAACACAACGCTTTTAATTAATGTTGAGTGCTTTCCACGTGTTCAGAATCATTTTATTTTGAAAATCCGACTGGAAGGCGTATTGTTTTTATCGCTAGTCTAACATGACTGTTTGAAGCCAGTCAACCATCAACCACCAGTCAAAGCCGATGGCTTTGGATTTGGAGATCAAGCTAGCATCAGTGCTGCTGATGGCAGCTGCCTGCGACAGTGTTTTGCTATCAACCTTGGTAATCTCGCTATATTCTTCACCACCCACTACCATTATGCCTAATATCAGGAATGTTGAAGAGGAGGGGCAATTAATTGACGTGATTAAAAGATCTCCAGACGCCGCCAGGCAAACCCTCGAACGAGGGAAATGAACCCCGTTCTCTGATGTGAAAACATCCTAGCCTGATATTCAGACTGAAGTGGAGGGAATCATGATGGCTTGGTGACAGAGAGCACCCTGCTGTCTGCCTCTGCGGAGCTGCTAACGTTACACGTGTGTGCATTTGTCTCGCTATGAAAAACATCACATAGCCGTTCATGATTATACAGAGGTACGTAAAATGTATTACCAGACGGCACTCTTCAATTCGGCATATATATAATCCACGGAGAGGTTACAGTAAGTGAATAAAATGTCAATTCTGGATGTGAGTCATCTATTATCCCGCTCTCTTGCTCGTTAAAAGTGCATGTTTTTCAATGCAGTTTGGTTAAATGTTCGCTCATCCGCTCGTTGCGGCTCCCAGACGTTTGGTGAGCGGCGCCAACAGCGCCGGTCGCACACTGACACAACTCATGACATTTTAAAAAGTATCGGTACTAAATTAACGTGGTATAGTACCGTTTTTAACGACAGGGTAGCCCGGTACCATTGTGGTACCTATACCGTGCATCCCTATGGCAGAGAAACGTAGCTGCGTCGCGTGTAACGTTAGCAGGCATTGATTTTGAAAGCAGAAAAACACAAGTAGCCTAAATATTCACAACGATAACGTTAGCTTAGCAGCTGATTGAAGCTTGACTTGCTTGAACGTGGCCTAGCGAACTCAACATTAAACAAAAGCAAGTTAGCTCATGTTAGCCTGTAAGCCAGATGCTATATCAGTCTTAGTAATAGCCTCATATAGCATAAGCTAATGCAGCCGCTAACGCGCGAATTAACACAGCAGGTTGAAATCGTGTACAAAAACGACACATGTTTTTGATTAATATGCTTTATCTATTCCTTATTTAAACAGAACTGAACAAAAGAGAACACTAGGCTAATTCCTTACCTCTACTGCTGTAGCCTTGTCTTCCAAGCGGGAGCAGAGAATCCTCTTCTTTCCAAATCCGCGGGATTTGACAAAATGGAATCTCCCTACATGCAACGCGGCGTACAACCAATCACTGCTGTAGCGTCGTGCATGACGTCATGACGTCATGGCCATGGTGACGGTTGGGGGATTGTCAACACAAGATAAGTAACTGAAATAAAAACTTCTCAGCTGTGTCTGGTCTGGTGTTGTATATATAGCGACTAGCTTGCCAAAGCTAACGTTCTGAGATCACTATCAATGTCATTTACTGTGACATAAGCTAAAATTGTATATTTATGTTGTGATGTTTACAGAAGCTAGCTAGCTATATGAAGTCACTTTGGCAAGATGTTACTCAGTGTGGTTCTCAAAGTGGGGTCTGGGGACCCTAGGGGTCCTTGAGGGGGTTCCAAGGGGTCCCCAGCAAGTATTTTTTTTTTCAGTAATTATATCCATATAACACAATGACAGAATGTATGGCTATTTTGGTCATGGGTTTCATACAGTTTATCTAATAAAACATATAATCCCAGGTGCCCCGGGGACAAAATCTTATCAAATGGGGGACTGTGGTCTAATTTATGTCCGGGTGCTTGACGTGACGGTTTGAGAACCAAGTAAGTCATTAAGTTGTAAGTCATCTGCTCATGCTGGTTGTATCATGAAACGGTAGTAGTGTAACTATATACAGAAGAGGCATATATACACATATATGTAGTAAACATACATGTAGTATATGTTCATATAAGTATTCGACATATATCCACATATATATCCAGGATATATGTGCATATATGTGCATATGTATCACAATATATGAACATGTATGGAATTGGAACGTTTCATATATGGTCCATATATGTTAGTCCTATATAATTATATATGTGCATACATGTATAGATTGTATATGGACACATATGGTAATTCATTAGATGTACATTTGTATGCATTGACACTATACGGACATATATGCTTAATACATATAAAACTATATATGAATAATAACTATACATACATATATGTTTTATTTTATATGAACATATATGACTATTACCTGTGTATAACTGTATGTATTTACCTGTATTCGACATATATCCACCTATATATCCAGGATATGCGTGCATATATGTGCATATATATCACAATATATGAACATGTATGGAATTGGAACGTTTCATATATGGTCCATATATGTTTGTCCTTTATAATTATATATGTGCATACATGTATAGATTGTATATGGACACATATGGCAATTAATTATATGTACATTTGTATGCATTGACACTATACGGGCATATATGGTTAATACATATAAAACTATATATTAATAATAACTATACATACATATATGTTTTATTTTATATGAACATATATGACTATTACCTGTGTATGACTGTATGTATTTATCTCTATTCGACATATATCCACCTATATATCCAGGATATATGTGCATATATATCACAATATATGAACATGTATGGAATCAAAACACATATCTCTTAATTAAAAGAGATGTAATTTTACAAATTATTTTTGATTGAACAACATCTCAGAAGTGAAACCCACCATGAAAATGGTTAGTTTTGTGCAAGACTTCCAGCACTACTGGATATTTTCAAGGTTTGTCCAGTGTGCATGAGATTGAAAAATAAGGGTTTTTTGACAGTGGATTCATTAAAATGCCCCACAGTCTATATTATGGTTTTAGTGTAAACATTATATATTATATATGATTTAGAAGCTCATCGTAAAGCTGATTCCAAATATATAATTTAAAAGCTTCATAAATTAAATCCTGTGGAGTTATTAACCATATTAGATCCCTAATCTCTGCCCCAAATGCACAATCATGGGACTTCCATGCAAATTCTGGAGAAATGTTCACGCCCCCTCCAACCAGTCTCTCTGCTGCACCCTGGATTACTTACATGAACATAGATGATCACATGTATGAGAATACTCATATATGTTAATTGCTTATATGAGCATACCTGCTGACATATGTCAGTAAAGTCATGTTAATTGCTGATATACACATATATGTAGACATATGTAAGTAAAGTCTTCTATGTTAATTGCTGATATACACATATATGTAGACATATGTAAGTTTAACCCTATATGTTCAATGCGTACACAAACATATATGATTACATGTATGAGAATATCCGCATATGTTAACTGATTATATGAGCATATATGTTGACATACATAATAGTAATCATATATGTTTAATGCTTATACGAACACATATTTTGATATGGAAGAGAATAACATATATGTGTGTTGCTTGTATTTGCATATATGCGGAAATATGTAGAAATATTCTTATATGTTAATTGCTTATATGTACATATATCTAAACATATGCGAGAATAACCCTGTATGTCCATTACTTGTATGAACATATATGATCACATGTATGAGAATACTCATATGTTAATTGCTTATATGAGCAAACATGCTTGCATATGTAAGTAAATTCTTATATGTTAATTGCTGATATGCACATATATGTAGACATATGTAAGTTTAACCCTATATGTTCAATGCTTACACAAACATATATGATTACATGTATGCGAACATCCGCATATGTTAATTGATTATATGAGCAGATATGTTGACATACGTAATAATAATCATATATGTTTAATGCTTAAATGCACACATATTTTGATATGCAAGAGAATAACATATATGTGTGTTGCTTGTATTTGCATATACGCAGAAATATGTAGAAACATTCTTATATGTTAATTGCTTATATGTACATATATCTAAACATAATAGAATAACCTTGTATGTCCATTACTTGCATGAACATATATGATCACAAGTATGACAATACTCATATATGTTAATTGCTTATATGAGCATACATGCTTACATATGTAAGTAAATTCTTATATGGTAATTGCTGATATGCACATATATGTAGACTTATGTAAGTTTAACCCTATATGTTCAATGCTTACACAAACATATATGATTACATGTATGCGAACATCCGCATATGTTAATTGATTATATGAGCATATATGTTGACATACGTAATAATAATCATATATGTTTAATGCTTATATGCACACATATTTTGATATGCAAGAGAATAACATATATGTGTGTTGCTTGTATTTGCATATACGCAGAAATATGTAGAAACATTCTTAATATGTTAATTGCTTATATGTACATATATCTAAACATAATAGAATAACCCTGTATGTCCATTACTTGCATGAACATATATGATCACATATATGCCAATACTCATATATGTTAATTGCTTATATGAGCATACATGCTTACATATGTAAGTAAATTCTTATATGTTAATTGCTGATATTCACATATGTGTAGACATATGTAAGTTTAACCCTATATGTTCAATGCTTACACAAACATATATGATTACATATGCGAACATCCGCATATGTTAATTGATTATATGAGCATATATGTTGACATACGTAATAATAATCATATATGTTTAATGCTTATATGCACACATATGTTGATATGCAAGAGAATAACATATATGTGTGTTGCTTGTATTTGCATATATGCGGAAATATGTAGAAATATTCGTATATGTTAATTGCTTATATGTACATATATCTAAACATATGCAAGAATAACCCTGTATGCCCATTACTTGCATGCACATATATGATCACATGTATGAGAATACTCATATATGTTAATTGCTTATATGAGCATACATGCTTACATATGTAAGTACATTCTTATATGTTAATTGCTGATATGCACATATGTGTAGACATATGTAAGTTTAACCCTATATGTTCAATGCTTACACAAACATTTATGATTACATGTATGCGAACATCCGCATATGTTAATTGATTATATGAGCATATATGTTGACATACGTAATAATAATCATATATGTGTAATGCTTCAAGAGAATAACATATATGTCTGTTGCTTGTATTTGCATATATGCGGAAATATGTAGAAATATTCTTATATGTTAATTGCTTATATGTACATATATCTAAACATATGCAAGAATAACCCTATATGTCCATTACTTACATGAGCATATATGATCACATGTATGGGAGTACTCATATATGTTAATTGCTTATATGAGCATACATGCTTACATATGTAAGTAAATTCTTATATGGTAATTGCTGATATGCACATATATGTAGGCATATGTAAGTTTAACCCTATATGTTCAATGCTTACACAAACATATAGGATTACATGTATGCGAACATCCGCATATGTGAATTGATTATATGAGCATATATGTTGACATACGTAATAATAATAATCATATATGTTTAATGCTCATATGCACACATATTTTGATATGCAAGAGAATAACATATATGTGTGTTGCTTGCATTTGCATATATGCGGAAATATGTAGAAATATTCTTATATGTTAATTGCTTATATGTACATATATCTAAACATATGCAAGAATAACCCTGTATGTCCATTACTTGCATTAACATATATGATCACATGTATGAGAATACTCATATATGTTAATTGCTTATATGAGCATACATGCTTACATATGTAAGTAAATTCTTATATGTTAATTGCTGATATGCACATATGTGTAGACATATGTAAGTTTAACCCTATGGTCCCTATCGTTGCATCGGCGCTGTTTCTAGGCCGAGCGGCTGGCGCAGCTCAAATCAGTGGGCGTGGACCAGCGCACTTGATATCGTCGTGCTGGCGCTAGATGCAGCCTCAACCATTACAACCA
Organism: Poromitra crassiceps; assembly: GCF_964638095.1. NCBI lineage: Eukaryota > Metazoa > Chordata > Actinopteri > Beryciformes > Melamphaidae > Poromitra > Poromitra crassiceps. Next base: position 223,707 of record NC_139638.1, on the reverse strand, counting down.
CGCCTTTTAAGCGTAAAATTATGCACCGTCATGCTCATTGGATAACTGCAATAAACGAATCGCACGCTTGCCTTTTTAGCTCCAATTCCAGTGATCCCGCAAAACCAGACGAAAGCCAAACGCTCTGCCCCCCCCCCCCTCCCTTCATCCAGTCTGTCTGTCTGCATTATAGGCTATTATTCCATATTAGTATGCTTCTCAAACCAATCTAACTGCAGTTTCAATACTGCAAGCATGTAAATACGCTACACTATAGCAAGATCAAAGTGAAAATAATGTTCTAAAGGCATCAGCTACAAAAAATATAGCCTATCCCTATATGATGAGATTAATTTTATATTGGTGAAAGTTTGTTCAGAACGATATCGTTTTCTCTCCCCTGCTGCAGGTAGAATGATGCACATAAATATACCCTACATTATGTAAAGTCATTGCATATATGTGTTTTTATTGTAAAACTAAATGTGAAGTTGGGCGAAGTTATTGGAGCGGACATCACAGTACAGCACATGACAGTAGAAGCGCGTTCTGAAGCGCGTTCCTCTGACACTGATCTAAATGACGTTTAATTGACAAAGGATATATATAGGCCCAGGAGGACATATATGTTTCACTTAGGGTGGTGTTTTAATTTCGATTATTTATTTGGTCCAATATTGAAATGTTCTACAATTGCAGGCTGTGTTACCATTACACATTATTTTAGATCGACCTTTTATATCTATTTCGCCTCATTTGGTTGCTATTTAGTAGCGAAATTGAGTACCCAATTGCATGCTGGGGCATTCACAGGCAGTCAGAGAGAGACAGTCGTATTGTGCCTGTCAGACTGCCTGCAGCCTCAAAGCGGTACACGGAGTTGTTTTACCCAGGCTGGACGCGTTGTCACACAGGCTTGTGACAGTAACTCAACGCGGAAGGATTTATTTCACAATAAACTGGTAAACGCACACCAATGCCTGCTCCTGTCAGTAGGAGAGGGAGAGAGTGACAGAGGAGAGAGGGGAGGGACTGGCCCACTGAATAGGCCTGCTTTTCAAAGGCGCAAGGCGCTAAATTAACGCCAGCTCGGAAGATAGGTATTTAGCGCCGACACGCCCACTTTGGCCCATTCTGGGACTGCGCCACGCCCATTCGGCCTAAAGCGCATTTGGCAGCGTAAAGCCATATTGATATCGTCCCAAAACAGGCGCAAGGCACGTTTTTTTGCGTTTAAGGCCCGTTTTAGCGCCGAAGGCCTGTGGGAGAATAGGGCCCTATGGGCTCTATTCTCCCACAGGCCATCGGCGCTATTACGGGCCTTAACCGCAAAAAAACGTGCCTTGCGCCTGTTTCGGCAAGATAGCAATAGGCTTTAGGCTGCCAAATGCGCTTTAGGCCGAATGGGCGTGGCGCAGTCCCAAAGTGGGCGTGTCGGCGCTAAATACCAGCCTAGTTATATCTTGGGAGCTGGCCTACATTTAGCGCTTTGCGCTTTTGAAAAGCAGGCCTATTCTCTGCCTTCACTGCTTCTTCTCTGTCACCCTTCTCTCTCTCTCTCTCTGAGTTCCCAGCATGCATTGTGTTTCTTCATTTCGCTACTAAATAGCCACCAAATGAGCCAAAATAGATATAAAAGGTAGTTCTAAATTAATGTGTAATGGTAACACAGCCTGCCATTGTCAACATTTCAATATTGGACCAAATAAAACTTCGAAATGAAAACACCACCCTATGTGAAACATATATGTCCTCTTGAGGCTATATATACCCCTTGTCGAGTTAACGTGATTTAGAGAAGTAATAGCGGAACGCGCTTCGGAACGCGCTTCTAATGGCATCTGCTATACTGTGATGTCTCTCCAATAACTTGGCCCTATTTCACATTTAGTTTTACAATAAAAACACATTTATGCAATGACTTGACATAATGTAGGGTATATTTATGTGCATCATCCTTCCTGCAGCAGGCGAGAGAAAATGATATCTTTCTGGACAAACTTTCACCAATCTAATAGGCTATATTTTTCTAGCTGATGCATAGAACATTATTTTCACTTTGATCTTGCTATAGTGTAGCGTATTTACATGCTTGCAGTATTGAAACTGCAGTTAGATTGGTTTGAGAAGCATAATAATATGGAATAATAGCCTATAATGCAGACAGACAGGCTGGATGAAGGGAGGGGGGGGGGGCAGAGCGTTTGGCTTTCTTCTGGTTTTGCGGGATCACTGGAATTGGAGCTAAAAAGGCAAGCGTGCGATTCGTTTATTGCACTTATCCAATGAGCATGACGGTGCATAATTTTACGCCTAAAAGGCGTGGTTGTAATGCTTTGGGCTGCATCTAGCGCCAGCACCACGATATCAAGTGCGCCTTTCCACGCCCACTGCTTTGATCTGCGCCTGCCGCTCGGCCTAGAAACTGCGCCGATGCAACGATAGGGGCCTATATGTTCAATGCTTACACAAACATATATGATTACATGTATGCGAACATCCGCATATGTTAATTGATTATATGAGCATATATGTTGACATACGTAATAATAATCATATATGTTTAATGCTCATATGCACACATATATTGATATGCAAGAGAATAACATATCGTCGGTGTCGGGCCAGGACCTCGAATGTCACTTTTTTGACTTTTTTACTTTTTCTCATAAATCAGTGGCACTAGGCACCCCCCACCCCTCTGTGTGTGTTTTACAAATTTTAACCAATAGAAAAGCATTAAAACGATCTTGTGAGTAATTCTCGTAACGCCATTGGCCCTCAAACTGTCCATCAAACCTCGAAACTCCACCCCTGCCTCCTGTCTCCAGGCAGAGTATCACCCGCAAAGACCGCAGGATTCGCAGGATTCGCAGATTCCCAGCTGGCACAGGTTTTTTTGGACTTCGTCTGAGGTAAATTGATCAATAAAATGTTTTCAAACTGCAAACTCATTAAACTATGCAGTGTACCTATCGTTATGTCTGATGGTAACACTATAAATCGAAGTGGTTGTTGATAGTGGGACAAAGGGCTAACATAGCGCGGCTAACATGCTATCGCGGCTAACGAGCAATGCTGTTTCTGGAGAGAAAAGCTGAATCATCGTCACAATAAACATTTAAACTATGCAGTCAGTCAGTGTACCTATCCTTATGTCTGATGGCAACATTGTGATTATAAATCGAAGTGGTTGGTTGTTGACAGTAATGCTAGAAAAGCTAGCTAATGTTACAAACGTTAGCGCTCCATGTTAGCTAGCTTTTTCTAGCCTGAGAAATGTTGAATCATCGTCATATCACTACGTTAGCTTCTAACATTAGATCAATCATTCGCTCAATCTTTACTTCATGAAAGGTGATAGAACAGTCACTTGAAATTCTCTTGAAACTGTGATGATAAATGTAGTCTCAACAGCAAAGAAATTGCTTGCTCTCTGAGTCTAGATACAAGCTGGTCAAATTAATGTTATCATGTTAGCCTATTGTTCACTTGAGCTGTCGCTATTTAAGACTGTCATCATCAGATGTATGTAATTCATAATTACTAATCTAGTTAGCTAGATAACGTTTTGCTTCAACATGATGCTATAACCTGTTGATGCAAACTAATCTGTTATGACCCGGTTTGTTTGTTTTTGCAGTAGAAATGTCTCTGTCGCTGGAAGAGATGTGCCAGCTGGTCAATGTGAAGTATTCACAGGCAATAAGGGCAGTTAGTGTAGTTGCATCTGACAGCACATCTGAAGAGGAAGTAGGCAGCTCCTGCCATCCCACAGGCTCAGAGGATGATGGGGCAGCAGTGGAGCAAGGAGAGAGAGAGGAGTTTGAAGCGGACACATGTAGGGTGAATTGTGTTAATCAGGAATTGATATTACAATGGTTAATGAGTGGATACACATTTCACAGACACACACTTAATCATGTTTTTGTTTCCTCCCCCCCTCCACAGCAGCTCTCACAGTGGATAATATGAGGGGAAAAAAGTCTGGAGCAGCGCTGACAATTTAAATACCTTTAGTTTTTTTATACATTTTAATAGGTGCAGAGTATCAGACGTATATTATCAGACTTTTAGTCTGATACTTTGTCTGATGCACTTAATGAAGGGATTTAATTGTCCGAGCTGCTCAAGATTTTCTCCTTTTTTATTGATGCTACCTTCCTGTTTCTGTGATGCACCGGACCTGCCTACTAATATAGCTGAAGTGCGGTGGGACTCTCTCTCTACTGGATAATACGAGGGATCAGTGTTGGTAAACAAACGGCTTACTGGGGGTAACTTTATAATGGGACCTTATGGAGCCAGCCCTGAGCGACAGTTACACAACATACATGATACATCAGACTCTTGAGCTACTTCTGCTCTCACTCAGAATGTCAAAATATAAGCGATGTGATGTATACTTTTTGAGATATTGACGTTTGTTTGGCACAACTCATACTAGTTAACTGCTGCAGGGTTCCACATTTCCGGGTGGTTTTTGATTATGATGGAAAAACTGATGTTTTTGTTGTTGTTTCCACAGCAGAAGAAGGAGGCAGCTCATCTCAACCCAGGAAAGAATCAGAGGATGAGGGGACAGTGGAGCATGCGAGGAGAGAGAGTGCAGAGAGCGAGGATTCGGAGGCGGACACAGGTAGGGTGAATGTGTTACTGTAATCAGGAATTGATATTACAATGTTTCATGAGTGGATAGACACATTTCACAGCAGACACAAGCACACTTTTGTTTACACCAGCAGTCACAGTGGATAACACACACACACACACACACACACACGCTAATGATTGTTGTTGTTGTTGTTGCTGTTTAAGATTCCCACAATGGTGCTGAGGGTGACACAGTTGGAGGAAGAAAGCGGAAGAGCTCAAGGAGGTCATCCCACAAGACTTCCACAGCTTCTACGACAACCTAAAACACTAGGTAGGTACTGCATGTACCCAAATACACAAAGTGATAGACTTGTTAATAAATTGTTGATTATTGATAAATTGTTGTGGATAGATAGAATAAGCTTACCTGAAATACCTGATATAGCTGTAAAAAAATGGAGCGGGGGAGTAAACTTTCCCTCAGCTTAAAAACATGATATTAGACCTGAAATACTTTGTATAAACTATGGTCGTTTGTCGTATTGACTCTTTTCCCTCCGTCTTTCTGTCTGCCCAGAGCACCGTCGCAGGGGGGAGGTGGTCAACGCTGCTCAAGGAGATTGGTGCAGAGGACGGCGCCAGCGCTATTTATTTTATTTATTTATTTATATTTATATTTTGTATAATCAGACCAGGAGACCCAGTAAAAATGTCTGCGGGTACGAGGCCGGCGTGTGTGTGTGTGTGTGTGTGTGTGTGTGTGTGTGTGTTTTTTCAGTGAGTGGGAGTTTATCTTCATATTTGTGTTTTGTAAGATTATAATTTGTTTTGTATCAGTCTGGACTTCAGTCAGTGGGTGCGAGTACTTGCACTTACTTGCACAACGCCTTCAGCCAATCCGTGTTACCAAATCAACTCAGAAGAACAGTGAAAGTCTTTTCTGGGGCATTACTCTTGTTCTTGTTTAATTGTTAGAGTCTATTTCTGCAATTACTGCCCTTATGGCTGTTTACTCTACTAATGTTAACTTTACCACTTGTTGCTTAAGGAAATGACATTGGCTGAGTTTCCCAACAAAGAAGCTTCTTAAGAGTTAAGAAGCTTCTTAAGGAGTTAAGAAGGCTCCAAAGAAGTGTTTCCCAAACGCCTTCTTAACAGTCGAGAAAAATAAAAAAAATAGAAGGCTCTTAAGAAGCAAATTAACTGGAGCGGCTCACTTGATGGCACTCTGAGCCCAGCAGTGGGCCACGACTCAGTGGTTGAGAAACACTGTTAACACCTAATCATGGTCATGTTAAACTTTATTCAACATTATTTATTTCAGACATGGACTGCAGTTCAAATTGCTTTATATACACAGCATACAACAAAACAGAGAAACACTACAGAATTTAAGCGACCTTGGGTTCTGTGAAAGGTGCTATATAAATCCACAACATTATAAAAGGAATCCATTCTGATTAGAGAAATATAGCCTACGGTAAAACATTTAAAACACAAGTAACCATACATACAGGGGAGTTTTTCAAGTGTTCCCCAATTTTAAACACTAAAGGGTGCATGAAAGAAAGGAAAAAGGGAAAAACACAAGAGGAACAGTGGACACAAGTATCTCCTTTTGCCTGATGCGGCTGGATCTGCCAGTGTTTTGTCATTAAGAAGGTGTTAAGAAGGCTCCAGACCCTTCTTACAAAACCTTCTTAACGAAAGATCATCTTAGCGCTAAGAAGCTTTTGGGAAACGCAGCCTTCTTAACGGAGGATAATTGGAAGATAATTTTAGGCTAAGAAGCAATCGGGAAACGCGTTGGCTTCGTTGGCTTCTTACGGGAGCCTTAAGAAGGGTCAAAGAAGCTTCTTAGCGCTAAGAAGCTTTTGGGAAACGCATGCCTTCGTAAAGAAGCAATTGGGAAACGCGTTTGCTTCTTAAGGGGGCCTTAAGAAGGGTTGAATTAGCTTCTTAGCGCAAAGAAGCTTTTGGGAAACCCAGCCATTACGGTTTTGCCAGTGGCAGCACTGATTGGCCCGGTCATGCCCTCAACTACGACACAGTCACTGATTTGTCAGGTTACATTCTAATTTAATTTATTAATTTTAATTTAATTACTGATTCAAGACAGCAGGTGCCATTAAGCTGGCTGTACCTGTGCTGGGTCTAGGACCTACAATAGGAGGTCTGATGGCTGTGGCAGGGGCAGCTGGGGTTTGTCTGTCTGCAGACATTATGGACAGGCAGAGGGTATGGGGTAACACTTTGGGCAGCTGCAGGGGCTTATTTGTTATTTATGTGCCCACAGCAGGTTGTCAGGTTTTTGTGGCTCTGTGATGCCGTGATCCCTTGTGGACCTTATCTTAAGATTTTGCAGTTGTGGTTAAATATGAGGTAGGGTATAGTTGTAACTATAGGTTATATTTTACTTACAAAAAATGTATAGGCTACTGATTCTAAATTGTTTGTATTTTTCTATTCGTGGGGTTTGTTTGCATTAAACCTTGAATTACCCTAATCTCTTGCCTTTTCTTCCAATCTGTGCTAAAGTGACAAAAATCAATTAATCACAATACCTTTGAGTAACTAGTATTGTTAATAGTCTTGTATGTCTCCAGTAGGCATCAGTATCGAGCCAGAAACTGGAGGAAGCCACCAGTTTCCTGCTATACCTTTCAAAATAACACATTTTGGACTGTTCTCCACTCCAATGTGTCTTCTTGCATTGGTTTGCTATGCAATGGCTTTCTTTACTCAAGAAACACTCAAGACTAATGTTTTTATCAATTTTGACGACTGCGACACAATGCTAGTGGAGAGGAGTGCAGACAAACCATCTAGTCAGCCAGTAGACTCAGTTCGCTAGTCAGCCAGTGCTGTATTCATTGGAACGTCAAATGTGTTTTATTTTGAAAGGTATGGCAGGAAAATGTTATGGTTTATTGGTAGTGAGCTTGAAAAAAACATGTTTTGCTGCTAGAATTTCTAGAAAGTACAAGAATCATAATAAGAGAAGTTTCCCAGCTTCATCACTGCATGTGGAAAAGTGGATTATTCAGATTACTCCATGGATTATTATTTCTACTTCTGGATTACGTTTGGGGAGGCTTTGATGAGGTAGGCTGAGGCATCAACAACATGAGTTTATAACCTTATGCGATGCACAACGTTACTGCAGCTGGAATCAATGAATGACCAAATCTCTGAAGTCCATATTCTCACATTATTTGTCTTCCAAAATCCTGTAACTCCATTTGAGCTTTATTCACATTTGGGGGGGTTTGATCAGGAAGGCAGGCAACTATGAGTTGATGATAACGTAATGTGATGCCTTACTGCCATTTGAATCAATGAATGACAAAAGCTCTAATATCCATATTTTCACAAAATTTGTCTTCCAAAATCCTGTAACTCCATTTAAGCTTTATTCACGTTTGGGGGGGTTTGATCAGGAAGGCAGGCAACTGTGAGTTGATGATAACGTAATGTGATGCCTTACTGCCATTTGAATCAATAAATGACAAAATCTCTAATATCCATATTTTTACTAAATGTGTCTTCCAAAATCCTGTAACTCCATTTAAGCTTCATTCGGGTAAAATATTAATAATGTAATGACACATGCAAGTAACTGACCCTATATGAAGACACTGTACCAACTTTGGCGACGTGGTGTTCAGTTATTTTAAAAACACAGGGTTTTTTTCATCTCCTGAAAAGTTGTGGTTTTGGAGATACAAGGTTTCGGCACGACAGCAGCGATATGTGTGTTGCTTGTATTTGCATATATGCGGAAATATGTAGAAATATTCTTATATGTTAATTGCTTATATGTACATATATCTAAACATATGCTAGAATAATCCTATATGCCCATTACTTACATGAGCATATATGATCACATGTATGGGAGTACTCATATATGTTAATTGCCTATATGATCATATATGTCAATTTATATTTGGATCACATATATGATCCTCACATATATATGCATATATCTCAGGTGGGTTTGTATGCAAAGTGCATACATGTACATGTATGTGACATATATGTGGACATTGTGTCGGATGTATGTCCATATATGTGTATATATGCCTCTTCCGTATGGGATAGCCTTCTGTTTGTCTGTCTGTCTCACTTTCGTGAGGCAGACATTTTCACAGTGTATGGCAAAGCTGTCCCTGGGGTTTCAGTGGTCCTCCAGTGTGATGGCACCAGGCTCTGGCAAACTGCGCTACGTTCTCATCGCCTCCATCGTCAGGGCGCTGCCGATGGACATCATCTGCATTTGGTGGTGCTCTGCATTACCAGGTGAGTTACACACACACAGATCCTAACAAGCCTGGATGTAGTGTTTTGTGGGTTGTTGTTTTGGGCTATGGAGCCTGGAGCCTAAGGCGGAGCAACTGAAAGGTCACGTTGAATACTACTGGCACAGTCACCTCCCTTCCTAAATTTAGACAGAGGTATATTTACATCTGTCATTGTAGAAAAGTTACCCAAGGACTCAATCTCCCACAATCCTCCACACATACTGAACGGTACCCTGCCTTCACCTCACTCACCTCAATAGACCCTTTTCACGGGGGGCATTTTGTGTCGAAAAGGCAGAATAAACACAGGTGCAAGCAAAACACTAATGAGGGTTTCCAAATTCCAATCATGGAAGTGTTTTGCTTGCACCTGTGTTTACATTGCCTTTTCGACGCAAAATGGCACCCGTGAGGAGGGTCTATTACACAATTGCACACAATCCCGACTGATCACCTCCAAGGCATGTGCAACTCTTGTGGTGTAATAGTAACACGTCCATCCTGGTGGAAGATTCAGGTTCAATTTCTGGCGCGAGTGTGTGACTTGTTGGTCAAATCAGTCTTTCATTCAAAGGACTTTTTATTGTGATTTGGACACACACAGCCCTCATCCATCCACTCCACATCCTTATGGGGTCATCCCTATGTTCCCGGGGTCCTATGTTCCCCGGGTCCTATGTTCCCCGTTTTTGTGGGACCGGGGAACATAGAACCCTTTCTATGTTCCCTGGGAGAGGTTAGGTTTTGGGTTAGGGTCTGGGGGAGGTTAGGTTTAGGGTTAGTGAAAAACGGGGGAATATAGAACCCGGGGAACATAGAACCCAGGGAACATAGACATGATCCCATCCTTATCCTTAAGCACTTAGAAATGATCAGAAAGTATGGTTGACTTTGCACATGTGTGGAATGCTTCCCTACTAACAGGTGTAGTGTTGGCGAACGCAGCCCCATGCCTGACTCCTCTCACCAATCACCTAGGCTCTGAGTATATACGACATCCATGAGCATTGTTTTCCCTCTCACTGCTGCCATTTGCCCTGTTCAGGCTGGCAAATTGGGTCCTAGAGTGCTACATTGTTTTGTTCAGATGGCTAACCCCCTGTGGGTGCTCCTGTCTGTTTTGCTGTTGTATGACTGTTTGTTCTCCCTCTTGCTCCTCATGTGCCCTGATTGGAGGTATGTAAGCAGATACTTTGGGAAAGAAGCTATATTGTGGTCTTCAAATGGTTAACTTTTAGCTTCCTTGCTGGTGACCCCTGTCCATATCTTCATAGGCTACTCGTAGACTCATTAGACCTACTAACAGTGGTGAGTAGGCCTTGAGTAAACACTTTGAAATAGACAGTATTTTGTATTCAGGTGGATGACTATAATGACAATAATGTCTCTTTTGTAGGTCTCCACCTACTGCTATAACTTGTCTAATTATTTGGTTTAATCTTGTTTGTCGTTCTTTTTCTGTCTTTGATTTAGTGGAGCTGAGTGCCAGTCATCTGCGAGGCAGGGAAGGCGGGGATGCTAGTAATTCCGGGTGAGGACCCTTCACTGTGGTTAAAGACACCGGGACACATGATTGGTTCACCTGTTTGCAGTATGAGTGTGTTTAGGTTGCTGTAACTTAATGTATGGTGAGTATTGATTGCACCCCTGGACACACCCTATAGTCTGGCCTCAGCCTACTCCAGTTTTCTATTCTTTGCATTACCAGTAGCCTAATGAAATTGTAAAACAATACATTATTAAAATAGTTTTGTAATAAAATTATGCTGTTACTACTTAAATCACATATTGTGTTTATTTACTGACTGTTACTTTTAGTTTTTCAGCTACTTTCTTCAACATTCTTATTTGATGCAAATAAAATAAAATTTATTTTGAAGCATGTCTCTGTCCCCTCAGTTGGTTTTCTATCTAAACGATTTCAGACGGACAAGCCCGTCTTTATTGTCACACGATTACACATCAACACGGTTACATGCTGCCACTCCGACGTGCTGCCACTCCGACGTTCTGCCACTCCGAAATATCGGCACTCAGAAAGGGGGTCTATATTCCCCATTTTTCACTAACCTCTCCCAGCCCCCACGCCAAACCTAACCTCCCCCCATGCCTAAACCTAACCTCCCCCAGACCCTAACCCAAAACCTAACCTCTCCCACCCCCACGCCTAAACCTAAGGTCGGCATTGCGGCTTCTAAGGTGAACGACCGCCAGTCCGAATAATGGAAGTTAACGTTCGGAGTGGCAGCATGTCGGAAAGGCAGAGGAACCCCATCAACACATGCACGGACGGCCACAAACACACACATGCTGACGGTGGCCGGTGAAATTTGTCCTCTGCAAACACTAGAAGGGCCGTCAAAGGGGTCACGTGACCCCTGTGAGTTAAAATAAAATATATCTTTGCACTCGATCGAGTTCCAAATCCCTACTTTCTTGACTTTTCCTAAATATGTCTGTTGTACGACCCTGTGTTCATACATTTTCAAAATCAGACCGATATCATGCGCTATCTACGCTTTGATGACAAGAGCACAAGGGCTGCCGGCCTTGTGGAGGACAAATTTGCCATGATAGCAGAGACACCTCCCCTCTCCCCGGCCAGTACATTTAGCATTTGAATAGAATTCATTTTGCATTTGAATAGAATTGACAGGGAGACTCCACACAAGAGGTGCAAATGCACAGCCTCTCATTCAAATGACTAGGGGTCAGTCGACCCCTCTTCTGGCCCTTGTGGTAGGTAAAAATGTCCCGGCTTTGCTAGTGTTAACCCATCCTGGCTTTGTCCTTTCCTCCGGAGGGCAGGCCAGGAGCAGTGGTCGCTTTCTCGTACAGCGCCCGGGGACCGACTTCGGATGTTGTCGTCACTGGTCGGATGACGATGACGATCTGATCTTCTGCATGTTTTTTAATGGGGGGGGGGGGGGTTATATACAGAGGAACCCCCCTGGGGGAGCACGGGGAGAACATGCAAACTCCACACAGACAGAAAGGCCCTTACGACGAGATACCCCACCTGGGCAGTAGGCACTGAAGATATGGGGGGGAACACAACCACAGCGCCCACAGTGTCCCAGGCGAGAATCAAACTCAGGACCTTCTGACTGCGAGGCGACAGCTCTACCACTGAGCCACCGTGCCCCACGGTGGATTGTTCATATATCAAGTTATTTCCCCCTCACTCCGCCACTATTTGGCGCAGTCGGCATGGATCACTGTTAACTCATTCATGGCCAGTTTAGGACTGCCAATATTTAGCACAGGCCAAAGATTTTCATAATTGTTGGTCATCTTTCAAGACCCACAGTAAATTATCTATTAGCACCAAAGTGATTTGCAATACCTCAAAATGAAGATGTACGTCTCTGGGTTCACCAGGAAAAAAAAAGTGAGCTTTTAGCATGTTCTGTACTCTACTTATAGCCATTTATATACACCCTGTTTTCACCTGCTTCCTTACTTTTCGTTATTGTTAGCTGTTCGTGTGTTTATTTTGTTTTGTTCTGGTCCACCCGTCCTCGTCCATGTCTCCCTGTCCTATCCTCCCTGCTGTTTGATCGTTCCCGTTTTCCCCTCGGCTATTCAACACGTCCTCACCACCCTCTGGATTACCCGTCAAACTGACTTCCGGTTTTTTGTGGGCGGAATCCATAATTTGAGAGGAGTTCCCACAAGAAATTTCACCCCCCTAGGACTTATAACCTAGGAGTTATAAGCACCCCTAGTTTCAACTTTTTTAAACGATTGCGCCTGCATAGCTCCTCCCCCCTGGGGAGGATAGGTCCACTTTTCACAGGGTGTACTCTCCTATAGGGGGGCTACAAGCTCGAACCGAAATTGGAGTGGCAGGACCTTAAAAAGGTGTTTTCGGCCCTTCAGGATTAAATAAAACAATGCTTTTTGGCTGCCATTTTGGAATTGCATAACCCAATGACACAACATCGCCCAGACTAGTTGAGAACGTTCCCCTGAACACGCGTGCAAAAGGTTTACCCATTGTATCCAGCGTAGCCAAAGTTATGGTTAAAAAGGGTTTTTCGGGCCTTTAGCATTCAATAAAACAATGCGTTTTGCCCGCCATTTTGGAATGGCTTAACTTCATGACACCACATTGTACACACTGGTGTACACGTGTATCCTCAACACTTGTGCAAAAGATGGGGTCGTTGCGACTTCAGCAGGTGGTTCAGTTGCCAAAAAGCTATTTTCGCTTCTCTCAAAGTCGTCTTGTGCCATATAAGAAAATGCAGTTAAATTCAGTAATTGAAGCTAGCACGAAAACAACTGTTTGACAATGTACTATGGGTTCTCTAGTTACACTGTAGCGAGAATTACTGCTCCATGTTGAGTGGAAATTTGTCCCTGGCACCTAGGAGTTGGAAATGTTGCTGAATATAGCTGATTTCGTGTGATTTCTGAGACTTTTCAGCTGTGCGGGACCACAGCTCGCTGAGCGTAGGTCCGATTAGCGTAGAATTTGCTGAGAGGAGGCTTTAGACTGTCTTCTAGGTGTCCAGCAAATTTGAAAGGGCTTGAATTTTATTGGCTGAATTTTAGTGAATTGTGGCATCCGACATCCGTCTTTATTCGCGTGCGGAGGTGTAAAGGGTGATGGGCTTGCGGCCCGACTTCCTGGAAAGCTAACTTCACAAAATTTGCCTGTCAGCTAGGGCATCGTCCAATGCCTACTGTCAGCAAATTTGAGCCGAATCGGACCTACGCTAGACCCCTACACACCTAAAAAAGTAGGAAAATAAAGAAATAAACACTGTTTTCTGCTGGATTGACCTATGACCTATGCCCACTCCCGCCCCTACACACCCAGGACAGCCACCCTGACCTCCAGACTGCCTATAACCAGGCTAAGCCTCTCTCTGCCCTCGGGCTGGACCCAGGGGGCGGGCAACGCCTTCCTTGGCCCCGCCTCATGGCGGGTGATGTTGGCCCTTGGCACAATACAATAATAACCTTAAATGGAAGTGGGCGAGGCCAAGGGGCATCACCCCCCACCCTTCTGAGATCAATTTAGATAGTAAGTAGCATAAATGGTATATATTTTGCAAAAGTGGCCCTGATGGCATGCTCCAAAATGGTTAATTGCTCATATCTCGCCATTGAAAAGCCGCATATACTTGAGACCACTTGCATTGGATTCCTTGTCCAATTTCACATATGAATAAGTGTCTAACTCAACTTTTTCCCAACTTCCACCATCCCATGGGTATCCTGTCAGGCTATACAACCCTTACACCTTCCATCAGTTTGAAGCCCTCGCTACCAATTAACTCCCCCGGTGGGCGTGGCGCTCCAATTTTTTTGTATGTTGTGCGCGCCCCATAGGGGAGTACACCTGACAAAAATGGGACCGATCGGACCCACCCCCTTGGCAGGGGGGAGGAGTCTTTGTTTTAAAAAGTTACATTATCACATGCTTATAACTCATACGGAAATGGCCGAAACTGCCAAAAAAAAGGGGTCATAGTTTGACGTCCAGATACTGCACCTGATTTGCACGTGGAGCAGATGTCTAATAAAATATCCTAGCCAGACGTTCAAATATTGAACTAAATTTCCACATCCAAAAGGGGTCATAGTTTGACGTCCAGATACTGCAGCTGATTTGCACGTGGAGCAGAGGTCCAAAAAATGACGTTCAAATATTGAACTATATTTATACATCCAAGAGGAGTCGTAGTTTGACGTCCAGATACTGAACCTGTTTTGCACGTGGAGCAGAGGTCCAAAATATGACGTACAAATATTAGACTACTTATTTAGGTCCAAGAAGGGTCGTACTTCGACATCTAGATAGTGAACCTGATCTGCACGTCGAGCATACATCCAAAGAAATGACGTTCAAATATTAGACTTCATTCCTACATCCAACAGGGGTCATACTTTGACGTCCAGATACTGAACCTGATTTGCACATCAGTCGGACGTCCAAATAAATGACGTTCAAATATTAGACTACATTTCCACATCCAAAAGGGGTCATACTTTGACGTACATAAACTGAACCTGATTTGCACGTCGAACAGACATACAAATAAGGTCCTGCACCGACCGACGCAATATAGACATGATATGCACGTCTGGTGGACGTCTCATGTTTGCTGGGATAGATTCCTTATTTCTTCTACTTTCATATGGTATAAAGATTATCACTCTAGCTTTAAAAATGAGCTCCCTGTCAGCCGTGGATTTTCAGGCCAAATTCAGTTTAAAAATGTGAGAGTTTAAGGTCGCCGTTTTTATTTGGAAAAATGACAGGCTATGCAGCATGAAACATATTAATACGAAACAAATAGCGCTGTTGGTGGACCATTTGCACGCCGGATTTACTAGAAGACCCGGATAACTTGAACTTAATTGACTTACTTGCACATCCATGCCGTCTGTAACCGCGTGCAGCCGAGACGTTGCAGTATCCCAGTGTTTGCGGAGATTTCAGTCTCCGCGCGTACCACCTGCTCTCAACTTGTGTTGTGGAAAGTCCTGTTGGCTCGCGCCTCGCGTAATACAATGCAACGACTGTGAGCTACTGCTTGATACAAAGTAAATAAAAAGAAGAAGGGGAAAATATAGCTGCTACTGTCATGTAAATCTATCTATTACTGTCAGGTCATCACTGGCGCCGGAACAAGGCGGACATGGGGACATTTTGTCCCCCTTAAAATTTGGTCCCCCTAAAATGTTTTTTTTTTTTTTTTTTTATCTGAGGGGGCAACTGCCCCTGACGCTTAGAGCCCACTTTACACTGTTTACACAGCCTGTGATGCTTGTTAAAGCCGTGATCGTTGTGGGATTATTACACCTGAGACAGACAGACCCAGGGATCAAGTTACAGAGAGCCCACTTCATGGGCCGCGGAGCCTATAGGGCCGGGATTACATAGGAGGAATTTGTCTTAGTGTCAGTATGCAGTGTAGATCACATAGGAGGAATTTGTCTTAGTGTCAGTATGCAGTGTAGATCACATAGGAGGAATTTGTTTTAGTGTCAGTATGCAGTGTAGATTACATAGGAGGAATTTGTCTTAGTGTCAGTATGCAGTGTAGATTACATAGGAGGAATTTGTCTTAGTGTCAGTGTGGTGGCTTCTTAACAAACATTAGTTCAATAGCCACTTGCCTTTGACGGGGTTGTGGGTTCACAATAATAATAACAAATAGGTACAGAGGTCCTTGTTAAAGTTGCTTCAAATCATATTTATTTGCAGTTCAGGCGTGCAGCAAAACATTCATAAATGTACTATTTCCAAACAAAAAATGATCACAAAGAACTTGCAATTTTGCGGTCAAAAAACTGTACCGCTCCCCGTCTCACCATCAGTACACACCTGTCTGTCCAACACACCTGCAATCACTTCACATAACATATTGGCTTAGCTGTCTGCAATACATTTGAAAGGACAGCAGGGGGAGATCCTTTTATGGCTCCCCAATTCATTGGCCATTAGACCCAATACTAAATAAACCAAATCAGACATTAGACTTTGGACAAATAATTAAAACCCAATAGAACAATGAATCATAATCATCAAACAAGAATAATATAATAATTTGAATAATTAAATAGAGAAATTGGAAACTGGCTCTAACAGTCAGTGTAGATCACATAGGAGGAATTTGTCTTAGTGTCAGTATGCAGCGTAGTCTCTCTCCCTCTTTCTCTCTTCTTATCTCTCTTTCACTCTCTCTCTTCCTCTCTCTCCCTCTCTTTCTAGCTCTCTTTTTTTGTGTGATCAAATCTTTTCTTTTATTATCACTTGTCTTGAAACAGGTAACAATGAAAAAACTGTCAATAGACAACAATGTATAACATTCATTAAGTCAAAGAAAACATTTCAGGTCACAAAAGGAAGGAAAAACAACCACAATGAAAAAAAGACAAACAAACAAACCCTCAAATTAAACAGATTAAAACAAAACTGCCCCCCCCCCTATAAGGCAATCATTCTCAAAGGCCTTTGAGATTCAAAACAAGTGTTTTCCAACTAACCCGGGCTGTAGATTGTTGTAAGTTCACTATATCTAAATACATTATTGACTGGTTTGCACCATGTACCCAGGCTGTAAGTTCACTATATCTACATGTAAATACATTATTGACTGGTTTGCACCATGTACCCAGGCTGTAAGTACACTACATCTAAATACATTAGAAGCCAGGCTCTGCAGCTCAGACAGTGAGGAGCTTTCCATCACGTAGCAATCACTTTCTTCACAGCTGTAAACCAGGCTAATCTCTTTCTATCTCTCTTTCACTCTTTCCCTCTTTCTATCTCTTTCACTCTCTCTCTCCCCTCTTTCTATCTCTCTTTCACCCTCTTTCCCTCTTTCTATCTCTTTCACTCTGTCTCTCTCCCTCTCTCTCTCTATCCCCTCCAAGCCTCAGGGAGAGGCTCTCTATTGGTGTCAGCTGAGACTGGGGGCAGGGAGGAGGAGAGTCTGGGGATGTTTGGGGAGTTGGAGGGGAGGGTCCACCTGTATGCGGCAGTAACCAAGGTCAGGAACATCAGGGCTCTCCAGGAGGTCAGGGAGCATCAGTGGCAGGAGATGCTGGGTGAGCAGAGCATGGCAGGCTTTAGATGGAGGCTGCTTTATAAGAGGTCAGGGGACCTACAGTGGAGGATCCTGCATGGGGCCTATAGCAACGAACACACGGGTGACTAAGATGGACTTGAGTGTGGGGGTGGGATGTCCTTTTTGTCATCTGCCTGAATCTGTTCAACATGTATTTGTCCGATGTCATCGTGTTGCACCTGTTTTGAAGGTTTTGACCACTTTGTGCAGGAGGTTGAGGGAAACTTGTTTATTTTGGGACCAAAATATGCTTTTAGCAAGAGGGCCAAACGTGTGTTGATCAACTTCTTCAGTCAGGCAGAACTGTCTTTGTGTCTGACAATGAGAAACAAGGTGCAGGGGAGCAGGCTCGGTATGTTCAGGGGGTCTCTGCTCGCCTTAGGGCAGAACTGGCATACTACTCTTTTGTCAATGATGTTCCAGGGTTTCAAAATGTGTGGTGCCTGCAGGGGGCAGTGTGCACTGTTGATGAGGGAGAGCTGTCCATCTCATTCTAAATGTAAAGATTCTATAAGGAGGTTTGTTCTGTGTGAGGGTTGTTATTTTGTATGCTCCATCATGTTGTTTGGATGTATGGCTATGTGCTGTGTTGTGACATCATGTTGTTTGGATGTATGGCTATGTGCTGTGTTGTGACATCATGTTGTTTGGATGTATGGCTATGTGCTGTGTTGTGACATCATGTTGTTTAGATGTATGTGCTGTGTTGTGACATCATTGTTTGGATGTAGGGCTATGTGCTGTGTTGTGACATCATGTTGGTTGGATGTATGGCTATGTGCTGTGTTGTGACATCATGTTGGTTGTATGTATGGCTATGTGCTGTGTTGTGACATCATGTTGTTTGGATGTATGGCTATGTGCTGTGTTGTGAAATCATGTTGGTTGGATGTATGGCTATGTGCTGTGTTGTGACATCATGTTTGTATGACTGTGCGGGGTGGAAAGTGATGTCATGTGCAGTGTAATGTGGCCCTCTTTCCCTCTCTCTCTCTGTCTTCCTCTCTATCTCTCCCCCTCTTTCTATCTCTCTCTCCGTCTCTCTCCCCCTCTTTCTATCTCTCTTTCACTCTCTCTCTCTCCCCCTCTTTCTATCTCTCTCTCCGTCTCTCTCCCCCTCTTTCTATCTCTCTTTCACTCTCTCTCTCTCCCCCTCTTTCTATCTCTCTTTCACTCTCTCTCTCTCTCCCCCTCTTTCTATCTCTCTTTCACTCTCTCTCTCCCCTCTTTCTATCTC